>NC_088795.1:83793724-84096755 GCF_011386835.1 Chrysemys picta bellii
AATGTGAAAGGCAATAAGAGCTTCAGAGGAATGTCAAACAGGTCAGGGAAATACCAGGACCTGATGAGGTTCACTCACTGTACAGACTGGGAAATACTTGTCTTTAGAAAGAGTGATATGTAGTACACAGTAACCATTCATGAAAGAACCCAAGAAAATGCAATTACTTACTACCTAATAGTGTTTTTGTACCCTTGGATTTAATGTTTTAAAAATGGCAGTGGGCTAGTAAGCTTGTCTAAAAGCACTAAGTAGATCTCTGGCTTTATCATTAAACTGAATGCACTGAACTGGTTGGAAAACAATATTCAGAGTAGTTATCATTGGTTTACAGTCAAGCTGGAAGGACATATCAAGTGGGTCCCTACAGGGATCTGTCCTGGTTCTGGTTCTGCTCAATATCTTCATAAATGATTTGTATAATAGCATAGAGAGTACACTTATAAAGTTAGCAGATGATACCAAGCTGAAAGGGGTTGTAAGCACTTTGGGGGACAGGATTAGAATTCAAAATGATCTGGATAAACTGCATTTGTCCTTGTTGAATTTCTATTTATTTCATATTTCTGAAAAGTACTACGCTTAGGAAGGAATAATCAATTGCACAGATACAAAATGGGAAATGACTTAGGAAGGAGTACTGCAGAAAAATATCTGAGGGTTATAATGAATCGCAAACTAAATTTGAGTCAACAATGTAATACGGTTGCAAAAAAAGCAAACATCATTCTGGAATATATTTGCAGGAGTGTTGTAAGCCAGACACAGGAAGTAATTCTTCCACTCTACTCTGTGCTTATAAGGCCTCAGTTGGAGCACAGTGACCAGTTCTGGGCACCACACTTAGCAAAGATGTGGACAAATTGGAGAAAGTCCAGAGGAGAGCAACAAAAATGATTGAGGGTTTAGAAAACATGACCTATGATGTAAAATTGAAAAAACTGTTTATTTACTCTGAAGAAATGACTGGAGGCAGGGGGGACATAAGTCTTCCAGTATGTATGAGGTTTTTATAAAAAGGATGGTGATAAATTGTTCTCTTTAACCACAAGAAGTAAAGAGTTTTCATTGCAGTATGGGAGGTTTAGGTTAGGCATTAGGAAAAACTTCCTAACTGTCAGAGTAGTTAAACACTGGAACAAATGACCTAGGGAGGTTGTGGAATTTCCCTCATGGAAGTTTTTAATAGCAGATTAGACAAACACCTGTCAGGGATGGTCTAGATAATACTTAGTCCTGCCTCTGTGCAGGAGACTCGACTAACTCTTTAGGTCATTTCCAGTCCTAAATTTCTATGATTCTGTGTAACAAAATTAACAGAAAAGGCACTTTTTTATCTTTTTAATTGGATATATAGGCAAAAAGTTTATCTTTCAACAGAAGAAGCTTGCTAAAGAGAGAATATTTATTTACTATAAGTAGAAAAGATTTGTAGAAGGAAAAACATTTTTTTTTCATATTTTAATAATGTATAATTAGCCTTTTCTCTAACCGCCAGTAAAATTAGGTTTCCTCTACTATTGATTTTTTAGTGTTTATTAAATATTAAGTATCCATTCGTTGTTGAAAAAATAAGCTGCAAGCCGGATACCTGATGTTTGTCCAGTAACTTATTTATTTTATTTTATGGTATGTCAGTGACAAAGGATCACTCAGCTATGCTTTCAGAAATACTTAGGGTGAAATTCTTGCCCCATCTAAGTCAATGGAAAACTCCCACTAGCTTCAGTGGGACTATAATTTCACCCTTTAACTTTTCAGATGCTCTAATTGTGTGATTTGTGCTTATGAAATTATTTCTGTTTATTTATATTAAATGAGTAAATGCGTGCTTAAAAATCAGTCTTTAAATGTTTAATCTAAACCTCCAAAACTTTGGTCTAAGACCGCTAATTGAATAACAGATTGTGAGGAGGAAAAGAGACAGATCATCTATATCATTAGATCTAGTGCACCTCTCCTTGCTGCTTTCAAATTGTTTCCTGTGTTATATTTTCCAGTTCATTGTCCTTCAGTTCAGGAAATTCTAATCCAAATCTCTGCTACTGAAAGTAATATATTACATTTATGGTTTTTTTTTTTTTTTTTTTTTTTTAAACAATAGCAAAGGAACTAACAAGATATATAAAGGAGCTGATGATCTCTTGTAACTCTTCTCCCATACCCTCCTATTTTAACATTTTTTTCTTTCCAACCCCTGTTCTGTTAGGTCTTGTTTAGGCCCTATAATATGGTGCCCACCACCCCAGGCTCCCTTGTGGCCAAAGGTCACTCTGCAGCATCCTGCCTTTGTTTCCCCCCTCTTGACTGGGCAAAGATCCCCCTCACTCTTCCCTTTTAATGGGAGAAATAGAAATGCCTGCATTCTTCACCATATGTGATGCTGCAGGGCTTCTCCCCAGTTTAACAAGCACTCACTGGATTCCCAGTTTCCTTTAAGTAGGTTAATTTGTCCAAACATAAGCACATAATGAAAAAAACAATTCCTCAGCTCACCCTTTGTCATAGGGTTTCACAGCCTCCCCTCCGAGGGGTCTGTGGTAATCCTGTTTCTTGCAGCTTCCCTGTCCCAGCCAGTTTCCCTTCATTTAGCCAGCTCTGCTCCCTTTCTGGGGCATCAGCCCCAAGGCTACTTCCCTGAGCACCTGGTCCCTTCCCGCAAGGACATACCACCAGAGTTATTTTCACTCCTCAGTGGTTCCTTTCCCCAGCCGCTGCCTGTGACAATCACTCCTCCACTTCTTCTTTTTGTGATTTTTGGTGAAGTAGACTCACTTGCTGAGTCTGAGTGCTAAGTACTGGGCACCATGCCTAATTCAGGAATTAAAGTCTTTCACCTTTCCCAGTATTCTTAAAGAACTGCAATATTGCTTTTTTTATAGGTCCTGTTTGCCTGATGCTCTTACTAAGTGTTGCCGTGAAAATTTTGATGCTTTAAGGCCTCCAAGTTTTTCATATACATATCACCGTTTGATGGTACACTTGCAAAGGAGATGATCAACTGTTACATGGGATATGCAAGGTCCAGGAAATCTATTTTTATGTTTGGTTGTTAGAAACAAATTACTGTTTAACCAGACAACCACTGGGGTGATTTTTTTTTTTATTTTTTTTTCTTTTGCATCATTCTTCTTGTTTCTTTAGTTAGATGAACCCTGATAAGAGAAACATGGCTCACTGAAGCTGAGCAAGAAGTTTCCCTCTGCTTCCTATAATTATATCGCTGCTTCCCCATGGCTTAGTCATAGTGCTATATGCTGCTAGTCCAAAATCCGTTTCCTGTGCAGACCATGAGTCATCTTATATGGATGAAGGAGGCTGGGAACACCAATCTAGCAAACGTGAGCCTAGTGTGCTCATCTGTGACTCCTACTCATTGGAAGTCTCATGGTCAAGGCAGTATAAGGAGCTTTCCAACTTTTGTTTTGTGGTAAGGCGAAGCCACGTGAAGTCTGTATATTGAAAGAAGAGAAATGGTTAAAATAGACAAAAACAGACTCTCATGAGAATGCATAGGCCCAACCCAAGCAAACTAAAACCTAATCACCATCACACTGCCTAGACTCAACTTCCATGTGCTATATAGGACCCAATTTTACTCATTATGTTCACACAGGGAAGTAAATAGCCAGACTCTGCTCTCAGTTACAATGGTGTAGCTAAGAAAAGAATTGGACCCATTAAGACATAAGAATGGCCCTACTGGGCCAGATCAAAGGTCTAGCTAGCCCAGTATCCTGTCTTCCGACAGCAGTCAGTGCCAGGTGCCCCAGAGGGAATGAACAGAACAGGTAATCATCAAGTGATCCATCCCCTGTCGCTCATTCCCAGCTTCTGGCAAACAGAGGCTAGGGACACCAGTCCTGCCCATTCTGGCTAATAGCCATTGATGGACCTATCCTCCATGAATTTATCTAGTTCTTTTTTAACCCTGTTATGGTCTTGGCCTTCACAACATCCTTTGGCAAGGAGTTCCACAGGTTGACAGCTCATGTAAGGCAAACAGACTTTTGTCTCATGTCGGCTTCTTTGTGGAAAAAACTGCACCCTTGGAGCAAACTATAGGAGGATTTATCCAGGTGGAGTTTAGTGGTGTTGGAAAGGGTTTGCATGGAGGAGAAAGACAAAAATAGAAACATTGTATTCCATAAAGGGAAGAGATATTATTTTTCTCATAGTACGAGGCACCATAAAGTCACATCACAATGAGCAGTAAATCCAGCACATGGGCGTCATTGGCCAACACTTTTCCTCCACATTTCAGGGTCTTCGCACAGCCTCAAAGTTTCCCATACTGCATGCTGTCCATTCAGCCACAACGCTGAACCACACTTGCCACAGGCAGCAGTCCCTGCAAAACTGTCATCAGCAGTCTTCCTCCACTCATCCCACCCACATGTCTTGCAAATTCAAGTTTTCTCTGTCCGATCGTATTGATGATATCCGGTATCACGCCAGTTATACCATAATTTTGTCAATTTCCTCTTCATTAGTCATGTGTGGGAGGTATAACTATGGCACAGCAATCACCTCTAGCATTTCAGTTTGAAGGCAGAAAGCATCTTAATGTCCTAGTTCCTTAGTGTTCATACAAGATGCTGGAGAGAAAAGACTGCACAAATTTCAATTTATGCTTTATAGTGGCTGAGTGTCACTAAAGCAGCAGTCACAAGTCCCATTCTATGTCAGATATCTAAGTAATGCATAGCCTCCCTTGTAGTCATGCTACCTAGATGTGTGAAGTGCTCAACACACTCCAATGGCTCCTCAGATTTGTATAGGAATATCTTTGCATTTTCAACAGATTTAGATTTCACGAACAGGCAATAAGTATGGTTTTAAAACATAATGCAATATACTAAAACCAATCAGAAAACTGGGTTCACAATCTTCAACTCCCCGTGGGAGCAGAGGAGGGAGAGAAAGAAAGCACTGTCAGAACAAAAGGCATAGCTGGGTAAGAGTAGGTGATAGCTGGTTTGTAAATGGTATGGCAGTTGTGCCTTCAGCTCCTTCAACCTATAGAGAGAAAGACAAACAGTTCATTTCAGGTTCTAAAGCATTGTGATACAAGTTCCATAATGTGTTGAGTTAAGTTGCATCAAATAAAAGTACATAACCAGATGTGATCCAGCTCTAACTGATGTGCAAAACTCGTGCTTTTTCCCTAGAGGGCAAGAATAGTTTGGGTACCCATGAGAAATGCTAATACAATTGTGATTAGTTGATCATTTGAAGCAACAGACAGCCTAATGTCTTTACTGAATATTTCTCAATTCTTTTTGTATTAAACAGCATTATTGGAACTCAGCTATGAAAAAACCCTGATCAATCACATTTCAAAACATAATATATTTGTCTTGTATATATCTTTATTGCAGTTGTCACAAGTTACAATGGTGCAGAAACATGGGCAAAGAATATATGTACTCTTCTAGGGTCACCAAGAAAAGCAAGTCTACTGGTGAGTGTGAATTTTAATTATGAATTGCTATTCCCAGGGCAGAAAGGGGCATCCTCGTAAGTATCTATTCAACACCTCATGTAATCTGTTTACTCGTTGAAATTCAGTTGTAACACATTAAAATGCAATGCCTCCACAGGACTAGAACGGCTCTACAAAGTTAAAACGTACTCAGAATCTTAATAGATATTATGTAGGACAAAGATTTAGATTTTATACTAATGACAGGGTTGGACCCATTAACAAAAGTGAACTCAGTGGCTTATATTTACATAAATATATGTTCGTGTGTAATTCCCACTAGTAGTTTTCCCCCTTATATTGCCACCCCATCTATGTTTTAATATTTAATAATACATGTTTTATTATAATGTGTATTCTACAGGGTAGGTAAGTAAAATATTGCAAAACACAGCCAGATCTTAGTTTATGCCTATAAATAGGTTTACAGACTCCAGTTCTGGTCAGTGATGAGTGTGACATCAATTGCAAAGGGTATGTCAGGGCGTCACACTGCTTGAGAGCTGCTGGTTCCTTGTGGATTTTGCACTTCACAAAGTTGGAAATAAAATTACTAATGTTCATAAACCAAAACAATGACTTAAAATGCCCCGTTAGCTTGGTCATTTGGGGGCAGTCAGTACACAAACTTGTAACACTTTATTAAAAATTACATTTGCAGATCACTAAAATATCCTAGGATTTTTTTCCTCAATACTCAGTGTGCTCAGCTGAGGGATTAGAGGAGTTCGTTTTGGATAAAAAGGGTCATGGCAAGAAGGGCATAATTATATACTTAGTTAAGGCCATAGGCCTAGAAGCTAGAACTGCAGCAAGAGACAGGGAACAGCAAAGCTCCTGTGGCATTTTTCTCCAGGGTAGTTCAAGGCCATACGTTTCAAGTTTCTTAATTAACCATAGCACACTAACAGTACTTTAGTGTAAGTTCCTAAAAATAACAGTCACCTTTGCTGTATGCAGTATTTGCTGTCATAGAAAGATTGTTCAAACTAAGTGGCTGGTTTTAAATGTTTCTTCTGTACTGTTCATTGGTTATACAGATTTCACAGTAGAAATTTCCTCTGCATAAAAGTAGTACAGGAGCAAATGTAGAAAATGCATTAATTTCTCCACCAGACAACTGTTTATATCTTGTCATCAGACCCTGTTTTGATCTAGGGAAAGTAAAAAAGGTGAGTATGATGCCATAAATAGCAAAAATGGAGTTGAAGTGGGTCATGAGCTTAAAAGAAAAAAAAATAAAAACAGTGGTGAAGGATAATATTTTCTGATGCAAAGGATGTTTCAACCACTCTGATCTTTAAACAAAGTCAAGAAAGAAAAAAATAAAGTGTTTGAAAAGCAATTTTTTGCAATGAAAGCTGCTTATTTTCCATATTGAAAACCCCTCACCAGCCAGTAGAAAAACAATTCAAGGTTTAAGGTCTTCAGGATTTAAATCCCTATGAAGCCTGGGTCAATATCTATGTAAACATCTTGTGGGGAGAGAAGAGGAAAACTCACCTTTTTCTGCTCAGGTTCACCCTTGTGTTTTCACTGACCCTCGACTTGCTAGTCCAGGGTGGGCAAACTATGGCCTGGGGGCTACATCCAGCCCTTCAGACGTTTTATTCTGGCCCTCGAGCTCCAGCTGGGGAGCAGGGTCTGGGAGCTTGCCCGGCTCGGCATGTGCCGTGACTCCACGCAGCTCCCAGAAGCAGCGACATGTCCCCCCTCCGATTCCTACATGTAGGGCAGCCAAGGGGTTCCACACGCTGCCCCTGCCCCAAGCGCTATCTCCAGGAACCATGGGCAATGGGAGCTGCAGGGGCAGCACTTCCAGACAGGGCAGCACGCAGAGCCACCATGCCATGCTTCCGCAAAGGAGCCAGAGGAGGGCATGCCACTGCTTCCGGGAGCTGCTTGAGGTAAGCACCATCCAGAGCCTGCACCCCAACCCCCTGCCCCAGCCCTTATCCCCCTCCTGCTCTCCAAACCCTTCGGTCCCAGCCCGGAGCCCCTCCTGTACCCCCAACCTGTCATCCACAGCCCCACCCCAGAGCCCACACCCCCAGCCAGAGCACTCACTCCCTCCCACACCCCAACCCCCCAATTTCGTGAGCATTCATGGCCCACCATACAATTTCCAGACCCAGATGTGGCCCTCAGGCCAAAAAGTTTGCTCACCCCTGCATTAGTGGGTGTCGAAAGCATTCTCTCTGTTGGTGGCCTTTTCAAGGTTGAATGGAAATATAGGTCCCAGCAACCACCAACAACCAACCACCTTAATGAATATTACTGTAGAAGGCTGCAGTGGGGATGTTCTAAACCAGTGGTTCTCAACCTATTTACCATTATGGGCCGCATATGCAGCTCTCTGTGTTATGTATACATAATATATATTCTACCTGTTTGGCCCTGAGGATGTCACATGGGCTGCAGCTTTGTGCTGTTTGGGCCGCAAGTGGGCCATGGGTTGAGAACCACATGAAAGTAGGCTTCTATGTCACCTGGGGAGTCTCTGTATGTGAAGGGAATCCCCTGGTAGCCAGTTACACCAGCCTTACACCAGGCTGTTTATGGTAATGTTGAGACTATATACATGCAGTTGGTTTCAGATCAGCTCTTTCTTACTGCTATAATGGCATTGTTGTCAATCCTCACAATTTTAGCAAGCGTCTCACAATATTTAGTTTATTTTTTTTTTTTTAAAAAGCCCCAGCTCCTGGAAACCTGTGATTAAGTGAGAATCTCAGCTTTCTTTCTTTCTTTCCTTTTTTTTAAAAGTATTCCAGCTTTTTTCCACATCTGGAAGGGCCAGAAACATACGTGACCCAAGTGCACCCTAGAGGCTCATTAACCCAAAGGCAAATAAAAGGAACCCTCAATTTATTTTATTAAAATCTCATGATTATGAAGCCAATCTTCTTATTGTTTGGGGGGCTGACTCATGATTCTTGAACACTTAGGGCTGACAGTACTGGATACCTGAGGGGAGTTAGCCATCCACCCCAAAGATGTTGAAGGGTTGGCTGTTATCATGTAAAAATTCAAAAATACGTGTAAGATTTTAGAATGTCCAGAGAGAAAAGTCTGACTGAGATCTTTCAAGTGCTCTGCACTTTTTCCACTCCTGCAACATGAAGAATCTTCCATTAAGCCCTCAGTCTGTGAGTAATCCTAATCAGTTGTAAATGTCTAAAATGATAACATGTAAAATCTATGAAATGTAGTGCTGGATACAAAGTTTCTACCTGTTCCCACTTCTTACAGGCACTATGCTGAAGTATCAGAGAATCTCTCTATAGTCAAACACAAATAAAAGCATGAAGCTGGATTTAGATTTGAACTTAGAAAGCATGAGCAGCAGCTCTATGATTTCTTCTTATGCAGGTGCACTGCGGAAAGGGGAGAAGAAGGCTACTTTCACTCTTCCCCCTCAAAGCACACTAGTGCAGAGGTTGGCATAATTTGGCTTTTTATATGGGATAACTTTCCAAGTAAGTTGCAAGCACATATGGTTTTTGTGAATCCCCATTAAGGAAATAGGCCTAAAATTGCTACTATATAATAGATCATTGCCTTTGTAAATGAAGCTGAAGGAAGCTCATTCATTGCAAACTCCTCACATGGTTTGTGATTCTCCTTGTTCAATACAAACTCATCATATATAACTTGCAATTTATGGGCTTCAGTATCTATCAAAGCTCTGTGTTAGAAAACCAGGAAACTGTTTGCACCTGAGCCATTTTTGGAGCTTTGAAATATTGATGCTTTCATAGGCTCAGTCTTGCAAGGTGCTGAGTACCCTCTGTTCTTAGATACAATTTGCCCTGTGTGTAAGAGGCAATGCCCCAGGAGCACAACAGGGACAGAATTGTGCCTCAGAGACTTGAATCCTTCCCTGACTAGTATAAGATTACTACCACCCACTATGCCACTGGTTCTCAGCTGTGCTGGCTGGTGTGTTGTGCAGCAGAATCAATGTCCTACTCACCCTGCATAGGGGGTATGGGAGACAAGTGAATATCTAGGCCCAGATCCTCAAAAGTATTTAGACTTTTAACTTCCATTGATTTCAGTTGAATACCTTTCAGGATATGGGCCATATATTTCACTTACCTTACCATACCCAAACCAAAGGTCTGAGTAGACTGTGCAGGGCATAAAGCAGATGAATGGGCTTACTTCCCCTATGCTTCTGCATAGGTGCACAATGCCTATTTGATACATAGCTGGAAGAGTGATTTTCATCATTTGTTATTGTGACAAGTACAAGATTACTTCCCTCTCTGCAATAGCTCAGTAGAAATATCTTTGCACCAGAGAAAATATTGATCCACGCACACCGTGAATCTTATGGAAAGAACTCTGATGTGCTTTTGGATATTGCCGGATCATGAGACATATCTTATTCTACATAAACAGGAGTTCACACCATCTAATTTGATTAACACAATCTGACTAATTCCTTCCCTTTCCTTCAATTGTAAATCATGTTGGATTAGATATGTCTTTTGCAACAAGCAGGAGGTCATTGTTTTTCATAATGGTCTACATTAATTCTTAACATTCTATTGAGAGGAGTGCATTGTGGTGTTTTCTATATACTTTTTGTAGCTAACAAGTTTGGCATTTCATGCTTTTTTGCATTTACACTGATTCTTTTTATTTCAACACAAAGGGCTAGACTGGACCAAAGAGAGAGAGAGTAAGCTTGGCGATAGCAGATGTCAAGATGCTGGTGTGTTTTAAGCCCTGCCCCTCTCATGGAGTTAGGTGCCAAAGTTTGGATGGAGGGAGGTGACTATTTCTGTTTGGGATCCACAGCTGGGAAGCCTGTCCTGGAGTCAAGTGCCTAAACCATTTCTTGCCCTCTTAGACTACTGGTCTATAGAGTAAGTGTACATCAAGCTGGGCTGTAAATCTATGGCACGCTAGCATACCACACCCTACAGTATGTGTGGACCCTGCTACCACACACTAGAAGTTCTCTACTGTGCTTTAATCTACTCTGAATGGAAGGGAAGGTCAGTGTGTACTAGGGAACTTCCAGTGCACAGTAGCAGGATCCACGTGGACAGTTAGGGTGCATCATGCTAGTGTGCTGTAGATTTACACTCCAGCTTGCACTTGGCACTCACCGTTCATCTAGTCTATCCCAATTCTCACTCTTTCGCAGGGCCGGCTCCAGGCACCAGCTTCTCAAGCAGGTGCTTGAGGCGGCCGCTCTGGAGAGGGGCGGCACGTCCAGGTATTCGGCGGCAATTCGGCGGACGGTCCCTGATCGCGATCGCGGCTTTTTTTGTTTGTTTTTGTTTTGGCTGCTTGGGGCAGCCAAAACCCTGGACCTGGCCCTGCTCTTTCGTGCACAATGTGTATTTAATTATGTATATATATTATGCCTGAGGAGGTTGTGAAGGCCAAGGCTATAACAGGGTTTAAAAGAGAACTAGATAAATTCATGGAGGTTAAGTCCATTAATGGCTATTAGCCACGGTGGGTAAGAAATGGTGTCCCTAACCTCTGTTTGTCAGAGGGTGGAGATGGATGGCAGGATGGATGGCTTGATCATTGCCTGTTAGGTTCACTCCCTCTGGGGCACCTGGCATTGACCACTGTCGGCAGACAGGATGCTGGGCTGGATGGACCCTTGGTCTGACCCAGTATGGCCATTCTTATGTTCTTGTTATATACAGTGGAACACCTTCAACAGGGCAGATTCCCATATTAGAATATTGTTAAATTCATGGCATACAGAGAAGTTAGATAAAAACATAAAATGCTGTTTCTGGGAGGTTGCAATGTAACACTACTTTATTCCTTGAAATCCAGAATCTTAACACACAAGAACCAAAACCAGAGCGATAGACAAAGCAGGCAGAGAGGAATAACCTTGTTAGGCTGGCTCTTTGCAGGCTGACTGCTGAAAGACTCAGAGTTCCTACAGCGCCCTTAGCATGTAAACAGGACCAGGAAAAACCTGTGAGAATTTAAAGTGATAGCTTATAATGTTAACAGTTTTCAATACACTATCAATATCCCCCAAACAGATGTGGCTAGATCCAAAAGGGGTTTAGGTGCCTAATGCCATTTTAGGCCCCTCAGTACAAAATTGAAATCTTCAAAATCCCTGCTCAACTGCTGCCTATACTCGTAAGCACCTAACATCCCAGGAGCTTAATTTTCCCCTTCTAAATTCCCCTAGGTGCCTAAATTTCTCTTGGTGGACATGTGCAAAGCAACTTAAGTCATGACACCACTGAACTGGCAGGATTCTCAAACTAGCTGTTCCCCCACCAGGCTCACTAGTGGGGCCCGATCAGATAGGTGTGCTCAGAGGCACCCTAAGAGCACACCTACTAGATCCGACCCTGCACAAAACACAGCTGAGGCAGTGGTGTCCCCCTTATACCACATAGTCCAGTGGATAGAGCACTCCTCTACAAGATGGGAGACCCTCGTTCATGTCCCAAGTCTGCCTGATTCAGAGCAGGAACTTGAACCCAGGCCTCCCACCTCCCAGGTTAGTGCCCTGGCCACTGGGCTCTATCCTGTTAGAGCCGTTACACTTTGCATAAAGTACTTAAATATTCATTGGAGCAGAGTCTGCCTCTCCTAGGAAAGTGCACCAACCACTAGGTTATAGAGTCACTCATGCTCTTTCTGGCCCAATGAATATTTAAGTATTTCATACAAAGAGGAACAGCTTCAACAAAACATACGAGAGGCGCTGTCTTTCTGAGTTGATGGGGGTGCTCAAGACCTGCTCTGCCCCAGGCCCTGCCCCCATTCCATCCCTTCTCCTAAGCACCCACCTCTTCTTGCCCCTGCCCCACCCCATCTGGTCACCCTAATTTGAACCCAGTGTATCCTCTATGTTTTCCTAGACTTTCAATCCTTTTGGACTCTTGCTGAAAAAAGCATAAAATGAAGATATTAAACTTATAGCTTTTTAAATGCCTTTTGAAGATTCTGCAGCTCGTACTAGTGCTAGTTGGAGTAGATGGCATCTGCAGTGTGTATAGGAGAGATTAGGGTTACACTTTTCTCTGAGCAAAGCTTGTACTCCACTATGTCTTCCAGAGATCTTTGCAGCTCCATCAGATTCACAAGCAGCCATCTCTTTGGGGGTTCAATTTACAAGCATTTAACTCTTCTAAGATGTGGGTTGTCAGAGATGCAGCCGATGTGTTTTCTATAACCTGAACATCTAGAAATTCATCTACTGGCCTACCACTGACATCAAGATAACATACGCAGTGACTTAATACTTGACACCCATTTGCATCGGTTTATTCATCAGCCATATATGCACATTTTCCTAATGCAGTGAGAGAGTTCTTCACTTTTTCAACTGCTGAGTCTTTCACTGTTGCACTGCATGCTTCTAACCAGTCAGTTGAGTTTCTTACAGAAATATAGTGAGCATTTTCTGGTCTCATGGGTGGCGGGTATAAGAGGCCAGGAAAGGCTAAGCTGCTGATCCACCGCCAGACACCTGGGCTGTGGTTGTCCCACCACTTCCCCTCCCTGCTCTGCCCCTTCCCCGAGGCTCCCACACCTGCTGATGCTGCCTGCCTGGTAAGTCTTCCTCCTCTCCTCCATTCCACCCGTTCCCTCTCCAGAGGTCCCAGCTGCTTGCAGCATCCCTCCTCACTCCCCTTCCCCGTTTGGGTGGGGGAGTGAGGAGGGATGCGGCAAACCAGCAGCAGGTGAGGGAGTGAGGATGCCAGCAGGCATGCGGGGAGGGGGGGTGAGGAGGCCAGGGCGGGGCGTCTTCCTGCAGGCGGGGGGTGAGGAGGCGGGCAGGTGGGAGTCTCGCTGCAGGCAGGGAGGTCTGACAGGGGTGAAGAGGCGAGCGGCGGGCAGGTGCAGGGGTGAGGAGGCAAGCTGTAGGCGTGCGGCAGTCTTGTGGTGGATGGGGGACCGTGGTGGAGGAGTGAGGAGGCGAGCGGTGGTCTTACGGCGGTCAGGGGGCTCTGATGGGAGAGTGAGGAGGTGAGCAGCAGGCGGACAGAGGGTTGAGGAAGCGAATGGCAGGCGGGGGTTACATGGCCAGAGGGGGAGTGAGGAGGGATCCAGTGAGCCATCTGCAGGTGAAGGGGTCTTGCAGCGGGCTGGGGAGGTCTGGGAGGGGAGTGAAAAGGTGAGCAGCAGGCAGGCAGGGGCGAGCTGCAGGTGGGGGTGTCACGGCTGGTGGGGGAGTGAGGAGGGTTGTGGTGAATGGTAAGCAGGGGGATCTCATGGTGCAGGGAGAGGTGTGAAGAGGGATGCGGCAGGTGGGGGGGTCTCGCTGCAAGTGGATGGGGTAAGGAGGGACTTGGTGGCGGGGGGGGGGGGGACCGAGCAGGAAGTGGGCTGAGTGGAGGCAGGGTGGGGTTGGAGTCTGGGCGGAGCCAAGGGCAGAAGAGGTGGGATAGGGATCTAGCCTCCCCTCGGTGAAGTTTCACCCGCCACCCCTGGCTGGTCTTGGTCAGAACCAGTGTCCAACTTCAGGATTAATAAATAACAATGCATTTAACATTGGCCTCCAGTTTGTAGTGTATGCTATCTCTTAAAGATAAAGTATGCTTAAAGAGAAAGTATGATGTGACTGCCATGTTTATTTGAATAAACTGTGTTGAGTCTCCAGCATTTTTAACAGCCTCATTAAGTACTTCTAAAATTGGCTTTGACAATGACTGGCTTATAAGGTGTTCTACATGTCGATGCAGTCCAGAGGCTTGGTGTTTTGCAGTCTTTTCACATAGTTTGTCAGCATTGGCTTTGCTCATCAGTTTGGCAAACCAAGCTCCTCCACTTTTACTATATAAATTCATGGTATGCTCACATCTTGAATACTGTGTGCAGTTCTGGTTGCGCTCTCTCTCTCTCTCTATATATATATATATATATGGATTGGAAAAGCTAGAGAAAAGGGCAACTAAAATTATTAGGGTTATGGAACAGCTTTCATATGAGGAGAGATTAAAAAGACTGGGACTTTTCAGCTTGGAAAAGAGAGGACTAAGAGGGAATACGATAGAGGTCTATAAAATCTTGACTGGTGTGGAGAAAGTGAATAAGCTTCTTCACCTAACACAAGAACTAGGGGTCACATAATGAAATTAATAGGCAGCAGGTTTAAAACAAACAAAAGGAAGTACTTCTTCACAAACACACATTCAACCTGTGGAACTTTTTGCCAGGGGATGTTGTGAAGGCCAAGAGTATAACAGGGTTCAAAAAAGACCTAGATAAGTTCACGGAGGATATGTCCATCAATAGCTATTAGCCAGGATGGGCAGGGATGCAACACCATCCTCTGAGAGCCTCTGTTTGCCAGAAGCTAGGAGTGGACAACAGGGGATGGATCTCTCAATAATTGCCCTGTTCTGTTCATTCCCTCTGAAGCACCTGGCATTGGCCACTGTTGGAAGACAGAGTACTGGGCTAGATGGACCATTAGTCTGACCCAATATGGCCATTCTTATGTAAAAATTAATTATAATATAATAAAAATGTTTAGTACAGAAACTCCCCAAGATGATAACCTCTTGAGCTAGCACCAATGTGAGATAATTACCTTGGCAAATAATGCATTTTAAAATTCTTGGCCTACTAGGAAATGTATATTTATATAAGTTTCTGTGTCACAAATCTAGCATTCTGGAGAAAAGTCACTAAAACATAGTCCAACAAACAAATGTTCCTTTAATGTCTCCCTCCCTTCTCCCTCCACCACATCCCACTCATAGTTGTTGTCCTTGGTCAGTGAAGACCCAGAGTTCAGAGGTGCTTTCACATGAGTTCATCTCCCACCTGGTGGGGTGTGGGGGAGAAGTCACCTTGCTCGTTCCTCTAGCTGCTTGCTACTCACTCTGGCCGCTATTGTTTGTCGTGCCACTGTTCACTCCAGCACTCCATCGCCGATGGCCCTAAGCCATCCCCTTCTGCTGCCACCTGCTACTGTGACTCTGCAAGTGGGTCTCTTGAGGTTTCACCCAGATCTCAGGGATTTCCGCTCTCAGTGGGGGAACCTCGCAGTGAGTGCAGGCTGGGCTGTCTCTTCCACAGAAATGCTGCCCTGCAGCAGGTCTAAGCACTAAGACCTGATTATTAGTGATTTCAGCTCTAGTGGTCACATACCAAAACAAAATAATCTCTATGGAGCCTAATAAGCTCCATCTTTAAACAGGGGAGAGGGGCAGGTCAAATAGTGCCTGTGACTCTTAGGCACAGCCCACACCACCAAGCAAAACCCCTATTTCCTCCACCCCGCTCCACTGGGATCTGCCATGCAAACCCCTTGCTTAGTGCGTGCAGTTCAGTTGAGGGTGACCAGTGCTTAATTTGTAAAGAAAGAGGTACCGGGACTCAAGCAAGATTTTTTACTTTCATAACTGACGTGGCAAGCCCAGAGGTCCTGGGGCTATGAACTGCCAAGCCCAGAGGTCCCGGGGCTATGAACTGCCAAGCCTAGAGGTGCCGGGGCTGAGCCCTGGCAAAAATTTAGCATTGAGGGCGACCCCCCTCAATCAGGACAGGCTAAGTACAGTTCTGCTGCCCTTTATTCAGACAATAATGATAGCAACATTTCATGACCCCCACATTCAAATTTAAAATTTGTATTAAAGCTAATGTTGAAAAAAAGTATATAATACATAGGTTGAGAAAAGAGTTTTTCTACATCTGGGTATAGTGCTTAGATTATCTATAAATACAAAGTTTGTTTTTAAAGTCATGTCATGAGATACATATAATGCATAATCAGCAATAACCCAAATTTAGGTGAATGAATTTAAGAATACAGTTTAGATATTTAGCATCCATGCATTTGGATATATTACTCATGGAAAAAAGTTTTTTTTTAAATTGATTTATAACCCAACAACAGCCAAAATTGATCACTTGGGCATCACAGCTCTGTCTGCTGGATAACGAGGCATAGTAGGTGAGTTCATGTAAATACAGTCTGGTCCTGAAGCCTCCTCCCCCATCTCCCGGCTCATCACTAGATGTCAGGGGAGAGCTCATTTAGACCTTGCTTACAAATCAGAATTTGAAATTATAAGTTTGGCCAACATTGTCAGAAAAAAACAGCTGTGGGAAGAAACTTGTCTTTGTTCATACTTTTCAAACCTATTATACTTTTTCAGGTACAAGTATTTTATCCTACACTGTATATGCTTTTAAAGTGTGTATTAATGTTTCAATTTCAATTCAAATTTCCAACCAATGACTAAATTGGCATCACTGCATGTAACTAGTTGACCCCTGAGGAGGTGGTGGGGTATACAAAAAGCCATGGCCCTTGCTGCTCCTTCTCTCCCCCAGCTCCTCTTGCACGTCACAGAACAGCTGATCACTGGCGGGTGGGAGGTGTTGGCAGGAAGGGGTGGAGTTGATCAACAGGGCCAATTGGTGGATGGGCAGGAGGCGCTGGGGTAGGAGCTGATTCGGGGGGGCTGCTGATGGGTGCTGAGCACCCACCATTTTTTTTTCTATGGTGCTCCAGCTCTGGCGCACCCACAGAGTTGGCGTCTATGAAACATACCCAGCCTAGAGCAGTGTTTTTTCAAAGTTCTGGTCATGACCCAGTACTGGGTCATGGCATGTAAGACACTGGGTCACCTTGCTCAGCGATCCAGCGTCTCTGGTCAGCATCACGGACCGGGACATTAAAAGTCGCATCGGCGATGCTGCCCGGCTAAGGCAGGCTAATGCCTACCTGCTCTGACACCACGCTATGGAGGTGGCCAGCAGTGGGTCCAACTTCTAGGCAGGGGGGCCACGGAGCTCCGCACACTGCCCCGGGCACCAGCTCTGTATTGGAAACCAGCCAATGGGAGCTGGGGGGGATGGTGCCTGAGGACAAGAGCCATGCCAAGCCGCTTGTGCGCCTCTGCCTAGGAGCCATACCTGCTGCTGGCCCCTTCCCAGGCACAGCGCAATTTGCAGTGCCAGGACCGGTGGGAAGCCTGCCTCTGCACCCTAGCTGCACCGCTGACTGGGAGCTACCGGAGGTAACTCCATGACCCAACATCGCACCACAATCCCCTGCCCCAGCCCTGAGCCCCCCAAAGCCAGAGCCCCTTCTGCACCCCAAACCACTCATCCCCCACCCCAGACCCTGCTCCCCCCAGCCCAGAGTCCTGACCCCCTCCCACACCCCAACCCTCTGCTCCAGCCCTGAGTCCCTCCCACATCCCAAACCCCTCATCCCCAGCTCCGTTGGGTCGTGGGCATCAATAATTTTCTTCAACTGGGTCCCCAGAAAAAAAGTTTGAAAACCACTGCCTAGAGTACTCCATAGCTCAGTGTTTAGGGCACTCACCAGGGAGACTTGGGTAC
Organism: Chrysemys picta bellii; assembly: GCF_011386835.1. Taxonomy (NCBI): domain Eukaryota; kingdom Metazoa; phylum Chordata; order Testudines; family Emydidae; genus Chrysemys; species Chrysemys picta. Next base: position 83,811,525 of record NC_088795.1, read on the forward strand.
AAGTCCCTTCCCTGAATCAAGTAGAGTTGGAAAGTGATACTGGGTCTTCCACAGCCTGCCTGAGTGCAGGGATATTAGGTATAAGGGGACCACCACTATCTCCTCCTTGATCCTTTGTGAGAAAGGGCTGACCTGGCTTAGGGGCCTAACTTCAGGAGGGGATTCCTGGCTGTGAATCCCAAATGGAGATAGGCACCTAGGTCCTAGCCTGTGCCCCTCTCCTGTGCATTTCCTACTGGCTAGTTTAGGCTGTTAAGCACTCAGTTTGCCGGCTTCTGAAAATTTCACTCTTAGGCACCTAGCTCTACCCATGCATTGTATAGGGAGTCTGGGTGTCTACGAGGTGTTCAGAATTCCATTGGAAAGTTAGGCATTGCAACCGTGAATGAATGAATGAATTTAAGGAGAACACTTCAACCTCCCTGGCCACACAATAGCAGATGTAAAGGTAGCCATCTTACAGCAAAAAAACTTCAGGACCAGACTCCAAAGAGAAACTGCTGAGCTCCAGTTCATTTGCAAATTTGACACCATCAGATCAGGATTAAACAAAGACTGTGAATGGCTATCCAACTACAGAAACAGTTTCTCCTCCCTTGGTGTTCACACCTCAACTGCTAGCAGAGCACCTCACCCTCCCTGATTGAACTAACCTCGTTATCTCCACACTGATTTATACCTGCCTCTGGAGATTTCCATTACTTGCATCTGAAGAAGTGAGGTTCTTACCCACGAAAGCTTATGCTCCCAGTACTTCTGGTAGTCTCAAAGGTGCCACAGGACCCTCTGTTGCTTTTTACAGATTCAGACTAACACGGCAACCCCTCTGATACTTAAGTCCCTTTTGTGTATCTAGCCAATGAGTTTGTTGCATTAGTGAGGCATGTAGCACTTGTCAGACTGCTCCATTCCATTTCACCCTCTATTCCTGAGTCACTCTTAGTTCACTCCCAATGTGTCTAGCCCCCATCATCCCACTGAAGCCTCAGTGTCTCCCTCCCTCTCTTCTACCCCTGGTTCACAGTCTAACTCTGTTCTCCCAGCCCACCAGAGCAACCCTCTACGCTTTGTATAACAGAAAAAGGCTGGATTCTGGGATGCTGAAGGACCGCACAGACTTTGTGTCCTAGAAGCCAATGGCTGCCAGGAGCGTAGAGGAGATTTTTGTGGCTGGAGGAGAGTGGAAAATGGGAGTCAGGACTGATGTGCATTCTACCTCACTTGTTATGTGTATCTTTCTGTCTCTGAAGTAATATACAATATTTCTGCACAAAGGGCTTTTTAACAGGGCTGTCAAGTGCTTTAAAAAAATTAATCATGATTAATCGCAGTTTTAATCGCACTGTTCAATAATTATAGAATAGCATTTATTTAAATATTTTGGATGTTTTCTATATTTTCAACTATAGGCTTGGGGCTCTGGGCTTCATCCCTGCTTGGGGCTTGGGCCTTCAGCTACCCCTCAGGGCATGGGAGTCCTGGCTCCAGACCCCCTCTGGACTTCAGCCCTCTTGGTGCATGTGGTTCAGCCTGGCACTTCAGGCCCCTGCTCCCCCCCTCCACCTGCAGATCTGGATGCTGAGGCTTCAGCCCCCTGCCACTTTAGAAGTTCCATGCTGAGGCTCCCCCGCCCGCCACCAGTGCCTCCTTCCCTACCCAGAAGTATGAAATTAACACGTTCATTTGTTTTCAGTTAATTGATTTTTAATGTATGTGCCTCATTTAATGGATCAAATAAAACCAACCCCAATCTTTCAATTGCACTAGAACCCATGTATTTGGCATTTTATATTGACCAGAATACTCAACTAATTAGAAAACATTTGGGAATATTGACCCAATCAAATCCCATGATTGAAAGAATATTCCTATCCTGCTAGATTTAAATAGATGGTGAGTCACTGGAACAGTAGCCATAGCAACAGACTGACTGTAGGGGAGGGATGTGGAAAAATGTTGCTCTTCAAATGTGCCTATGCCCATATAAATAAGTGTGCTATGAGAGCTTCATAATACATGTACAAACTGTTACACGCTTCATTTCAGTGCACATTGGGAATACATTTGAGAGTACAGACATCAGGAAAGAACCAGGCTGTTTTGCTGTTTTGTTTGTATGGTGTTTTATTGTGATGTTTGCCCTGCTCAGTAAACACCCTTTAAATCAAATGGAGATTAATTTTGGAACAGTATAAACAAAGTATTATGACAAATGGTTTAATATAGGTTAAAAGTATAATTCATAAAAGTGAGATCCAAATGCTAATAGAACTCAATTCCAATTTAATTTAAAAAAAAAAGAAAACCGGAAGGGTTAGGGATGTAAAACGTCACATGCCAATATGATACCCACACAATGATATTTTTAAACACTATCACCACAGAAACCTGATGCTCTCTTCACCTGCTGGTTTCCTGGTGTAAACTGACTCCTGAGGTTTAAATCACAAGTCAAAATATTATTTTTCACGTTAAAGTAAAAGCAATGAATAATGAAAAGGTCCCCATTTTGGTGAGCATGCCCATGAAAATGAATGATTAGATCATTTTGTATACCAGTCTTTGAAAACAAAATACATACATTTAAAAACCAAAATGCTGGAGGGAATGCCATGTCTTTATGGAACAATGTTCATATCTCCTGGGAATGCTCCCCAAATAAATTTTTCTGCTCTCTCTATCTAAGGTATTTATATAGCCCCCATTCCTGTGCTATCTGAGCACCTCACAATTGTTAATATATTTATTCTCACAACATCCCTTTGAAGTAGGCAAGTATTATTAGCCCCCTTTTTACAGGAAAACTGAGGTACAGTGACTTGTCTAAGATCACACAGGAAGGTGTGCTAGAGTGAACCTAAGTGGCAAGGGTTCTAGGCTAGTGCCTTAACAATTGGACCATCCTTACTCTCTACAATAAGTAGAGAACATAGATGCAAGAGTTATTTCAGGAAGCTAGGGCCTGCTCCTGCAAACCCTAACTCCCTTGACTTGTCTTGTTTACTTAACTTGACCTACTCATGTACGTGTCTACAGGATCAGGCCCACATTCCCCAAATCCATCTTTTTAAAACAATGATTAATATGACCAAAAAAAAAAAACCCTCACCCTGCAACAGCAGTTTCTGCAGCTCCTGTCCACAGACTGGGCTCAGCACCCCACTGCAGCTCACTTCCCCTCCGTCATCATGACAGAGGGGCATCTGGGCCAAATGTGAGTGAGCCGCACTGCCATCCCATGGGCCAGGTCACAATGCCGCTCGCTCAAATTTGCTCTTAGAGTTCCCAATTGCACTCCCATATTTGAGCCTAAAGTAACCAATGCATTGATCACCGAGATTGCGAGTCATCTTCTATCAACATGGAGAACAGTCTCCTGGCTGCTGTGGATATAAGATGACATCCTTTGTGGCTGATTTCAGAGTAGCAGCTGTGTTAGTCTGTATCCGCAAAAAGAACAGGAGTACTTGTGGCACCTTAGAGACTAACACATTTATGATGCATCCGAAGAAGTGGGCTGTAGTCCACGAAAGCTTATGCTCTAATAAATGTGTTAGTCTCTAAGGTGCCACAAGTATCCGAAGAAGTGGGCTGTAGTCCACGAAAGCTTATGCTCTAGTAAATGTGTTAGTCTCTAAGGTGCCACAAGTATCCGAAGAAGTGGGCTGTAGTCCACGAAAGCTTATGCTCTAATAAATGTGTTAGTCTCTAAGGTGCCACAAGCACTCCTGTTCTTTTTGTGGCTGATGCTATTTCGGTATCTAGCAGTAAGAAATCCAGGAGAATTTGGAGAATGCATACTGTTTGAAAGATAATGGGGTGCCACAGACATGAAACTGGAAGGTGGAAAGCACCCACCAGCAAAAACAAAAGTCAGCACCTGTGCTTCAGACTCACTGGAATTGGTGCAGTTCTGCTATGCAGGGTTGCGGGACAGGATTTGGGGATTACGTGCAGAACTTTGCACACTATGGAACACAGCAGCACAGAGGGTTTTTCTTCCCAAACATGTCGGGGTGATTTGGGAGCAGGATAGAGGAAAGGCAGGGTAACAGTCACTGGATCCATGGCTACAATGATTCATTAGCTATTTCTCACCAGGGATGCAAGCGCTTTGGCTTCAGGGGCTATGATGTTCCAGTATGGTAGCAACTACAGAGGTATTTTGTTGTGATTCCACAGCCTGGGGGAGATTCCAGCACATAGCCCACTTAGTCAGGCTTTGCATAAGGTATAGGATTTGGCATAGAGAGAGAAGACATGCTGAGTAAGAAGGTGCCACTTATTGCACGAGTCACTTTAGTGATTGTAATAATCGTTTATGGCCGTGAAACTAGATTAACATTAGTGGCCAGAGAACCACTTACGTGCCATAAATGTTTGAATAAGAAATAAGCGCTCACTTTTTCCTTGTGGGATTTTTAGATAGTTTTAAGGAATTTAAAACATCATCTTCCCCTGTAAGGTTAGAGCATCAGCAGAGATGTTGCTAGCTAGTTTCCCCGCATGTTTTCTGGTCCTTAAAACTTTTTCAGTTGTTCATCATCAATGGACAAAAATGGTGACTGACACGGGAGCTTAATGTTCAGAAATACTGAATTTTAAAGCGAGAGAAAGAGCTTCATGTTTCTCCTGTTAAATTCTTCATTTCAGCCTTCTTAAATAAGGGAAGGATTGAGAGCTTGATCTTGATTTCCAATATCTGACGGCACCTTCCTATGCATTTTGTAAAATCATCTCCACTAGATTCTCATTAAAAGCATATTAAGAGATTCATGGAAATGCAGTCTCATGTGTCAGAGGGCAGGTTTAAGCCTTTATTTGAAAACATGTTTTGCAATTTAGTGTTGGTTCCCTGCTTTTGATAGAAGCAGTAGTGTTCCGACCTTCTAAAAACAGCTGTCACATCCTTTGGTATCTATATTTACACATCCAGAACTGGTAAATTCCAACATCATTACCAATGGCAATCTCTAGGGTGCCCATGACATTCAAACCAATAGCTTTCAAGGCTCTCAGTAACAGCCGTAAACAACTGCAAAGCATTCAAAGTCTTCTCTCACCTTACAAATCCCATTGTAAAAGAAGCATCCTCTCTTCACCAGACACATTTCAAATCATTTAACTTGTAAAAGGCTACATCATTACTTGTGATAATGCAGTAAAACTTTCTCTTCAACAATGTAAACAGCCATATTGCTATCGGGCTCTTTAGTGTTATAAATTGCTCTCAACAAAAGCCCATGTATAAGCTTTTTTTAATGGACTGTTTTTATATCCTCAAAAGAGCTGCAGTGCTATATTTCTTAGGGTATATCTGCACAGCACTATCTGTGGGACCCAGACTTGTGGACTCGTGTTTCCAAGCCTGTGCTTGATCGTCCACACTGCAATGGAGACTCAGGCCTCATAACCATGTGATATATCTGTACTGTATGCAGACCTGAGTCTGAACATCAGCTTCTATTGGATGTGTACTATCATATCCCAGGGTTCCTAGTGCCCTCTCCAACTGAAGCTGCTCCAGGGCTCTCTCCCAGGGCTGTCCCTACCCATACGCAAACTACACAGTCACAAATTTCCTGGTGCCCTACACAGCTGCGTGCTGCATCCAGCTCCAGCAGCCAGCCTGATCCCCCGGACGGCTGAGCTGGCCCCTCGTGGGCTGCACACAGCAGGGCCCAGGAAAGCTGCCTCTGTCCCTGCAGGTCCGACCCCTGCTGCCTTCCTGCACTGGCTGCTCCTGCCTCCCAAAGCCCTTGGGCGCAGCCTGGGATGTCCCACAGCCCCCGCAGAGGCCAGGGACGCCCTCCCCCTCGGAGGCCCGGGGTTGGCCAGGTACCACAATCTCTAGGGTAGACCCTGCTCTCTCCATAGTGGGTTGTGGGAGAAGTTGTCTGTCAATCCCATGAGAGTTGACTAGAAGTGTTTTGGGTGGTTTTAGCCCAACAAAACATCCAGCCAAGCCATTTTGTGTCCACACGCTCCCTGCAGCCAGAGACAATGTGGATCCCACCCCGGTGAAGAACTTCTCTACCTCATGCTCTGTCCTATTTCAGGACATTGGTGGAGCATCTGCAAAACACCGGTGGACATTTCAGGGGCAGTTTTTGAACTGCCGAAGGCACCTCTCAGAGCACAATACAGACATGCCAGCTGTGAACCAACTGAGACTGCTCATATCTCTTGTTGCCTTATGTGCAGATTCCCCCTGTACAGACTGGTACTTCTGGAGCAGGACCCCAATGGGATTACATGGTCATGAGGACCTGGGACAACCAGGAGGGTCCAGAACTATCACATGAAGAAGGAGATGTTCCTGGAAGTTTGTGATCAGCTTGCAAGTACTCTCTAGTATTAGGACACTCATATGAGGGCAGCCATACCAATTCAGAAGCACGTCGCTATAGCCATCTCAATCTTTTTTTTTTTTTTTTTTGTAGGGGAAAGAGGAAGGGAAGATTTGGTGGGAGTATAGGTGGGCAAATGGATTCTTCCTAAAAGTGGGGGAGGGGGCACAAGGCCCCGATCCCTCTGTGGTCCCACCCCTGCCCCTCCTCTTCTCCCCAACGTCTCGCTCCTTGGCCAAGCCAGTAGCTGGAGATGGGCTGGGGATCCCGGGCCCCTCCAACTACCTGGGGTCGGGGAGCCTGAGAACAGCTCCCCACCTGTGTTCCTGCACACACCCAGATCCCCCCTCAAGGGCAGGTCGAGGGTCCGCAGCTACCCACAGCTGCCCAGGCAGCTCTTACCCCAACCCGGCTCCAGCTTTCAGCCTGGCTGGGGGGCGGGGCCTCAGGGGAAAGAGGAATGGCAGTGGGCGGGGCCCGTGTTAAGAAGTGGACAGGACAGGCCCATTCACTTTCAAAAGTGGAAGGGCCATGGCCCTTTGACACCTCCCTCCCCCTCCCCATTCTGGCACCCCTGAGTGTAGGAACTTATTAATGGTCTAGTAAGAAGCCGTGGTTGTTCAATCCCATCAGACAGGGCAAGCTCTGAAGAACGTTGATATTCTGGAGGTCTACGAGTGGAAGTGTGAACTTCTGTTCCAGACCAGTGGAGGACAGCCATCTGAGTATACTAAGGAGCTATTTCAGCATCTATGTCCAAACAGCACATTGAGGAAAGGAGGGGGCTTGTGAGTTATCTACGTTCTTCTTATAATTTAAAAAAATCCATTGCAGTGGTCCCCAATCTTTTTTGTCTGGTGGGCGCCAGACGACGAGCCATGGATGACCGTGGCGGTGGATGAGCATCCGCCGAAATGCCGCCGACAAGCGGCAACGTCAATAGGCGTTGCCGCCAAAATGCCGCCGATAAGCAGTGTCATCCAGAGGTGTTGCCGCCGAAAATCAGTGGCATTTTGGTGGCGACATCTCTGGATGACGCTGCTTGTCGGTGGCATTTCGACGGATGCTTGTCCGCCAGCCAGTATGCGGGTGCACTTAGACACCCCGGCGGGTGCCAGGGCGCCCGCGGGCACCACATTGGGGATCCCTGCATTAAAGCATCATAAAATTCTCTCTTTTTTCATGAGGATACCTCAAACATTCTTCAAGTCTCTATCTTTAGTGCCTGCATTATTGTAGCCTTTTGTGATTGCCAGTCTGCGTTAGTGAGTTGCTCTTTCAGATAGATATTCATTCTTATTACCACATGACATCCTTCTTGAATTAGATTTATATCTTGTAATTTAATACAGTAGTCATTTTCATTTCCTGATGTAGCCAAATCTTGTTTACACCAAAATATCATATTTCTCTTGAAATGCATATACTTGCAATCCTTCTATCTTGTTGGTAATGCTCCTTGCTTTTATGAAGGGGAATTCATAATATACATTTGTATGCTTTGTTTCTTTTTTTTTTTTTTTAAATGAACTGTTCTAGCCTTCCACATTCTCTTCATTATTCTTTTCTAGTTTAAGAACAGTTATCTACCAGTAACTTCCTTTTAATTTTCACAATCTACTACTATCCTGAACTCATTTAGTCTAGTCCAGTGGTTCTCAACTTATTTACCATTATGGGCCACATATGCAGCTCTCTATATGTTATGTGGGCTGAATCCATACAAGTAATCACAAGATGTCTGTGTGACTGAGAACAGGCTTGTAAATGCAAATAACGCCTCTTACCTCAAGTGGGCTGATCTCTGTGTGAAGTAACATTCCCATCAGTGGAACAGTAGCTGTTCCTAGAGGTCATGCATTCAACTGATGCATAAGGCATTTGGGATTGGTCCTGCTTTGAGCAGGTGGTTGGACTAGATGACCTCCTGAGGTCCCTTCCAACCCTGATATTCTATGATTCTAATATATATACTAGCTGTATGGTCCTGAGGCTATCACATGGACCACAGCTGTATGCTGATTTGGCCACAAGCATGCCATGGGTTGAGAAAGAAGTCTGTTCTTTACACCAACCCTCTATACCAGTAGTTCTCAACCTGTGGTCCTCGGACCCCTGGGAGGTCCATGGACTATGTCTAAGGGGTCTGTGAACGATTTAGACTGAAAACTGACTAAACAGAATTCAACTATATATATATAGACAATAGATTTCCAAAGGGGTCTGCACCTCCATTTGAAATTGTTTTAGGGTCAGTAAGTGAAAAAAAGGTTGAGAACCACTGCTCTGTACATCCCAAATGTAACAATTGCAGACTTGAAGAATTTAAATAACCAGTCTTTTACTCCCCTTCCTCAACTTCTCACCAACTCATGCTTTGTGTCTTGTTTTTGTGACTCTGAAAAAGAATGTACCTTTCTTTCCTTCACAATTACAAGTTTTTGTTCTCTAAATACTCATATAACCAAATTGCAATTTCCCTACTCTCTCATTTGGCATATTATCTATCTCATTTCTCTATTGCCCCTAATTTTGATACACATTTTTCCCCCTTTTTCTTTTAATTGACTCTGATTCTGGTCTCACTGACAAGATTTTTATTCTGGTGTAACTCCATTTACTTCAGTTGAGTTACTTTTGATTTACATCTGGCCCAGTACATGGATCAGCCCCATTTTCTACAAATCATAGCATGAAGTTTACATCAATAGACTTGTGTACAGAACTCTAAATTTTCTCTTGTTTTGTCATCAACAATCATTTTAGCATTTCACATGTGTTGTATGTTTTGTCCACTCTTTGCTTACTGTATGTTTTTCCTGCACTTATTTGTTTACATAGGCTGTTTATTAGGGTGGCTTGCCTTGGCCTGGGGAGTCTGAAGCTAAGCCAGCCTGACTGCAAGATGAGCCCCACCTGAGAGGGATCAGGTGATCTCAATAGAAAAGGCTGAAGTGCAGAGGGGTGTAGTTGAGAGAGACTAGCTGAGAGTGTCAGAGGTAGGAAGTGAATTGGGGGAAAACCTAAGGAAATGGGTGAGTGACTGCTGAGTGTGTGAAAGGCTCCTGCAGGGAAGACCCCGGAGACCAAGGGAGCTTCTAACAGAAAGGAGCTGCAGTGAGTAGAAGGCTCCTGTTAAATAACCTCATGGGGGTCCCACAGTATGCCAACATTTTTATGGCTGACTTAGAACAATGCTTCCTCAGCTCTCGTCCCCTAGTGTCCCTCCTCTACTTGCGCTACATTGATGACATCTTGAAGAATTCCACCTGGGCTTCAACAATTTCCACCCCACCATCAACCTCAGCCTGGACCAGTCCACACAAGAGATCCACTTCCTGGACACTACAGTGCAAATAAGTGATGGTCACATAAACACCACCCTATACCGGAAACCTACTGACCACTATACGTACCTATATGCCTCCAGCTTCCATCCAAGACACATCACATGATCCATTGTCTACAGCCAAGCCCTAAGATACAACCGAATTTGCTCCAACCCCTCAGACAGAGACAAACACCTACAAGATCTTTATTAAGCATTCGTAAAACTACAATACCCACCGGGGGAAGTGAGGAAACAGATTGACAGAGCAGACGGGTACCCAGAAATCACCTACTACAGGATAGGCCAACAAGGACAATAACAGAACACCACTGGCCATCACATACAGCCTCCAGCTAAAACCTCTCCAGCGCATTATCCACAATCTACAACCTATCCTGGAAAATGATCCCTCACTCTCACAGACCTTGGGAGGCAAGCCAGTCCTCGCTTACAGACAACCCCCCAACCTGAAGCAAATACTCACCAGCAACTACACACCACACCACAGAAACACCAACCCAGGAACCAATCCCTGTAGCAAACCTCATTGCCTACTCTGTCCCCATATCTACTCTAGCGCCACCATCAGAGGACCCAACCACATCAGCCACACCATCAAGGGCTCATTCACCTGCACATCCACTAATGTTATATATGCCATCATGTGCCAGCAATGCCCCTCTGCCATGCACATTGGCCAAACCGGACAGTCCCTCCGCAAAAGAATAAATGGACACAAATCGGACATCAGGAATGGTAACATACATAAGCCAGTAAGTGAACACTTCAATCTCCCTGGTCATTCTATTACAGATTTAAAAGTCACTATCATTGAACAAAAAAACTTCAGAAACAGACTTCCAAGAGAAACAGCAGAACTAAAATTCATTTGCAAATTTAACACCATTAATCTGGGCTTGAATAGGGACTGGGAGTGGCTGGCTCATTACAGAAGCAGCTTTTCCTCTCCTGGAATTGACACCTCCTCATCTATTATTGGGAGTGGACTACATCCACCCTGATTGAATTGGCCCTGTCAACACTGGTTCTCCACTTGCGAAGTAACTCCCTGCTCTCCATGTGTCAGTATATAATGCCTGCATCTGTAACTTTCACTCTGCATCTGAAGAAGTGAGGTTTTTACCCACGAAAGCTTATGCCCAAATAAATCTGTTAGTCTTTAAGGTGCCACCAGACTCCTTGTTGTTTTCATGGGGGCCTAGAATACAGAGGGCTGAAGAAGGCTGAGCTGCAGCCATGTAAAACCCCTGAGACTTTGTATTGGGACTTAACTGAGGGAAGAAGGGCTGGGGTTTCTTTATCTTAAGGGTGAGGGTGACTGAACTGAACAGTTGGGGCCTGGAGGGCTTGTATGTATGGGCTCAATAAATGGTACCTCCCCAGGAGGGGAGTGCTGTCAGGGCCGGCTCTGGCTTTTTGGCCACCCCAAGCCAAAAAAAAAACCCCTGTGGCGCGGCCGCAGCGTGGGTGCAGGGGGACCGGCTGAGGGAGGAGAAGGGAGTGGGCAGGAGAGAGAGAGAAGGGGGCGGCCAGGGCTACAGCAGGGGCGCTGCCACGCGGCCCCTCTTGCTGCGCCGCCTCCTGCCGCCTGCCACGAGGGCTCCACTCCGGTCGGCGGGGAGGGAAGGAAGAGCTGCACTGCAGGGTGCTCCGGTCCTCCGCGCCGCCGCCCTCTACAGGGCGGCCAGACCGGAACAAAAAAAGTGCCTGTGCCGCCCTAGGATTGGGCAGAATGCCTCCAACAATCTGCCGCCCCAAGCACCAGCTTGCTCAGCTGGTGCCTGGAGCCGGCCCTGAGTGCTGTAATTACCTGTGAGCTATGAGTTAGGGGGAGGAATGTGTAGCAGTGCAGCCCAGAGTGATCTCTAGTTGTGAGGAGGTGCTTGGGAGGCAGTAAGCAGCTGTGGTGCTACAGGCTGGCATTTTCTTCTCTACTTATTTGGTCTCATCTCCTCAAGATTTTTCTGTCTTTGTGTTGTGCCTCAACTATTTAATATTTACAGATTTTTTTTTTCTAGGAGATATGACCCTGTTAAGGAATTCTGTGCTTTCATAAGTGACACACACATATGCAGTTCCTCTCTGCATCCTGTATAACAACCCACACTATTGAGCATCTACACTCAGATTAAGTCAGTCTGGAGCCTTCGGGGTCCTTTTGGACACAATGCTATAAGACTCCCATACAGCACGATGGTTAAAAAAAAAAAAATACACTTCCATGTCAGTGGCCAGAAAATTATATCCCATCCTAACAGACTCAAATCAGACCACAGTGATCTATGCATTCATGATCTCCATCTTTCACTGTTGCAACTCATATCTGGCCATACACAACTGAAAAAGCTCCAGCTAGCAAAAAATGTAGCAGTCTGCCTGCTTAGAAACATGAGTCACTAGGGGGGAACGTCACCACAGTGTTCTACTCTCTAATAGGTTCCCCACTGTGTACAGCACATGTGTCAAACTCAAGGCCCGCGGGCCACATCCGGCCCGCCATACAATTATATCCGGCCCGCGAAATCGTTTTATATATCTGTTTTTAATGGCCCTGTGATATGACGCCCCAATAACACACACTACAAATCCCATGATGCAGTGCAATTGCCGCCAACGGCAAGCCGCGGTTCAAGTTCGCGGTCTGTTGATGTATACAACGCTAATATCAAATCAAAGCTAGACCCCAACAATGGCCAAGAGAAAAATTGATTCTGAAAACCGAGGCTTTCAAAGCCGGTGGGAGAATGAGTATATGTTTACTGAAATTGCAGGTAAACCAGTGTGTCTCCTTTGCGGGAGTAATATCGCTGTAATGAAGGAGTATAACCTAAGACGGCACTACGAGACGAAACATGAGAACAAATTCAAAAACCTGAGCGCAGGACAGAAGCTACAAAAGGTAGAGGAGTTGAAGAAGAATTTGACATCCCAGCAGACGTTTTTCACCAAAGCAAAATCACAAAGTGAAGCTGCTGTGAAAGCAAGTTTCATTGTGGCCGAAGAGATCGCCAAATCAGGACGGCCGTTTACCGAGGGGGAATTCGTAAAGAATTGTATGATGAAAGTGTGCGACGTCCTTTGTCCAGATAAAACGCGAGCGTTTGCAAATGTAAGCCTCAGCAGAAACACTGTTGCTAATCGGGTTTGTGAGATGGCGACTGATTTGAAAACACAGTTGATTGAAAGAGCAAAAGATTTTGTTGCATACTCCCTTGCCGTGGATGAAACTACTGACGCGACTGACACTGCACAGCTGGCGATATTTATCCGTGGTGTGGATTCCAATTTGTGCGTAACAGAGGAAATACTGGACATTAAATCGATGCATGGGACAACGAAAGGAGAAGACATCTTTGGAAATGTATTTCAAAGTGTAACCGACATGAAACTGCCGTGGGAAAAACTCGTTGGACTTACAACAGATGGCGCACCTGCTATGTGTGGTGAAAAAAATGGACTGGTGGGAAGGATGCGCTCAAAGATGCGGGAGGAGAACTGTGCCGGTGAGTTGACAGTGTATCACTGCATCATACACCAGGAATCGCTGAGTGCTAAAGTCCTAAAAATGGATCATGTGATGAACACTGTAACACAAACCGTCAACTTTATCAGAGCCCACGGTTTAAATCACCGCCAATTCCAGTCTTTTCTGCGGGAAATAGATAGCGAGTTTGGCGATATGCCATATCATACGGAGGTCCGGTGGCTAAGTCGGGGAAAAGTTCTCAAAAGACACTTTGAGCTGCGAGAGGAAATCTGCCAGTTCATGGACAGTAAGGGGAAAGACTGCACAGTTCTGCGGGATGAAAAGTGGAAATGTGAGTTGGCGTTCCTGGCTGACATAACGTCGCATCTTAGCGCTTTAAACCTTCAACTCCAGGGACGGGAGCACATAATAACCGATATGCATGATGCAGTGAAGGCATTTCAAGTGAAGCTGCGCTTATGGGAGACACAAATGCACCAATGCAACTTGTCTCACTTTCCCTGTTGCCAAGTAATACGGAACCAAGAAAGTGCCACAGTTTTCCCAAATGCCACCTTTGCTGAAAAACTCAGCGCGCTGCGCACTGAGTTCGCACGGCGCTTCAGTGACTTTGAGGCACAGAAAAGTAACTTCGAGCTGCTTCGCAACCCATTTGCAGTCGATGTGGAAACCGCACCTGTAGAAATGCAGATGGAGCTGATAGAACTGCAATGTAACGGGACACTGAAGGCAAAGTACGACACTGCGGGGCCAGCACAGTTCACTCGCTTCATTCCTGAAGCGATGCCGCAGCTCCGCCAACATGCGGCTCGAATCCTGTCCATGTTTGGCAGCACATATCTGTGCGAGCAGCTGTTCTCTGTGATGAAAATTAACAAAACGTCACACAGGAGTCGCCTCACTGATGAACACCTGCAATCGATCCTGAGAATCTTCACAACACAGAACCTAACCCCAAACATAAACGAACTTGTTGCAAAGAAAAGACTCCAAGTATCAGGCTCTGACTAAATAGGACAAGAAAATGGAATGTTATGATTTGTTATGATTATACTTTTGCTTTAAATTCAATTTTTTATTTATATTTTCAGATTTTTTAATATTCCAGCATGTACAGATTTTGAATGTATTGTATTGACAGGATATTTTTTTATGAAGAGCAAAATATTTTAAGTTGAAATGTATTTATTTTGGAATGATATCCTGTATTTTGGTTCATATTAATGGTTAAAAAACATAAATATTTAGTCTGTTAAATAAATGGTTATACTGTTCGGCCCGCGAGTTTTGAGTTTTGGCCCCCTGTGCAATTGAGTTTGACACCCCTGGTGTACAGGATCTAGTCTCAGGGACTCTGTCCTGACATTCAAAGCCCTCTTTAGAACTGAGCAAGGTTCTAGCCCCATATGTAACTATGAGTTCCCATAACAGCTGTGTTCAACTGAAACAATTGAACTGTCAGACAATAGGGGAAGGCTCTTGAGTGTGAACAAGCTTTCATAGGAGCAGGACCTAGATTATGGAGCTTAATCCTTCAGGAGATGAGTCTCACGTGCCCTGGAGTTGCCTGAGAGTGTGGCTGGGGAATATGCTGGTTGGCGTGGTGGGGCAGTTTGCATTCCTTCCCTCCCAGGAAAGGTTCCCATGCTTGCTGGGAGCCCCTAACCCCACTTGCTATGGGTCCCTGTACTTTATCCTCCACTGCAGCCCTGCACACCATGTCCTCAAAGGGGCCATCCGAGCCAGTGTATTCGTGCTGCCATAGGAGCTGCCTCTTCAGAGCCGGGTGACAGACTTGTGGTATCTGGATCCCCTTTTTGACCAGACATTCCAGTTGAAAACCAGACACCTCACAATGCTAATTAAAATGCATATTGTTTGCTTGTGTCCAGGAAAACCCACAAATTGTGATGTGTGAAGCACAAAGGAAATGCCCTGTTTATTCTCTAGAGTTGCTCAGTGAAGCAAACTGTCATTCTGATTGGGCCACCTCAGCTTGCTGATGTTAGGACTGTATTCTGATTGGTTCACAATGCTTTTTGAAAATAGAACTAGTCAACAGGCCACCCACCAAAACAGAATAAAAGAAGCATAATACTTTCAACAAATGGCTTTCTACAAGCCAAAAACACTGCATGAGACATCAAGGAGAGCTACAGCCACTGGCCTACTGACTAGCTATCTACCAAGGATGACCCCTAGTGGTAGTAACTTCCTTCTTCTGCCCTATAGGAAGACTAGTGTGACAACAGAGCTAGAGTACATCAGTAGCACCTACTTGAATTGAAATTAAGTTTCTGCCTATTTGGGAGAAAACCATCAATCTGTCCTACAAAAATACAGATAAACACCTATTTTGCATAAGAAATAAGATTTGATTATTCAAAATTAAATACATCTCTGGGAGCATGTAATTTAATTATAAAAAGCTTTTAGATTACTTAAGTGCATGACATGTACTTGTGCTTCCCTAATAAGTCTCACCACAGATGTCTAGAAATAGTCAATAAGTAAAGATTGTTGAGACTAGAAATTTTATTAGTTCAGCATAGCACTATTTTAACAAGAACATGTATTTACATGCATTGAAAAGATGAAAGAAAAGCAGGCCAGTTGCATTCTAGAGATTCTTCTGATAACACAATTTGGAATATCACCTGTAACTGACAGCTTTTAAGAGATGGGAAACTTGAATTAATGAATTCTGAACTAAAGATTTATCATTATTTTAACATTTGATTAGAGTTAAGAGTTTATAGTAAACTAAAATTAGTATTACAAATATCTGTGATCACAGCTACTTAAGAATTTCTAGAAGTAGCTTTGAATCAACTAGTACATATGTGTGGGTATTTGTGTTTGTTTGAAGGAAAAAGACAGCTATTTATCTGGGAAGTCAATTTTTAATGGAATTGGCAGTAATTAAGTAGTTGTTTACATTTCTAAAATGTCTAATTTCAGAATTATTTTTGGTTGAAATGGTCAATACGGAATTAGGAGAAAATTGCTATTGTGTGATTAGATATTGTGATTAAACTTTGATTTTTTTTGTTAAGCTTTAACATTATGTATTAAACTCATTCATTTGAACTTTGTAAAAACTCATGTATCTTTCTTTATGTAATTGTACTAATCAAAATAGAATTGAAATTTAAATGTGTACAGATTTACAAGAATTCTTGAGTCTATACTTTAGCTAAATATACTTTACCTAGCCTGAAAAGTAAAAAAAATGAGACATGGTAAGGATAACTTAATTAAAACCAATATGCATTGTATATGGTATTTACTCCAATGTTCTCACAAAATCCAAATAAAAGGAAACTAAATATAGTCTCTTTTCTCATCACCACAGAAATATTAGGACTGATGAGATGAGTCACCCATTAGGTCCACTGCCAAAATATTTTCCTTCACCTCTAACTGAAAGAATGTAATGGGATCCATGTATATCCACTAGAATTACAGCCAGTTTCCTTCTGTTTGTTTTGGCATGGTATCTCCACACTCTGCAGCTGCAAACACTTTGTCTCTCACAGCTTGATCCTTTTGAGAGCCAGGTGTGCCCCAGAAGTCTCTTCACCCAATGCCATGTCATGCCCTTTGGAGTATTGCAACAGTTGGCACTAAGAATTCTGACCTATGTGAAAACCAAAGGTGACAGCTGCACATATATGGGCTGTAAACAGGGACACCGTTTCTGAAATGGTACCAGTATAGCTGAGGGACTAAGTATCCTGACAAACTGGATAGAGGGCAAGAAAATATCAAATAAATGGAGCCTTGAAAGCCTGATTTATCACTGTTGCAAGAGACTTCCCCAAAACATTTTTTGCATGTTTGGGATGCAGCAATACCTGAACTTCTGAAATGGACAATTGACCACATTCACAGTATTATAACACACACAACCCATGTCAAAAGCTTAAGCTATAATCAAGGGTTTTACTTGTCGGAAAAGATCTTGTTGGCATGCAGTAGCTATTTTTGACCTAATAAAGAGTTGATCTCAGGAAATGGTCTGTGGTGTTAAACAACAAATCAAAAGTGCGGCTAGGATTTGATGTAGCCTTATTTTGGAATGAGCTCACATGTGAGCTATGAAAGCCATGTGACTTCATTAAGCAGTGTTAGAATCTTTGCTCAGCAACATCAGGAGAGCATTTTTGCATCAAATATTTTGTTTTAATATTTACAGTAGGATTTTCTATCATTTCACAGTGGAATATTTTTAGCTCCTTCAAAAGCCAGTACCTGAAAAGTGAGATGACTTTTACAGAAAATAGAGATGCTACCCAACTCTAATTTGAGATAAATTTTCCTGTTAACAGAAGCCAGCATGACTCAGGGAGTATCTGGAACAATATGTAAAGCAATTTGATTTCAATGTGGCTCTGCACACATACAGGAATCCACCCAGAAAGACCAACATGCATGATTGCAGCTATAAACTTTGCAGAGTCCAGTGGAGCATTGCTTTAAAGCTATATGCCACACAATCTAATTTAGTTTTGTATAGTGTGCAAGAAAGTTTGTCAAGAAAGGGGGAATAAGTTAATAAGTAGAGTGAATGGGTTAATCTAAATAACTGATCTAGAGCAGAGGATTTAGAAAGATCACGTGGGTCCAGGGTGGATTTTATTTATTTTTACTGTAAGCAGAGTCAGGATGAGCTCTACCCTGACATCTGGTGGTGAATTATGGCAAGTGTGGAAAAGAACTTCAGGGGCTGATCTTGTTTGCATAGGCACACCCACCCGCCTGGCATGAAACAACAGCAACTGAAAGTGGTTACTTTGGCTGGTGTGGGATCCCCAGTTTCTCTGTTATTGGGACAGGAAGAATAAAGTTTTGTTACCCTGATTCTGTGAATCAAGGCCAGTGGAACTGTTGTATGACAGAAGGACTCACCATTACCTAAGTAGCACTTGCTTGACAAGGGGCATGGGTTACAAAACCCAGTGAATTGAGAGAGGATGCGGACAGACATTTGTACTTAATGCTATGGATCTTCTTTGAGGGCTTGAAACATGAATTGCACCACCTTCTTTCTCTACTGTTGAACGTCAGAGCTAACTTTGATTCTATTAGGATGTCTAGTTACAGGCTGCTGAGCTTTGGGCCAATGGTGCACCAGTACTGGGGCTCCCCTACTATGAGCTGAAATCACTAAGAGCTGAAGTTATTAAGAGCTGAGATCACTGAGTGCTGTAGTAACTAGTGGGGGAGCCTGAAGCTATATTGCTAAGCAGCTGGCAGAGCAATTTGCGGGGACGACTGGAGGAGTAGCGAGTGGCGCGGAGCCTTGAGGGGACAGTTGGAGCAGCCCAAGGAACAGTGAGCAGAGCTGTTTGCGGGGACGGCTGGAGCGGCTCACAGGTTGGTGAGCGGAGAAGCTCATAGAGCAGAGCAGTTCGTGGGACAGCAGGAAGTGGACTGGCTCATGGTGAAGGCCACGGCGGAACCCCACGGAGAGATGGCTGGCCGGCCTCGGATCATGTAAGGTGCCCCTTAACACCCTGCGTGCCCCCCTTATACTCTGGGGCTGCACTGACCAGGGACAGAGACTTTGGGGGTTGTTGGACTTTTGGGACTTTGGGTGGTTGCTGGACCCAAGAGACTTTGGGGGTGTTGGACTTGGGGGACTCTGGGTGATTTTTGGGTTGCTGGATTCAAGAACCAAAGGGAAAGGACACAACCCAATTTGCTGGGGTGGGTCTTTTGCTCATGGTTTGTGTTATGAATCCTGTTTGTGGTGTTTTTCCAATTTAATGCTGATGTCGTTTACCTCATGTTATTAAACATTTTCTGCTACACTCAGACTCCGTGCTTGCGAGAGGGGAAGTATTGCCTCTTAGAGGCACCCAGGGGGTGGTATGTAATTGTCCCAGATCTCTGGGTGGGGGCTCGAGCCTGTTTTGCATTGCGTTATTGAAACGGAACCCCTAGATACAGAACCCGGCCCTTGTTGCTGCCAACTTAGATGGGCAGAAGGGTTACATATTATATCCACTTTGTTTTAAAACAAACCTGTTTAAAATGAAATCTGAAGTTAATACAGAATATGTTAAGGCCTAAAATTATCTCTTAAAACATTTAAATAAAAATATCAATGCTGAATCCGTAAGCCTCTTTCCAAATATGTTAGAGGCTATTTTACTATATAAATGTTTTCTCCCTGGTTCTAACTTTTGAGGTTAAGATTTATAAATATGGAACGAGAGGTCTATAATAAGAGCATGATCCTATGGGGGACCCAGGGCTATGCTATGGGTGGAATAGACTGGCAAAGTCATCATAGGCAGTGGGACCATCCACTGAGCCCATTTGACTCATCTTGCATTCCTTTTTATAGCTCCTTCCTATGTGAGCTCTGATTGTCTCAGATCTCAAATTATGAATATTTGACTCCACCCATCAGAAAACTTACTCTCCAAGTCATGGAAAAATACTGATCTGCCCCTTTACCTGTGCTTGCTTCTGGATGGTTCTGGGCACTTCAGGTAAAGGGACTTGCTCTGTCCTCTTACATGTACACAGACAGATACAAAGATACAGAAATCCATTAATTTCTCAACTGCATCTCTCTGTCTCTAAGCAAATAAAATAGTGCAGTGTGAAAGGTGTGTGGGTTACATGAGCAGATACTTTGGATTGTAGTTCATTCTTTTGTTTTTTCTGGGGGTGGGGTTGGAGTGGGGGAATTCTGTAACAAGGGTGAAGTAGTAGTGTGTACAACCAGAAAAGAGCAAACTGGTGTCAAAGCAGGCCACTGTGGAAAGAAAGGACAACATTCTTCAGAGTGCAGCCTCCAGTGTTGATTGCAACACCTGGGGGCTGGGGGAAAAAGACCCTATTTGGGAATATTTTCAGGAAATTTTTACCTTTGGGTAAAAAAGGAACACATGCCAAATGCAAGAAGTGCAACAAAGAGACACAAGGCCTGGATGTCAGAATGAAACAACATTATGAAAAATGCTCCTTAGAAGGAAATGATTCTGAAGATGATGATGTAGACATGTCTGAACTATCTGGATTAGCTGACCAGTAAACTTATTTTTGCAGCATTCTTCAGTAGTGCCTACCATGTCTCACTATTCTATTACATAACTTGTCATAAATTGGTTTTGGATGGATTACTTACAAATTTTGAAATATATTTTGAACACAAACAATTTAGGTTGTGGGAGTATTTATCAATTACATTTTTTACTGTTGCATAAGAATGGCCATACAGGGGTCAAAACAATGGGCATCTAGCTTAGGGTTACCATTCGTCTGGATTCTGCCGGACATGTCCGGCTTTTTTGAGTTAAAAATAGCGTCCGGGGGGAATTTGTAAATGTCCAGATTTCCCCCCCATTCAGAACGCGCGCGGCTGACAGGGCAGCCGGCTGGATCGTGCCACTCGCACGGGGCTCCGGCAGCCAGAGACCTCCTCCACTTCCCCCTCCTCTCCCCTGCAGCTGAGCTCACTCCCCTCCTCTCTCTCTCTCCCTCCCCCTCCCTGCATTCGCAGATCGCCGGCCGGCCATTCGCATCGGGCCTCCGGCAGTCTGGAGCTCCACCCCCTGCTCCCCCTCCCCCTGCTGCCGAGCGCGCTGCTCTGCAGCACTCTGTTCTGAGCGGCACGGTTAGGGGGCCAGGGGGTCAGAGAAGCAGCAGGGAGGTTCTGGAGGGGGTAGTCAAGAGACAGGGAGCAGGGGGAGGGTTGGATGGGTCAGGAGTTCGGGGGTGGCTGTCTGGGGGTTGGGGGTGTAAGGTTTTGGGCAGTCAGAGTACAGGTGGGGGGGGTCTCAGGAGGGGGCAGTTAGGGGACAAGGAGTGGGGGGGGAGTTCTGAGGGGGCTGTCAGGGGGCAGGAGTGGGGAGAGGAATCGGAGCAGTCAGGGGACAGAGAGCAGAGGGGTTTAGATGGGTCGGGAGTTCTGGGGGGGGGCTGTCAGGGGGTGGTGAGTGGTTGGATGGGGCGTGGGAGTCCCTGGTGTCTGTCTGGGGGTGGGGGTGTGGATAAGGGTTGGGGCAGTCAGGGGACAGGTAGGGGGTAGGGTCCTAGGGGGCCAGTTAGGATGGGGGGAAGGTCTCAGGAGGGGGCAGTCAGGGGACAAGGAGTGGGGGGGAGGGTTGGGGGTTCTGAGGGGGCGGGAAGTGGGATGGAGTGGAAGGGGCAGGGCGGGGCTAGGGCAGAACGGGGGCAGGGCTAGGGCGGGGCTCCTCCCATCCTATTTTTTGATTGTTGAAATATGGTAACCCTAATCTAGCTCAGAATCTTGTCTTTTGACTGTGGCCAGTGCTAGATACTTCAGAACGAATGAACAGAACAGGCTGAAATTCTGGAGTACCAGAGCATGGGGTTGCATCCCTGACCATCTTGACCATAGCCATTGATGGATCTATGGTCCATGAACTTATCTATTGCTTTTTTAACCCAATTATACATTTTGGCCTTCACAACATCCTCCGACAATGAGTTACACAGGTTGACTGTGCTTTATGTTACGGCTGGACCTCTGAAAAAAATATTTTTATTGTTCATGTAATCAAACATCCTAAGTGAAGATGTCCTGTGTAAGGGTAAATATTTATTTATTAGGCATTTATGAATTGCAACATTTTACATTTTTTTCCCAAGCTGTTTTAAATGTTGCTAAAGATACGGTTTTAAATAGATTTAGATAATCGTTATGACTTACTAATTTTCCCTAAGAACTGGGCTTATAATAAAATCATCATTTAAACAGTACAAGAAACAGCTGTAGCAGGAGGAATCTTTCATTTATGATTTTTTTTAAAAGCCGTGTAGTGAGTAATATTTAATGAGCTTTTGTTTTAGGATCCAGCTTAGACAGAAGGGGTTATGTGAATGTTCCTCACATAGGCAACATGTGGTGGGGCATGCAAGGTCAAGTGCCTCCCCGATTTCTGTGGGCCTGCTGACCCCCAGCACGCTTGGCCCCTGTCCCTGGCAACTGGGCCAAGTGGGGAGTGAAAGGGACAGGACCAGCCATTTCTCATGCTGGCCACTCAGGGCCTCTTCTCTTTGAAGCATGGTAACTGGCTGAGAGAGCCTGGTTGGGGCAGTGATGGCAGGCTGTCCCCTGCCCAGCCCGTCTGCCAGGGACAGAGGCTGAGCAAACTGGAGTCCCCTCTCCTCCCTGGCACGTTTCTGGCTCGCTCAGACCCTGTCCCTGGCCGCTGGGCTTGGGCAGGGAGTGGACCGCCTCTGCCACCTTCCTAGTCAACTGCCACCACCTCTCTCAGGCAGCTGTGGAATCTCCATCATTGGAAATTTTTAAGAGCAGGTTAGACAACACCTGTCAGGGATGATCTAGAAAATATATAGCACTGCCATGAGTGCAGGGGACTGGACTAGATGACCTCTCAAGGTCTCTTCCAGTTCTATGATTCTATGATAAACATAAACAACAAGGAGTCTGGTGGTACTTTAAAAACATGTAACAATTACCCACCAGCATGCTGTCCATAATAAATGTCAGGGCTGGAGGTGAATCATTCAAACTGTAGGTGTCTGCTGATGACTTAAAGAAAGTCACCCCACTGAACTGGTAGTAGTCACTATGATGCTGTCTGAAAAGGAAGATGACCATTATATCATTGTTGCACAATTGCACTAAATTTGATACAAAATATATCATGTGAAGTGTCAATGGAAAGGTTACAGTCTTTCAAGTATGATTATCCCGGTTAAATCCATGTATCATCAATTTATCTGACATTATGAATATTGGCTATGTATTTGTATCTCCTACATGTGTTTTTTTCTTGTGGTGACACCCACAAGGTAGTTTACATGCAATCTTCCCAGCCCATTGTGAATGGACTATTGAAGCTTGATGGGCCATTAAGAATAATCAGCTCTCCAGATAGCTCTTCCTGAGAATGCCACAGACAGCAAGGAAAGAATTAATGGACACAAATCTGACATCAGGAATCAAAATACTCAAAAACCAGTGGGAGAACACTTTAACCTGTCTGGTCATTCAGTGACAGACCTGCGGGTGGCTATATTACAACAGAAAAACTTCAAAAACAGACTCCAACGAGAGACTGCTGAGCTGGAATTGATATGCAAACTAGACACAATCAACTCTGGATTGAATAAGGACTGGGAATGGCTGAGCCATTACAAACATTGAATCTATCTCCCCTTGTAAGTATTCTCACACTTCTTATCAAACTGTCTGTACTGGGCTATCTTGATTATAACTTCAAAAATTTTTTTTCTCTTAATTAATTGGCCTCTCAGAGTTGGTAAGACAAGTCCCACCTGTTTATGCTCTCTGTATGTGTGTATATATATCTCCTCAATATATGTTCCATTCTATATGCATCCGAAGAAGTGGGCTGTAGTCCACGAAAGCTTATGCTCTAATAAATTTGTTAGTCTCTAAGGTGCCACAAGTACTCCTGTTCTTTTTAATGACTACCCCTGTGATTCTGCAAAACATGCAAGTGCTTGTGATGTGAACATGTTGTTATACCAATAGAATAAAAATCATCAGGATCTTATTAAGAGGGATAACGCAAAGATGCCACATTTATTGTAAATATAATGATAAAGCAAAAGAGAAAAGTAAACAATGTTGTTTTGACTACTTATTCATATCACTACTTATTCCTTATACACACACACACACACACACACACACACATATAGAGAGATTCATTCACACAATCATTCATTTAAGTTCTGTATAGGTGTTATAGTTACCAGCCTAGAAGTTGCTCATGCCAAGTTACTGGCCAGGTATCTTGGTCATGAGGATGGAGCCGAGTCTGTGTCAGGTGCACCTGATGCTCCTGGAGGCTGGCAGCAGAACCAGAGACTCAAAATCCTCAGTCTTGAGAGTCCATTCTTATAGGAATTAATTCCTAGGTTGGTCTATGGGAGCTGTTTCATCCTGTTGTTGCTGACTCAATCAGCGGATGGCACATTCCTGGGCACATTCCTGGTGGCTCCAAACTGTCCAAAGTTTGTGTTTCTCATTCTTCCAGGTGATAGGGTGGATCCCATTTTACCCTCCGGGGGTTGTCTGGTCATCCACTTGACACATTCTTCGGCCGATGGATACTCCCTTTCTAGGCTGGAACCTCCCTAACCATTCACGTATATCAAGCATTTATCAGCATACATTCCATATCTTAACCATATTTTAATTTACTGTCTCCACCACTTTCAGAGTGTGTGCTAATTCATTTGAGACTCCTGGCCCTTTAATCACAGAGGGTGGGGGTCTGTCCTAGGAGCTTCGGGGTGTGTGCTAATTCATTTGAGACTCCCGGCCCTTTAATCACAGAGGATGGGGGTCTGTCCTAGGAGCGGTTGAATGAAGTGAAAGTCACTTAACGGCTTATAGGTTTTTTTTACATTGTATCAATTACTTCAAGAACAAAGTCAATTAACTTGTTTGTAAGTTTTACGTAGTAATAAAGTATCTTTCACAGGATAGATACAATCAATGGTTTCTACAGACAGTAGCTTACAAGTTTTAACAGAAGACCCAAGAGATTTTTGTACTTGGTGAAACTGTTGGATTTTAAAGTGTGGGGGACAAATTATGAGGGGGTCACTGTCACTTGGGGGAATCACTGTTAGTACCTTCTTTAATATCCCTACAATGTGACCTCAGACTCCATCTTTGTCAGTAACTTTCCATACACAGGGGCTGTGGGTTTTGTTTGGGACAGTAAATTTCCATGCACATAGCAGAGGATATAAAAGACACCCGAGCCACACCGCCAGAGGCCTGGGGCTCCCCACATCACCCCCCATGGGGGGGGGGAGATGTTTAGGACCCCAAAATAGCTAGAGACAGCCCTGCTTAGGCATATTTGGAAATTTTCCCAGGTGGACCTGAAATAATCAGTTTAATTTACTGACTACAGTTAATCCCTCTGTTCCATTAGGGAGTCATTTAGTTGTAAATGTGAAACATGTCTTGATAAGAGAAGGTTATGTATCCAAAATACTTAAGGTTGGTTTTGTTTAATATAAATTTATATGCTGTTTTATGTGTTTAATTAACCTAACACAGCTTCACATAAATCATGAACAAAAAGTTTATTATCTAGTAAATAAGCAAGATATCATTCACCATTTTCCTAAGATACTAAAAACGTACAATTAATAAGAATTTGAAAATGTTAAGCTATATAATTGTTTAAATAAATGTGTATAGTTACCATCAGAGGCAGCAAAAAGATGTACCAAATCTAATATAAAAGCTCTATTTAGTTGTAAATCAACTTTTTTTAATGGTTGTATCAACTATGAGAATACACCTTTTTTTAGAAAATAACTGAAGTACAAATGGAAAAGTTGCTTAAAATAGAGTATGTATGGGATGCTGGAAAACCATTTGCAAGCTCTGGCCAAGGCTGTAGATGTGAACTAAGAACTGACAAACATATAGATGGAAACCAAACCAGCTCACCTGTATGTTAGTTTTCTTCAAAATAGGTATTAGTCTTATAAGAATGTTTTTAGTGTTTAGATTCTATGAAATGCTTGTATGTTGCTGCATGCCTTAATCTCACTTCTAATGCCTATAATCTATGTTATAAGTAAATATGTAAGTTTTGCTTTATAACTTTGAAAATGTTTGCTCTGGACTTGTGAGCCCGGGCCCAGGAATCATTTCCCCCCTCCCCGACCATTAAGGAGGCCTACCAAGATTAAATGGGCCATTAAGAGACACCGCAATACAAAGGATTGGTGAATGGCTCTACCACACCTTAGAAATGTAAAAGGTACAACAGGGTCTCAAGAAAATTTGTCATCGCTTTGCCATTTGAACAGGGCTAGAGACAGGCAGAGATCTTTAGGGGTTACGCCTAGATCTGCCCTGAAAGACACCTTGAACTGACAGATTACCTCATCTGTCATCTTTAGGAATCATAGATGGTAACTCATTTGTGTATATATGCTTGCTTGCTTTAACCTGTAAATAACACTCTTACTAGTTTTTCCTAGTTATATCTTTGGCTTATTACAGAATTGGCTACAGGTGTTGTCCTTGGTGTGAGATCTGGGGTAAATGACTGGTCTCTTGGGACTGAAAGCAACCTCATTGACTAGTTTGTGATTTTTGGTGTAAGTGACCATTTATCACTAAATCCAGCTTGCCTGGGTGGCAAGATAGACTGGAGAGTCTAATGCAAATGTCTGACTCCATGGTAAGACTGTTACAGTGATCCAGGGGTTCATGTTTGTTACTGGGTTGGTGAAATTTAATTAAAAAACATACCACTGGTTTGGGGTGTGTACCCTGTTTTTGACAGTCTGCCTGAGCTAGATACTCCAGCATAACAATTCAAACCAAAGGTTTGCACTTGGTGTTTTAAATCAATCCACCCTGCCTGGGCCTGCAGATGTGTGCACAATATACCAAGATGTAGGTTGCGATTGTATAAACCACTGATTGCAAGGCATCTGACAGTGTAAAACCATATGGTTTGGGAAAGCAGCAACCGAAGACAATAGGCAGGAGAGAGGGTGGGTAGACTAAGTAAGTTAATATTTTTTGTCTCTAGATGAATCCTATCCTTTCCCTTCCTCCCTCTAAGTCCCTGCCTCACTTGCCTGGAAAAGTGTCCTTGAACATTATTAGTGGTCCTTTCATGTTATTGTTGTTTTTCATGTTCCGAAGCAGGAACATTTAAAGGGGCAGAAGGATACAATGAAGGAGGTAACTTAAAATATGTCTATCTAAGCAGGGTCTGAATGAGCTCTCCGCTCAACCCCTAGTTGAGAATCTAGTGATAAGCTGTGGAAGAAGACTTTTGCATAGGCACGCACACCTTGCCTAAGTGCTCAGCATGATGGGATTTCTTGCCCAAATGATCACTTTTGGCTGGTGTTGGATCCCTAGTCTCCTTGTTCCTGGGGCAGGAGTAATAAAGGGTTGTTTTCCTTGTAGTGTGAATC
The DNA here is from genome assembly GCF_011386835.1 of Chrysemys picta bellii. Classification (NCBI taxonomy): domain Eukaryota; kingdom Metazoa; phylum Chordata; order Testudines; family Emydidae; genus Chrysemys; species Chrysemys picta. The sequence goes on from NC_088795.1 coordinate 83,838,661, forward strand.
AAGGGCAGCAGAACTGAACTTGGCATACCCTTATTGAGGGACTCGCCTTCAACTAAATGACACTCACTAGGCAGGGGACATGGGTTCCAAAGCCCAGGTTGAGAGAGGGCAGGGGTAGGTACTTGTACTGGGTGGTGTGGGCGCTAAACATCATATGATCCTTCTTCTTTTCCCCTGTGTAATAACAGCTAATTTAGATTCAATTGAGAGTCTTGTTCTTAGGGTATGTCTTCACTACCCGGATCGGCGGGTAGTAATCAATCTATTGGGCATTGATTTATTGTGTCTCGTGTAGATGTGATAAATCGATCCCCAAATATGCTCCCTGTCGACTCAGGAACTCCACCAGGGCGAGAGGCGGAAGCGGAGTCGATGGGGGAGCTGCAGCCATCGATCCCGCACCATGAGGATGTGAGGTAAGTCGATCTAAGATACGCCGACTTCAGCTATGCTATTCTCGTAGCTGAAGTTGCGTATCTTAGATCGATTCCCTCCCCCCCCCCCCGTGTAGACCAGCCCTTCGGGCTGTTAATTAATTGCAGTTAACTTGTGATTAATTCAAAAAATAATTGTGATTAAAAAAATAATTGTGATTAATTGCATTGTAAAACAATAGAATACCAAATGAAATTTATTAAATATTTTGGGATATTTTTCTACATTTTCAAATATATTGATTTCTATTGCACCACAGAATACAAAGTGTATAGTGCTCACTTTAATTATTATATTTGATTATAAATATTTGCACTGTAAAAATGATAAACAAAAGAAATAGTATTTTTCAATTCACCTTATATAAGTACTGAAGTGCAATCTCTTTATCATGCAGGTGTGACTTACAAATGTAGATTTTTTTTGTTATATAACTGCACTCAAAAACTTGTTTGTTTGAGTGATTGGCTGAACAAGAAGTAGGACTGAGTGGACTTGTGGGCTCTAAAGTTTTATATTGTTTTATTTTTGACTGCACTTATTTTTGTACATAATTCTACATTTGTAAGTTCATTGAGTGAATTGAAAAATACTATTGCTTTTGTTTTTTACAGTACAAATATTTGTAATAAAAGTAAAGTGAGCACTGTACACTTTGTATTCTGTGTTGTAATTGAAATCAAAATATTTTAAAATGTAGGAAACATCCAAAAATATTTAAATAAATGGTATTCTATTATTGTGTGATTAATAGTGATTAATTTTTTAAATCACTTGACAGCCTTACTTGTTATACACCGCAGAGCTGAAATCACTGATCCCTAGGTCTAAGCATTAAACCTGCTTTGGGGCAGTGTCTCTGATGCAAGAGACTGCCCAGTGTGCACCAGCAGTGAGGGTCCCCCTCTAACAGCTGAAATCACTGAGAACTGTGAGACCTGAAGACATCTAGGTAGATTGGTGTTTGGCTGGAAGGGAAGCAGGCAGAGAGTCATGGTGATTGGCCAGCAGGGCGGCTGGTGGAGAAGTGCAGCAATTGGCCAGCAGGGTGGATGGCGAAGAGGAGTGGAGAGGAGCTCCACAGAGAGGTGCGGCAATTTGCCAGCAGAGCGACTGGCAGAAAGGATCATGCCAATTGCCTGGCAGTGCAGCTGGCGGAGAGGAGCAGAGTGGATCCCCGCAGAGGGCAGCTGGCAAACAGGAATGGCGAGTGAGTGCCCAGGCAGCAGAGCAAGTGAGGTGCCTTCTTACTGCCCGCCCCCACCCAGGGTGGGAGGTGAACACTGCAGATGCACCTCTGAACTCTGGGTCTGCTCTGAGCAAGGACAACCACTGTGAGTGGGGTGCAGTGGGCATGTTAAAGGAACTTTTGGTTGCTGGACTTAAGAACCTGAGGGGAAAAGGACACTGCTCAACTTACTTGGGGGTGGGTCTTTTGCTCATGGTTTATGTTTATAAACCCTCTTTGCAGTGTTTTCCCAGGTTTTACCGGGTTACTTCCCTCCTTTTATTAAAAGTTTCTTTGCTATATTCAGATTCTGTGCTTGTGAGAGGGGAAGTATTGCCTCTTAGAGGAGACTAGGGGGTGGTGTGTAATTGTCCCAGGCCATTGGGTAGGGGCTCTAGTGGTTTCATTTTGTATAGTTGAAAAGGAACCCCTAGATACTGAACCCAGCCCTTATTACTGCCAACTCTGCCTGGCAGAAGGGTTACATCTATAATTAAATATATTTTCAATGATATTTTTTGTCTTCTCTCAATTTTGCATAATGTTAAGTTGGGTTTTTTTTAAAATGTTTTCATCTCCAAAGTTGTTGCTATGGACTTTGAATAAGCCAACTGCATTTTGAATCTAGATGAGCTCTGACCTATTTTTTTCCTTGTGCCAAAAGCATTGCCTTTTAAAACAAACTATAAAAATCAAAGACTTGCTGAAATATATTAGGATAAAGTGTTCACTTCTAGTCCGTCAATACAAACACAGTACATTGGATTACAATAATGAATGTGCTGCAGCTCATGTAAGCCTGATCAATGAGTTCAGTGGAGTTTTGCCCAAGTGATGAATTCATAATCTCGTGCTGTATGAGATCATCACTCTGATGTTTCTTGTTACAGAATCCTTGGCTGCTGCACTGAAGCACAACCTCCATGCTCCCACCTCCAACCCCTAGCTTTTGTCCTTTGTCTGTTTATCTATTTAGATTGTAAGTTCTTGGGACAGGGACTCTTATTATGTATTAGTATAGGACCTAGCAAAATGGGGCCCTGATCTATGCTGGGGCTTCTGGGTGCAACCATAATATAAGTTATTAATAAAAAAAATTCCCATATTAAAATTTCCCTTTGGATCCAGTATCATCAACCATTAAAATGCTTATACAACATGAAAATAGAACTTCAATTTCACTTCCAGTGGTGCTAGTGGCATTTCAGTTACATAATAGCAAGAAACGGTACTGTGCAAGGGAAGGAAGGTGTATTGAGACACTGAGCAGACTGCTCTGAAGTGGTTCAACCATTGCATTTCCCATCCCTTGGGACTTAGAGAAAGTGGTAGCAGCTACCTTAATGGTGGCTCTGAATGTCCCTTTCAGAGCATCTGCAGAGTACTTACATCCTTTGCTTTCTTAGCTAATGGATTTCCTCACACACAGGACTGTGTATGGGTGACAGAAGTAGAAGGGCTCCTTTGCCTATAAGTGCCAACAATCTAAGGCAGTGGTTCTCAACCTTTCCAGACTGCTGTACACCTTGCAGGAATCTGATGTGTCTTGTGTGCCCCAAGATTCACCTCACTTAAAAACTACTTGCTTACAAAATCAGACATAAAAATACAGACGTGTTACAGCACACATTACTGAAAAATTGCTTGCTCTCTCATTTTTATTTTATAAAATAAATCAAATGGAATATAAAAATTGTACTTATAGTTCAGTGTGATACTTGAGCCTGTTTTTCACTTATAAGCCTTCTCTGAAGCCTGAGCCCCAGGTGATGGGGCTGAAGCATGTAACTTCACTTCACGGGACCCCCTATGGCATCAGTCCTTGGGCAATTGCCCTGCTACTTGTCCTCCTAATGCCAGCCCTGCACCTTCAATCCCTTAACCTCATCCTGTGACTCTGATGGGGGCTGCAACCCTCAGGTTGAGAAACACTGATCTAGATGAGTTGATGTACATCCTGGAAGATCTCTGTGTACCCCCAGGGGTACACGTACCCCTGATTGAAAACCACTGATCTAAGGAATAGGGAGTCAGCACAAGACAAATCAAGCTCAGTCAGTTACTCACAGCTTAAAACCCTTTGGGTTAAATTCTGCTGTCAGTTACATGTATGCAGCCCCAGTGGATTTGGCCACTTTTTTCAGTTCTTCTAACCCCACCCTGTTCCCCCAGGGTATGCTCTATCTGCATCTGTTTGTGTTTTAAAGAACACACATGAGACATGAAATTCTTGTGCAGTCTCAGGACTTCCCTTAATTTCCCTCTTCCCTAGTCTCAAACTGTAACCCAAAATTTCTTTCCCCTGGGAAAGTTTCCATCCACATGGCATCCTTGGGATTAACACTTCAGTCATGATTTCAGTTTCTGTTCATAACTTTACATGTAATGTTGTTATATGCATTTTACCATGATATTATTGATCAGCAAGTTATGAATTTTCAAATGATACCTTACCAGGCATGTCTTCTAAAAAGATTATTACTATAGGGTGTATGGTGTGAATACAGGGATGCATTCATTCACACACAGATTCTAATTTTAAATCTCCAATGCACTTTTTCATATGCTCTGATTTGCAATGTAGACACAAGGTTTCTACAGTTAATCAGATAAGTATTTTTAATATAAATTATCACATCCAAAATGGAGCTTGTAATACACTCTTTAAAGGTAGACTTGTATGTTTAACTACAGTATTAGTATTTAAAGTGACTGCCTTCCCTTTTTCAGAGACTAAACTGAAGTTTCCTTGATTTTGTTAGCAATTGCTTACCACATTCTTATCTCTTTTAGATTAAATTTATGCTTTAAAAGATGGCTTGTGTGACCGATTCTTTAATTAACTTTCTGATCCAAATTGATCAACTACTTAACTGTTTTCACTGATTTATATAGATCATAAATATTAAGCACATTTGTGCATATGCAGAAGCATGTATCTATTTCCCTCTTATCACAAATCTCACACAAGCAATGGTAATGATAATTACTTTATTATGGAAACTTGCATGTTAATAAAATGAGTAGTTTATTTAATATTTGATAGGCAAGAAATTTGTTTGAATGCACAATCGTGCACAAAAGCAGCTACACTGTTGTATTGCACTTCCATGCTTTAACCTCCAGAGCCACTACCCTCCAATCAACTGCAGATGAAACCTGTTGGATGTCAGTCTAGAGGTCCAGCCAATTAACAGACTTTATGGGATTTATTAAAGATCACCTTCTGATGTAGTTTGTTGGAATTCTAGTATCCCATACTAGGCAAAGGTCATACAGGACACAAAGTGTGACAAACAATGTTTGTACCACTACTCGCTCATTAAAGAAACACACACACACACACAAATAGATGTAACAAAGCAGGTATTCAGCTAGAGTGGGAAACAGTTTTTTCACAAAGATATTTGCATAGCAGAGGGTTTATTGAAGGAAGTTCTATATCAAGATTCCAATCACAGTGAGTGGTTCTTAAAACAGATCCCTTGGCCCTTTTTTGCAATAATTCTGCAACAGTTGAGTGCTTGACTTTGCAACCTTAACGTTGTTTTAATGTAGTTTTTTGGTTATAATATTTACAGAAAATGAGGAAGCTAATATAATCCAAAGAATTTTTCTGTTTGGATTTTAAGTATTCCTCTTTCATAAAAACTTGAGACAGCTGCTTGGATTTATTACAACACACTTATGAAGGCAATTCTGCTAAACAGCTGTAACTGACGGCAGAATTTGAAGACACTTAGGTTGCTCAAGCTTTGAATACAGAATTCTGAAGATAGATATTGCCTTCTGGAATTTATATTCGTGATGATGGTGCAAAAATAGGAAAGATCACAGCTTGACTTCGAGATTCCAGTCTGAGATTGCAGGAATGACAGTTAGAAAAATACTTTTTTTACTTGTAAAAAGAGTAAATTTGGCATGCAAATCAGAGAGACAGCAGAAATCTGCAAAAACAATGAGGAGTCCTTGTGGCACCTTAGATAATCCCATAATGACATTGTCACAGAGTTATTTCTTATAGCAGGCTTAATTTCTCTAAGGACTTGAGTCTGCTCCCACTGAATCAATGGGAAGGATCACCCTCAGGACATTATCATTCCAAAATATTGGGATCCAAGGTCTGATAGGTGTCTCAAGGCAGAATGACGACTGACATGCTAGAAGGCTCGTATAAGGTCTCCTATTTTTAAATTTGTAATAATTCTGATATGATTATTTAAAGCCCAGGAACCCATCAGCATTCTGGTCTTTCACTTCACTGTATCAAGTGCTTTGGTGGGAGTTAGTCTGAACTGAAATACCATTGTTCTATAATACCTAATAACAAAAACACATTTCACAATCATTCTTCGGAACATCCATCAAGAACAATCTTGCTCTCTCAGGTTAAACAAGATTGGAGCCAGACTGTATCCAATTGTAGGTAGTGTGGAGCCAGCTGTAAAAGTGCCTCCCAAGGCCCCATTGCAAGCCTTGGCATAGTGGGTGAGTGGAAGGCAGGGCTGTGATCAGAGTTTTGTGTTGGAGGTGGGGCTTGGGTGAGAAGACTGTTTAAAGGATGGAGCTGCAGCATGCAATACTGAAGAAATTCTGGGCAGTGCTGCAGGGCAAGGAGGCTGCTGTACCATATGAGGTCTCTCCAGTCCTTGGAACACGGCTTGAGAGGGTGCAAAGGTGACTTAAAGCCTCCTTTGGCTGTGAATTTTGTGCTGCACTTCATAGAAGCACAGCACAGAATCTCTCCCCATGTAGCTGGAATTCTTTTTGTTGTTAATCTTAGGAGAAACAAGGTGATCACTTAAAAGAATCTTTGAACTAAGATGTTTTTGACATGGAATTTTTATCTGCCTGACTAAATTTTTAAATATATTTAACTGGGAATTTATATGTAGCTTTTTGTTGCCCAAAATGTCAAAATCAGATATTTGCATTAATATAAAATAAAGATGCAAATCCTTCAAAAACTTCTGCACATGCTTTGCTTTAGGCACATAATAGTCCCATTGACTTTAGTGGGGCTAGTGATGTACATGCTTACATCTTTGCAATAGTGAGGCTACAATTATTCCTCACTTTAGAAATATTTTTTTGGTTGCAATTCTATTGTTTCTTATAACAAGTCAAAATCTATTTTTCTCAAAGGTTCCCTTCTTAGTCATGGCTTCTAGATAAAACACTTCCTGGTGTAAATTAACCAGCAGGGTATAAACTCTTTCTATTTTTTCCTACACTATAGAAAATAACGGTGCCTTCCAAGATAAGCTTTAGCTGATTCAATAAACAAACTAGGATTTTCGTAGTTCTCCTCATTCGTTTCATTTTAAATACTCCAGCCTTAAATCAAATGTTTTTTATCTATATGACGCTGCAAACTTGTGTATGACCCATAACAATTTAACAAGAGATATTACAATTGTAATCAAGACAATTTACTTATATGTGAATTTCAAAGACATGTACTAGACTAACAGTCATTAACCCATTCATTTGTAGTAATAGAAATCAAGGGAGAGGCTAAGTGTATTTGTTTGTGTTTACCTAAAACTTCTAACAAGATAAACTTTGGCCTTGGCTACACTGGCAATTCACAGCGCTGCACTTGCTGCGCTCAGGGGTGTGAAAAAACACCCCCTCTGAGCGCAGCGAGTGCAGCGCTGTAAAGCGCCAGTGTAATCAGCGCCTGCAGCGCTGCACGCTGTCTCGCAGCGCTGCAAGCTATTCCCCTCAGAGAGGTGGAGTACTTGCAGTGCTGCAAGAGAGCTCTCGCAGCGCTGGCGGCATGACTACACTTGGGCTTCACAGCGCTGCTGCGGCAGCGCTGTGAATCCGCGAGTGTAGCCAAGGCCACTGTAACCAGATAAGCTTGTAGATGCTAATTCCTGTTCAGGTCTTAATTGCTTTACATTATGTATGCAAATTGTTCAGTTAACTTTAAACTCAAAGATGTGAGATACTGCAGGAAACTAATAAGAGTATCTACATTGTCTTCTGTTTAACTATCTCTGTTATAATGACCAGCTGTTGTTTTATAGTGTACCTGGCTTACCAGTGTATGCATAGTAAGTAGGATGTTAACTTCAAAGTGATGAACAGCTTGTTTCAGCTATACAAGTGAAACCTCAGGCCTGATCCTTTCATCTCTGGTCTGCTTAATCCTTACCAGGAAAAGTCTAAAGCATAGATACCTGGATTACCTTGAAATTCTCATGGAAAAACTCTAACAGATTATTAGAACTATAGCCCTTTGAATGTATTCCAGAAAGACTTTTACAAATCAGCAGCCTCACCATCTCTGCTATGAAATTGACCTAAGGCCTTTACACACATTTATATGTATATTGATCTCTTAACCATTTATAACTTTCTTCTTTCTTTTTTCTTTTATTAATCTTAAAGTTAGTTATTAAGGATTAGCTGATTAGTTATTAAGGATTAGTGTGATATTTGGGTAAGATCTGAGATTCATATTAACCTGGGTATAAGTGTCTGATCCAGGGGTCGGCAACGTTCGGCACATGGCTCGCCAGGGTAAGCACCCTGGCGGGCCGGGCCAGTTTTATTTACCTGCTGACGCGGCAGGTTCGGTCGATCGCGGCCCTCACTGGCCGCGGTTCACTGTCCTGGGCCAATGGGGACGGCGAGAAGTGGCGCGGGCAAGTGATGTGCTGGCCGTGGCTTCTCGCCGCCCCCATTGGCCCGGGACGGCGAACCGCGGCCAGTGGGTGCCACGATCGTCCGAATCTGCCGCGTCAGCAGGTAAATAAAACTGGCCCGGCCCGCCAGGGTGCTTAATCCTGGTGAGCCGCGTGCCAATGTTGCCGACCCCTGGTCTGGTCCTTTGGGATTGGTGAACCTTAAATATGGTGAATCAGGTTTTCAGTAGCTTCTCACTATATTATTCTTGGTTGTCTAAATTGGCTAGAATGCCTAAAGGGGTTCTTGTTAACCAGAAGCTTTTTTTTACTGGCTTGGTGAATTTAACTATAGAATAAACCACCAATTTTGGATTGTCTGCCACATCTCTTGCAGTCTGCCACCAGTGTGGCATCCTCGGTGTGGCCCATCCAGGCACTCGGTCACAAATTATCTTTAAACAAACAAATGAATTCATGATTTTCCAAGCTCTCTCTACCGGTCTCCAGCATCATCATGTGGCTTTTAATTCAACCTTTGAAATCCGATGATAGCCCAAGATATGCTATAGATTGTATATATAGCTGGCAGTGTTTAGGATCTTTTTGATGACAAAACAAGATCCTTTAGCTAATCTGAGAAAGCCCTGAATAGGTTTAACTTATATTTTGTGTTTTATTAGTTGGTAAGTTAATAAATTCTATGGTATGCATGATGATAATGTAATAAGTAGAGGGAAAAGAAACTATAAGAATTATTTTCTTGAAAGAAATCTTTCCCCCCCTTTTTTTATTAATTCTAGGTAAAATTCATCCAAGTGCAGAATCCTTGCTACTTCCAATAACAAAACACAATGACATGCTGAACACCCCTCTGCACTGGCAGACTAGAAGACTGTACTGGCTATACATGGTCTGGGGATTCTCCACACGAGGGACAGCAGAGACGTAATGTTGAGCTCCTACTCCAGCTCCATGATAATTCTATGCTACCTGCACTTGGAAGTATCCTCAGGAAGCCACTGATGATAGCTTTGTGTTGTCACAGCAGCTTAAGAGAGTGGAGTACTACAGCAAGGCCAAGTATTTGGACCCAAGTTTAAATATGGAATTATTCTTAAAACCTGTGGTATCATGAATACTACAATCTGTGTATAATTTAATTTAAGAAGGCATATGAGATGGGGGATGCCTAGTATCTCTACTTTTCTATACTCCTGATATTGAATATTTGAACTATTGAATTAGGTAATATCCAATTTTCATTATCTTGTAAATATAACATTTCTACATTCTATATAAATTTATTTTTATACTTGTGAAACTTATTCTATTGCACATCAGCGATGTCCTTCGCTATGTGGTGAACGTTCTTGTTGGAAAGTTAACTTAGAGTCAGTACCAGTAGGAGATATATATCAAAGGATTCCATGATTTTCAGTTAAATTGGTCTCTGCTATATTTCTAATACCTTAGCATGAAATTATTAATTTAAGATATTTGTAATAAAAATATATCCCCATTAATACAAAATATTACTATATGTCTAATTTGGAACAAAATGGTAAGATCATCCTCTTTTATTGGGAGGATGAATATGTTTTATTAAAATAAATATCCCATCTTACTTACTGTACTCTTTTCAGGTTTTTGTAATCTCACAACTAAGAAGAGAAGTTAGATCAGATGTACAAATTTTATACTGAGAAGGGAAAAACAACGATAACCCTAGACAAAATGCAATTATCCAAAACAGATGGTGGCCTAGTATTCCCTCGTTGACAAACATATAATTCATCATGTTCCTTTTGTAATGTATGATAATTGCTCCATTATAATCCATTTGTAAACTTTTATCAAACTCACATGCAGTCAGGAATGATATGCTTCATCTTAGATATCCATATAATCTCCCTATTACTACAAATTACATCCAAATTGTCACTTACTAAAAAAACAGCCTGTCAGAGCAATTACCAGTCACACATGGCATAAAAGACAAGAAAACATCTTAAAATAACTCTTGTGTGTTTAAATTTGAAATGATTTGAGATTGTCAAATAACAGGCTCAAATGGAATTATTTAATCAAAGTTGATCCAATTAATACAGCACTATACATAATACAGAAAGAATAGACACATTACCATCATTGGTGAAGGTAAAGAGCTAGTCTCTGTTTCTGTCTCCTCCGGCTCTGGTGGGATGATGGCAGTTTCCATTCCCCAACCTACCTTTCAAGTCCTCTGTCTTTTATAGAGTGTGAGACAAAGGTCTTGTCTTCACTACCGAGGAGATCGACGCTGCTGCAATTGATGCAGAGGGTGTCGATCTAGTGGGTCTAGTGAAAACCTGTTAAATCAATGGCAGTGCGCTCTCCGATTGATGCCAGCACTCCACCTCTCCAAGAAGAGTAAGGTAAGTCTCCCATCCACGCAGTGCAGTGAAGACATTGGGGTAAGTTGACCTAAGTTAAGTCAACTCCAGCTACGTTATTCATGTAGCTAGAGCAACATAATTTAGGTCGACTTATCCTGGTAGTGAAGACAAGCCCAAAGAAACTCCTTTCTGGAGGGAAGATTACTTTCCCATGTTTAATTACACAGTGTGTTTTGTTTTTGACATTTTCAATTAACCTAATTACTCATGGAATTTCTTTTATGGTATCTTTAGGTTACATGATTGATAAACTAAAGGGAATTCTACTCCGGTCATTACTACTGACAGCTGTGACTACTGGAAGTTCTTGATGCGTTAAAAATCATCTGTCAATGGATCCTTTTTCTATGCATTACAGAAAACATCTGCAATAACAAGGACCTCTTATCAATCATAGAGCATAATTAAATCATAGGTGCCCCTTATCAAACACCCAGTCTTGTTAATACCATATGGCTGTAGACACTTTTTGTCAGTTTGAAGGGTCTTTTTCTTAGACATCTATATTGCCACAGATGTGGCGGCACCAGCCATAATGAACTACAGTCCAACACTTGATCACATGAAGTTCCTGAATACAGGTCACTCAAAGGTTAAGAACCAATAGTCTGGCCTTAGAATTCAAGCACACTTTTTTTCAAATTTCATAAAGATTCTGAAAGAATAGTTAATATGTGAATGAGTTTAATGTACAATAAAAGATGACTAAAAAGGTTAATATTTACTAACAGGTACTAATATAACACATTACAAATAATCAGTCTTAAGCTTTTATAATGGGTTCAGAACAGTTTTCAACAACAGTACTCAATAACATACATAAATTATGTGTAAACAAAGGGTTAAAGTACATGAAAGATCATCCAAAATTAAAACATATGCTCATCTGAATAAACACAATTCTGGAATTACTAATAAACAGCTTTACATAAGCCTCCAAATTCTGTTCATTCAGTAAAGACCTGCTAGTTGTTGTCAGTTCAGCTTCAGCAAGTATTAGAATACTTAATCACCCCCTTCCCCCCCCAAAAAAAACCTATCCATGCAAATTTAGGGCCTGATCCAAGTCCTGTGAAAGCTGGATTGAACCCTGAAAGATGATGGCTTGAAAAGGAAAATAATTTTTAACATTCAAACAACAATCTTAATTTCATGCCTTCTTCCCTCCTGCCCATTCTCCACATATGGCCCATGGAAACCCCTACCTGGATCTACACAAAATCTTTCTTTGTCTCTTACACATATTAGTTACAATATTGTGTATTTGCTGCATAATTTAAACTTCAGCCACCCTATTGTACTGTATATTTAGAAGGCTGGGCACAGTTATTGCCTCATGTGTAATCTCACATTAAATCCCATCAGTATCAATGCTGGATGCTGAGTAAAATGATATGATTGATATCTAGTGGACTACGTTAATGAGTAGAAGTTATGTTCATATTTATGTGTCTTCAAAACAAACAAACAAAAAAGGGCAGTGGTATAAGAATAGCCAGCTGAGAAACTGCACATTTTGTGAAATTAAAAGAACAAGTGGGCAAGATCACATGAGTGGAAGCAGGGCCGGCTCCAGGCACCAACCCAGCAAGCAGGTGCTTGGGGCGGCCAAGGGAGAGGGGCGGCACATCCGGCTCTTCAGCGGCAATTCAGCGGCAGGTCCCTCACTCCCTCTCGGAGCGAAGGACCAGCTGCCAAAGAATGAAGCGGCAGCAGCAGAGCTGATCGCAATCGCGGCTTTTTTTTTTTTTTTGCTGCTTGGGGCGGCAAAAACCCTGGAGCCGGCCCTGAGTGGAAGTATGAATAAGCAATAGGAAATTCAATTCTTTTTGTATCCTAAGGGACACTATCACCGAGGCAAAATGGATAATAAGTCTACTACAAAAGAAAGACATAAGTAAAAAGAAGAGGCCAATGTGAAGCAACAAGATAATTATAAAACAAAGAAGGAATCTCTGGCAAGAATATGAGACAAAACACAATATTTTAATATATTAAATACAAACTGTAAAATAAAATATAGCCGTATAGGGAGTCAATGAAAATGTTTTGTAATTGCATCCAGGGTAAAGGAAAAACTAGGAAGGAGACTATTACAAAATAAGCTTAATAGCATGGTACAGGTACTCAGATATGGATGAAATACTCCATTTTTGTTTCCTTCTGTCTTTAAATAAGATACATTGAGACATATGCAGGAAATTAATAGCTAATGAGGATTTGAGCAAGACAATGTAGGTATTTGTAGGTTTCTTATCCATCCTTTCCAATCAACAGCATCATTGGATATTCATTGTAGGTCTTTGAAGAACTGCTCATGAAAATGCAGTCAGAAATAGTCCTCTTTGACAACTCACTAAATACAAGAGAAGGGGAATATAGTAACCGTGTTTAGAATAGAAAAGAAGGGAGAGTGAGGAAAATGAAGATCAGCTAGACTAACTCCAATGCCAATTAAAATACAGGAATAAGTAATAAAGAAATTGATCTTCAAGCTCTTCATTGAGCAGCCTGACTAATACTAAATAACAATAAGCAGAATGAGCTTATAAAGAATAAATCAAGCCAGACAAACCAAATAGTGGCATTATGCTGTTACTGAAATGCAAATTGTGTAGTTTTAAGGCATTGCTGTGTTGGGGTAAGTGGGTGTGTGTGGAGAAAAGACTGAACCATGGTAGCAACTTCCAGAGGCACTGCACTGTAGGTAAGTGTACCTTTTTCCAGGAGTCCTGGGGAAATGCAGGCTGGAGAAGCCCTTGTTATATCTCAACAGTGAATGTAGAGAGTTTTCCCTCCCATTCCAGCCTAGCCTCACTATACCCTGCTCTCACCAGCAAGTTGAGCTCCGTAGCCTGCACTAAACTTCCCTTGTTGTTGTGAAGCAGAAACTAAAGAACTGAGATTGTCTCTGGCCTCTGTACATGCTCACAGTCTAGGTTCCGTGGTGGGCACATTTATTAGGTTCCGTGGTGGGCACATTTATTAACATGAATACAAGGTATCTCTCCTCTCTCCCTTCTCCTACTCCACTCTGTACGGATTTACTTTTAAGTGTGTGATTCTGTGGGGTTACTGAGGGAAGGCTAAGTGAAAAATCACAGAGCAGGTCCTCAAGGAATCCATTTAGAAGCACTTGGAGGAGAGGAAATTGCTCAGGAACAGTCAACATGGATTCACCAAGGGCAAGTCATGCCTGACCAACCTGATTGACTTCTATGATTCGATAACTGGCTCTGTGCATATGGAGAAAATGGTGGACATGGTATACCTTGACTTTAGCAAACCTTTTGATATGGTCTCCCACAGTATTCTTGCCAGCAAGTTAAAGAAGTATGGATTGCATGAATGGACTATAAGGTGGATAGAAAGCTGGCTAGATCGTCGGGCTCAATGGATAGTGATCAATGGTTCAATGTCTAGTTGGCAGCCGATATCAAGCGGAGGGCCACAGGAATTGGTCCTAGGGCCAGTTTTGTTCAACATCTCCATTAATGATCTGGATGAGGGGATGGATTGAACCCTCAGCAAGTTTGCGGATGACACTAAGCTGGGGAGAGAGGTAGATACACTGGAGGGTAGGGATAGGGTCCAGGGTGACCTAGATAAATTGGAGGATTGGTCCAAAAGAAATCTGATGATGTTCAACAAGGACAAGTGCAGAGTCCTGCACTTAGGATGGCATATTGGGCTGCATTAGTAGGAGCATTGCCAGCAGATCATGGGAATTGATCATTTCCTTCTATTCGGCACTGGTGAAGCCACATCTGGAGTATTGCATCCAGTTTTGGATTCCCCACTACAGAAAGGATGTGGACAAATTGGAGAGGGCAATAAAAATTATTAGGAGGTTGGGGCACATGACTTATGAGGTGAGGCTGAGAGAACTGAGCTTATTTAGTCTGCAGAAAAGAAGAGTGAGGGGGAATTTGATAGCTGCCTTCAACTACCTGAAGGGAAGTTCCAAAGAGCATGGAGCTAGGCTGTTCTCAGTGGTGGCAGATGACAGAACAAGGAACAATGGTCTGAAGTTGTAGTGTGGGAGGTCTAGGATGGATATTAGGAAAAATGATTTCACTAGGAGGGTGGTGAAGTACTGCATTGGGTTACCTAGGGAGGTGGTGGAATCTCCATCCTTATAGGTTTTTAAGTACCGACTTGACAAAGCCCTGGCTGGGATGATTTAGTTGGGGTTGTTCCTGCTTTGAGCAAGGGTTGGACTAGATGACCTCCTGTGGTCTCTTCCAACCCTAATCTTCTATGATTTTATGTGAAAGGAGTGGGTTTAAGGTGTGTTCTGAAGGAGCTAAAAATCATTGCCATTCTGCTCTTTTCTGACTGAGTTCAACACTCGTAAGTCAGTTACTGAAAATATCTCTGAATCTCTCTCTCTTGTGTTCATAAATCTCACTGTTGAAGTCCAATTGCTGTAGTGGAAAGAACTGACATTGGAGGTTACATGCAGTGTTGTTGTAGCTGTGTCTGTCCCAGACATTTGCGAAACAAGGTTGGGGAGGTTACAGTAATATCTTTTATTGGATCATAAGAACATAAGAACGGCCGTACCGGGTCAGACCAAAGGTCCATCTAGCCCGGTATCCTGTCTACCGACTGTGGCCAATGCCAGGTGCACCAGAGGGAGTGGACCAAACACGCAATGATCAAGTTATCTCTCTCCTGCCATCCATCTCCATCCTCTGACAAACAGAGGCTAGGGACACCATTCCTTACTCATCGTGGCTAATAGCCACTAATGGACTTCACCACCATGAATTTATCCAGTTCTCTTTTAAACGCTTTTATAGTCCTAGCCTTCACAACCTCCTCAGGAAAGGAGTTCCACAAGTTGACTGTGCACTGTGTGAAGAAGAACTTCCTTGTATTTATTTTAAACCTGCTACCTATTAATTTCATTTGGTGACCCCCTAGTTCTTGTATTATGGGAATAAGTAAATAACTTTTCCTTATCCACTTTCTCCACATCACTCATGATTTTATATACCTCTATCATATCCCGCTTAGTCTCCTCTTTTCCAAGCTGAAGAGTCCTAGCCTCTTTAATCTCTCCTCATATGGGACCCATTCCAAACCCCTAATATTTTAGTTGCCCTTTTCTGAACCTTTTCTAGTGCCAGTATATCTTTTTTGAGATGAGGAAACCACATCTGTATGCAGTATTCGAGATGTGGGCGTACCATCAATTTATATAAGGGCAATAATATATTCTCAGTCTTATTCTCTATCCCCTTTTTAATAATTCCTAACATCCTGTTTGCTTTTTTGACTGCCTCTGCACACTGCGTGGACATCTTCAGAGAACTATCCACGATGACTCCAAGATCTTTTTCCTGACTTGTTGTAGCTAAATTAGCCCCCATCATATTGTATGTATAGTTGGGGTTATTTTTTCCAATGTGCATTACTTTACATTTATCAACATTAAATTTCATTTGCCATTTTGTTGCCCAATCACTTACTTTTGTGAGATCTTTTTGAAGTTCGCACAGTCTGCTTTGGTCTTAACTATCTTGAGCAATTTAGTATCATCTGCAAACTTTGCCACCTCACTGTTTACCCCTTTCTCCAGATCATTTATGAATAAGTTGAAGAGGATTGGTCCGAGGACTGACCCTTGGGGAACACCACTAGTTACCCCTTTCCATTCTGAGAATTTACCATTAATTCCTACCCTTTGTTCCTGGTCTTTTAACCAGTTCTCAATCCATGAAAGGACCTTCCCTTTTATCCCATGGCAGCTTAATTTACATAAGAGCCTTTGGTGAGGGACCTTGTCAAAGGCTTTCTGGAAATCTAAGTACACTATGTCCACTGCATCCCCCTTGTCCACATGTTTGTTGACCCCTTCAAAGAACTCTAATAGATTAGTAAGACACGATTTCCCTTTGCAGAAACCATGTTGACTATTGCTCAACAGTTTATGTTTTTCTATGTGTCTGACAATTTTATTCTTAACTATTGTTTCGACTAATTTGCTCAGTACCGACATTAGACTTACCGGTCTGTAATTGCCGGGATCACCCCTGGAGCCCTTTTTAAATATTGGTGTTACATTAGCTAACTTCCAGCCATTGGGTACAGAAGCCGATTTAAAGGACAGGTTACAAAAGTTAATAGTTCCACAACTTCACATTTGAGTTCTTTCAGAACTCTTGGGTGAATGCCATCTGGTCCCGGTGACTTGTTAATGTTAAGTTTATCAATTAATTCCAAAACCTCCTCTAGTGACACTTCAATCTGTGACAGTTCCTCAGATTTGTCACCTACAAAAGCCGGCTCAGGTTTGGGAATCTCCCTAACATCTTCAGCCGTGAAGACTGAAGCAAAGAATCCATTTAGTTTCTCCGCAATGACCTTATCGTCTTTAAGCGCTCCTTTTGTATCTCGATCATCAAGGGGCGCCACTGGTTGTTTAGCAGGCTTTCTGCTTCTGATGTACTTAAAAAATATTTTGTTATTATCTTTGGAGTTTTTGGCCAGCCGTTCTTCAAACTCCTCTTTGGCTTTTCTTATTACATTCTTGCACTTAATTTGGCAGCGTTTATGCTCCTTTCTATTTGCCTCACTAGGATTTGACTTCCACTTTTTAAAGGACATATTTTTATCTCTACTGCTTCTTTTACGTGGTTGTTAAGCCACGGTGGCTCTTTTTTAGTTCTTTTACTGTGTTTTTTAATTTGGGGTATACATTGAAGTTGGGCCTCTATTATGGTGTCTTTAAAAAGGGCCCATGCAGCTTGCAGGGATTTCACTTTAGTCACTGTACTTTTTAACTTCTGTTTAACTAACCACCTCGTTTTTGCATAGTTCCCCATTTTAAATTTAAATGCCACAGTGTTGGGCTGTTGAGATGTTCCTTCCACCACAGGGATGTTGAATGCTATTGTATTATGGTCACTATTTCCAAGCGGTCCTGTTATAGTTATCTCTTGGACCAGCTCCTGCGCTCCACTCAGGACTAAATCTAGAGTTGCCTCTCCCCTTGTGGGTTCCCGTACCAGTTGCTCAATGAAGCAGTCATTTAAAGTATCGAGAAATTTTATCTCTGCATTTCGTCCTGAAGTGAAATGTTTCCAGTCAATATGGGGATAATTGAAATCCCCCATTATTATTGAGTTCTTAATTTTGATAGCCTCTCTAATAGCCCCTTAGCATTTCATCAACTTCTGTTATTCAGTGAGACAAGTTTTCAAGCTACACAGAGCTCTTCTTCTGGTCTGGGAAAGGTACTAAGAGTGTCACAACTAAATATAAGATCAAAGAGATAGTTTAGCATAAGTAGTTAGCATATATTTTAAGGGACAATTAGAGGTTATGATCACACAGGGTGAGGCAGTCTCCAAGGTATCTTGAGCCAATATCTTACAGCAGTGGTTCTCAACCTTTCCAGACTACTGTACCCCTTTCAGGAGTCTGATTTGTCTTACATACCCCAAGTTTCACCTCACTTAAAAACTACTTGCTTACAAATTCAGACATCAAAATACAAAAGTGTCACAGCCACACTATTACTGAAAAATTGCTTATGTTCTCATTTTGTCTCTATGAAATTTTAGTTTGTACTGACTTTGCTAGTGCATTTTAAGTAACCTGTTGTAAAACTAGGCAAATATCTAGAGGAGTTGATGTACCCACTGGAAGAGCTCTGCGTACCTCTAGTGGTACATGTACCCCTGGTTGAGAACCACTGCCTTAGAGCGGTGTTTCTCAATGACCAGTCCGTGGACTGGCACCAGTCCCTGAGATCTCCCTGACACGGTTTAGAAAGGCAGCAAGCTGATCCCTGGTATCAAAAAGGTTGAGAAACAGTGCTTTAGAGTACTTTATATTCAAGATTTCTTTCCTATATTTCAGCTGATATTAGCCAGGGAACAGTGATGTGCTCCCAGAGGCTTATATTGATTAAAGAGATCTGCAGTTTCAAAGGGGGCTGTTTTTTGTTTGTTTGTTTGTTTGTTTGTTTGTTTTTGAAGGCCAGGGTTTGTATCCTAGGTACAGTGCATTGCAGTAATCAAACCTAGAGTTCGTACAGCAACCACAGGGGGACCCAGACACTGGAACTGTGCTATAGACCTAGTAGACTTTTTTCCAGGTTTCACTGAAAAATGAAGTCTCTCAAAGAATATTTTTTTCATTTCTCAAAACAAACAAATTGAAACAAAATGTTTAGGAAAAGTTACATATTTTTAATAATTCTCAATTTGAAATTGTAGGAAAATGCCCATCTTCTCTCAATTTTTAACTTCCCGTGGATCCTTTTTCCACTGGAAAAGTTCTTTAAAAGTTTTTGCTAAATTTTTCTTCCTGTGATGGAGTATATATCTCACCCTGGCTCTGAAAGAGTTAATTGGCACAGGAGAGATTAATTAGGGCACCTGGTTGCATGTGGAGGCTGGTCCACGCCCAGCTTAAAATGAGTCCCATGTGAGGGAGGAACTGAGTGATTACTATGCAGAGAGGAACCCCAGAACAAGAGGAGGCTGAAGGGAGAGCAGGAAAGAATTCTGCAGTCTCTCTCTTGGCAATAGAGAATGGCAAGAGAGTGGCAGGGTTAAAACAATGAGGAATCCTTGTGGCACCTTAGAGACTAACACATTTATTTGGGACCCTCTCTTGAGTAGAAAACTTGGCAAGAAGTCAGGACAGAGACAGAAAAGCCCCCAGGGTAGAGCAAGCTCTAGTGGTGAGTCCTGGCAAAAGGACAGGATCTGGACTTACAGGGAGAGAGCCCTGGGAGGTGTTCAATTCAGGGATGGAGCAGCTGATGTTAGGAGAGAAGAAGTTAGAGTCTGAGGAGGGCAAAAGTGGCTTACATTTGTCGTTTCATATGGGATTTGTTAGATTGCAGGAAAAAGTTCTCCCTAGAGATGCAGTAGAGGCCTGGAAGATAGAGATGGCGTGTAGCCTGAGAAGAACACAGGGTACACAATGACCCCAGGAAGGGGCTGTGGTAAGGAAGGGCCTGATGACAGGCTGAGGTAGGAAGAAGGCAAGGGAGGTAGTGGGGGCATGTGTGAATAGACAGACTTTGCCTGCTCACTACAGGGTCCCTGGGCTGGAATCTAGAGGACAGGGTTAGCCTGGGTTCCCTATAAGCTATTGGGAAAGGTGGTGTGAAGCTCTGATATAAAGGGATAAAGACTTCTGAAAGCCCTAAGACAAGAGGGTGAAGGATCCTGGGGCCCAGAATTGGGAGCTGAAGACCTGATGTAAGGATATTGAAATGGTGGTGGTGGGACTATTGCCCTGGAATGAGAGAACTCATAATGATCAGGCTGGATGGTTGAATCATGAGAAGAAGCAGACCACTACAGAGCTCCAGCAGCTGTCAACAGGGGCTGTCACAGGGGGAAAAGGTTTATGCCAGCCATAAAGGAGTGTGCCAGCAGTGTGTGCACTCTTCTAGATCCCTCTTTTCCAGTACAATGTGAAAAGCTAAACAAGTTGGGGAACGTGAGGTTTTTCCTATTTTCTTTCACTTTTCTGTTGGAAAAAGTGTGAAAGGTTTAAAAAAAATCCTCCACTCTTCTTCACCAGCTTAAAATAACAAAAAAACTTTTCTCTTTACTTTCCAGAAAGGAACAAAGGCAGAAAGTAAATAAGTGAGAGAAGGGAAGGTGGGGGAGAATCTGAAAACTGAAAGGTATTTTGGTTTACAACAAAAAAGAAATAACAAATTTCATTTTGAAAGCAACCAAATGAGTATTTTTGTTTGTTTTTTGAAAAAGAATAATTTTTTTCTCAGAACTAAAAGAGGATTTTTCAGCTAGGAATAATGTGCTGCCAGGAAATTTTGGCCAGAGGCAGCAGAATATGGTCATGCAGAAGGACAGAGCAGAAGGGAAATTCACAAATTCCACTAGAAAATTCTCTCAGAATTTCACAACCTCTCTGGTTTTCACCATGACTTCCATGCAGGAATTCGGATACTGTGATGTCCTCCTGCTCCACCTCCAGCAAATCTCACACCCTCCCCAAAACTTTGCAGAGCTCCTTCTGTGCACAGGAGCAGCTCACTTGTGGGATCTTGGGAGAAGTGTTCCCCCAGACAACCAATCTCTTCCTCCCCACTTCAGCATTGACAGAGAGGTACATCCTCAAAAGGGAATTTCCATTCCTATAAAAACATATCAGTGAGAATGTATCCAGAGAAGGGAAACAAAAGTAATTAAAGAGTTATTCTCTATCGTAGAGCACCTAGCACAATGTGATCCTGATCTTGATTGTGGCTTCTTGGTTCTACCATTGTATATACTACGGAGTAACAATGACTAGGACAGATGATACCTTGAGCTAGATGAATAATTCAAAGTGAGTAACTTAATCAACTAATTTTTCCTGTTTTTCTGCTAGAAACTTGTCCATGAACAGATTGTGATTTTTCTCTCTCGTGCGTTTATTGCTTTTTCAAAACTACCTACTTATTTCTGTGAGTAATCCTTGGGCTGGAGCTTGCTTGTGGGCACTTTATTATGAATATTCAGTATTTGAAATTCAAATAAGTTTGATTGGATTGGTCATAGATAAAATAGTGCGTTTCTGTTCTGAGAGTATTTTTAGAATCAGGTTACTGGAGCATATATGAACATAAAATGAGATTTCATGCTTGTAGCCTCTCTGACTTCTGAATCAAATGTGCCCAGTACTGTACAAATATTATAATACAAAATAAACCTCCATAAGTAGATAAATAGTCAACGATGCCAAAGCATTTCACAGATGAGGAATATGAGGCTGAGTTGGAGAAACTGAAGCACACAGGGGTCACTTGCTCAAAATCACAAATCAAGTCAGTACAGAGTCAGGAATAGAATCTAGCTGTCCTGACTTTGCTGATGAGATTCTCAACCCCTATTCTGCCTGTGTTGTGCTGCCTTAATGAGACAAAACAGACAGAAAACTAAATGGACAGTTGAGGATTCCACTGACAGCTCTGTATGTGTCAGAGGCCTGGTCTACACTGACGGGGAGAGGGAGGGATCGATCTAAGATACGCAACTTCAGCTATGAGAATAGCGTAGCTGAAGTTGACGTATCTTAGATTGAATTAAAATCATTTACTTTGTGTCCTTGTGGCGCTGGATCAATGGCCTCCCCCGTCGACTTTGCTTCTGCCTCTCGCACTGCTGAAGTTCAGCAGTCGATGGGAGAGCGATCGGGGATCGTCTACACTACACGCGATAAACTGATACCAGATAGATCGATCACTGATCCGGCGGGTAGTGTTGATGTACCCATAGACCTGACATAGCTGAATTTGTCCCATTGTGACTTTTACCTCAATCAGGTAGGTGGCGGCAATACAGAGCAGTGCTAATGTGTGAAAATATGAACTATTTGCTTTGTAAAATGTTGGTGTTAAAAAGATTATAGAAATCTGGGAGACTGTTATAAAGGTATCACTCATCCAGCAATAGAGGTATGCCAGGTGCTTTACAAAAGGTATAGCAAAGCTCCCTGCTGCAAAGAATTTGGAATCTAAATTGGACATATGATAAAACAATAAATAGATTAAGCAAGATGGTGAGAGCAGACTATCAGCAAAAGAAAGGTACATTAAATAAGAAGGATTTAAGGAGAGATTTTCAGAGAAATATTAAAACAAAGAGTGGAAAAGACTGGCTTAATTTGCCTTCGGAGCTGAAGTGTGTAAACAAAAATATGGACAACTACAGAAACAAGAAATGCTGAAAATTGTTATGAAGCCCATGGTATTTTGATTTAAAAAAACAAAACTCTAGAATATAAAATTAACATGGCACCCATTTTAATAAATTAAAAACTTGCTAACTGATAGGTCTCAAAATGTAATTCTAAAGGGGGAAATGCCATGTAAGTGAGGTTCTGTAGGGATCAGTTCTTGGCCCTAGGCTAGTTAATATTTTTTATCAATGACCTGGAAGAAAA
Source organism: Chrysemys picta bellii (assembly GCF_011386835.1). Taxonomy (NCBI): domain Eukaryota; kingdom Metazoa; phylum Chordata; order Testudines; family Emydidae; genus Chrysemys; species Chrysemys picta. The sequence goes on from NC_088795.1 coordinate 83,861,322, forward strand.
CAAAATCACTGATATCTTTTGCAGATGACAAAAATGGGATTAGTGGTAAATAGTGAAGAGGACAGGTCACTGACCTAGAGCAGCAGTTCTCAAACTATGGGGTGGGCCTCCCAAGGGAGGTGTGAGAATGTGTCAAGGGAGGCATGAGCTGTGTGCTTTTTTGGGTTATATATATATTTTTTTAAGAGCTCTGGCTGTCAGCCCCGGGTGGCTGGTGCTCATGCAGAGGAGTCGTGCACATCTAGGAAGCAGGGAAAAAGGGGACTGATGGAGCCCCACTGCCTCAGGGCTGATGGAGCCCCCCGACCTGGGCTCAGGCTCTCCTCCCCACCTGCACCCCATCCCTCACTTGGAGGTGGTGGAGCTCCAGCTGTCAGCCCCAGGGTGGCACCAGCAGCACACAGAAGTAAGGGTGGCAATGGGATTCTAAGTCTGTTGTGAACAGTGATATTGAGACGTATCAATTTTCACATTGCCTTCCTTACTTCTGTGGTGCTGCTGGCACAGTGCTGCTGGCACAACGCTGCCTTCAGAGCTGGGTGCCCGGCCAGCAGCTCCTGCTCTCTGTTCTGCCTTCAGAGCTGGATGGTGGTATATATACAGGGTCAGCTCCAGGCACCAGACGAGAAAGCACGTGCCTGGGGCGGCACATTGTAAGGGGCGGCATTCCGGCCAATCTTCGGGCGGCACATTCTGCCTGCCCTGCCAGCCTGGTCCACAGCTCCAGCTCCCCACGCTCTGCCAGTCCCAGCCCAGCCCTGCAGGGGAATGGACCCCAGCCTGGGGGGTGGGGGCGCGCAGGAATTAGCGATCCCTGCCACTCACTGTGCCACTGGGCTCCCCGGGACGCTCCACTCCCCGCCACCTGCACCGGCCTCCGCCTTCCGCACCGCTCTGAGCCCGGCCCAGCCAAGCCGCCTTTAAAGGAGCAGCTGAGCCAGCACCTCCTGCAGCCCCCGGGGGCTCTGCCAGCCCGGCTGGGAGAGGCACCCCAAGGCCGGAGGGGAGGGCCCCTCTTGCCCAGCTGTGAGGTGCTGCCCTTCACCCCCCTGCAAGCCGCCTTGATTGCCCTCCACACGCTCCCTGCAGCTGCTGCGTTTTTTTGCTTCGGCAGTCCGGCCGCCCTTTTTTTTTTTGCTTGGGGTGGCAAAAAAGCTAGACCCGGCCCTGTATATATACTTCGGGGGCATAAATAATGGGGCCGTGATCAACTAAGTTTGAGAAGCACCGATTTAGAGCAATCTGGATTGCTTGGTAAATTGGGTGCAAATAAACAGGGGGGTAGGGATAGCTCAGTGGTTTAAGCATTGGCCTCCTAAACCTGGGGTTATGAGTTCAATCCTTGAGGGGGCCATTTAGGGATCTGCAGCAAAGATCTGTTAGAGGGTTGGACTAGATAAGGTCCCATCCAACCCTAGTATTCTATGATTTTATTATGGCTAAATAGAAATTAATACATCTAAGAACAAAAAATGTAAGCTATACATACAGAATGGGGGACTGAATCCTGGGAAGCAGCAACTCTGAAAAAAGATTTGGGGGTCATCGTGGATAATAAGCTGATCTCCCAGTCTGATGCTGTGGCCAAAAGAGCTAATGAGATCCTGTGATGCATAAACAGGAGAATCTCAAACAGGAGTAGAGAGATTATTTGGCAGTGGTATGAACGCTACCGGAATGCTGGGCCCAGTTTGATGCCCACAATTCAAGAAGGATATTGATAAATTGGAGAGGAGTGAGAAGAGCCACAATAATGATTAACAGATTAGAAAGCATGCCTTATAGTAATTGAGCTCCTTGAGTCTATCTAGCTATCTTACTAAAGAGAAGGTTAAGGGGTGAGTTGAATGGGGAACAAATATCTGATAATGTGTTTTTCAATCTTGTAGAGGAAGGCATAACACAATCCAGTGGATGGAAGTTGAAACTAGACAAATTCAGTCTGGAATTAAGATATAAATTTTTAACAGCGAGTAATTATCCACTGGAAAAATTTACCAAGAATTGTGATGGATTCACTGACAATTTTTAAATCAAGATTGGATAGTTTTGCTAAGAGATCTGCTCTAGGAATTATTTTGGGGAAGTTCTAGGGCCTGTGTTATACAGGAGGTCAATTTAGATGATCACAGTGATCCCTTCTGGCCTTGGAATCTATGAATCCCTCAGGTAGATTTTAAGTTGCCAGTATTGCTAGAACAGTAGTGTATGCTTGTAAATTATACACAGGAAAGATAACAAGCTCAACTGAGGAAACTGAGTACACTGTATATAATGAGAGACTCTGTTTCCCAGCTAATGATGCTGCAGCCCCATTGTTCTTGCACACCCAAGTCTTATGGATAATATACAGGAAAGACAATCTATTCAATACAGGAGACAAGTTTCAACAAGCATACCTGGAGAAAGCAACCCTCAGCCTAGAATATTCTAATCTGTGTTACTGCTATGACACACAACACATCTTATCTCCTGAATGTATGGCCAGAAAGGACAAGTTAAATATCTAGCAAAGGAACCCATTCCGTAATGTATTTGGATTGGCACTTACTTTCCTCCCTCTTCCCTTTGTGTATGTTTTCTTTTGTTACATTTTGTACAATCCAAGCAGGTATCATCAGATGGGAGACAATATGAATTGGGGAGATAATTAGGGGCACAAAAGCATGTGCAGTTTATTGCCCTCAGCACAAGTAAGATATAAAACCCAGCTAGTTCCCTTTGTGGGTACAACATCTGTTTCTTTTAACATGTCATACGAGAGGGGTCACTCACCTCAAGTGCCTCCGTGAGGCTGGGTGCAGTATTGCAGTTCTTTTCCTGCTCCTGGTGCCCCCAGTAGGCCATTGCCAGTCTTCTGTGGTTTGGATTTTGGCAGATCACATAGTCAAAAATGAATCCCCTTCTGATGTAGCACTGATTCCAATAACTCAGCAGTCTATCTCCCTCACCAGTGTCTTCAGGACTTTGATCAGGCTTCCAAATGAGCTGTGCCCTTTGGGTTATGGTTAGGCCTGTCCCCACCTTCTCAGGGTTTACATGACTTAGCTGGTGGGGGAACTCTGGCCCATCCACTACTCCAGGTTCTAACCCAGGGACCCTATAAATAGCATATTTATATGCCATATTCCATGTCCTTTAAGAACAGTTGGATGGAGTAAACTTTAATTGTACCTGCTGTTATGGATGCAACCCTGTGCCCAGTTTAGTGGTACAAACTCTGTGAAAATGTGGCCATCTGCAAATACTGGATTTTTTAACTAGTCATTAAATGTTAGAGCACGTAGTCCTACCAGCTGAATTTTTAAGCAAGTTCACTTATATAATAGTATTTTCCACTCTTTAGACTCTGGCCATAGTATCAGCCTATTTGATACCCTCAAAGCAAGGCTAGTGTTCAAGAAATGGCTCGAGAAATGTTGGTGAAAATCTTCTAGATAACTCTCAGACAAAAAACAGAGTGAAATTTGCTTGTGGCTATAATCCCTTTATAATCTGACTGCAGCTTCCCAAGTTAGCACATAAGAACATAGGACCAGAAAAGACCTCCAGGATTAGTGAGTCCAGCTCCCTGCTTTTGTAGGTAGTCCTATTCATAAACTTAGAATCATAGATTGGGTTGGAAGGGATTGCAGGTTATCTAGTCCAACCCCCTGCTCAGAACGAGAGCAAGACCAATCCTGAGATAGATTTTTGCCCCCGATCCCTAAATGGCCCCCTCAAGAATTGAACTCACAACCCTAGGGTTAGCAGGCCAATGCTTAAACCACTGAGCTATCCCTCCCCTGCTTATCAAGTTGCCTCTTAAAACTAGTTAGGTTTCTTGCCCTCACTGCTCCTTCTGGGAGGCTGTTCCAGAACCTCACTCCTCTGATGGTTAGAAACCTTCTTCTAACTTCCATCCTAAATTTATTCATGTACAGGTTATACTCATTTGTTCTTGTGCCAACAATGTAATTTAGCTTAAACAGCTCTTTTCCCTCCCTCATATTTACTACCCCACCCTCCGATGTATTTATAGAGAACGATCAGTAAAATACCTACCTCAAAGACTTTAATAATTAGGTTAGAAATTTTAAATCATCAGTACAAATTTAAAGTTCACGTTTAAGGCACCACTTTCCTAATGGATACTTGATTATTAAGTATTAATAATATGTGGTCACAAACAGACAGTATGCAACAGCCTCAAATCCCAGTATCCAACCAGATAACCAACCAGAGGCTCTAAACCAGATGAAAATAATATGAAATGTACCATATGCAAGCCAATGGAAAGTTTGGACAGGAGTATCTGACCTCCTTGGGTTTATGGAGGATTAAATCCTGCATAATCTTCTTAAATTACATATCAGAGAAACACCTGCATATGGAGATGAAGAATATAGGAGCCCAATGGGAGGGGAAAAGGACAACTAGTAACTCCATCATTGTGACATTTTCTGACATAAGGAACAAGAAAAGCATCTGAAGAGAGATGAAGAAACTATAGGGAATTTTTTCTTTCTTTTGAGACTTGTGATCGAGGCAAGAAAATACTTTGTTTGTCTTAAAAGAAGGTTTTTATGCAGTTAGGTTCAGAAGTCATTTAATTTAATCCCAGTGAATCTGCATGCTACACTTGGGCAATATAAATAGTGCTAAATCTTTGTTAGAGAAGGTGTCTCCTTGCAGTGATGAAGATGGGACTCTGTCACATTATTTGCTTAGTTTTTCTACTTGGCTCCCTTAAATTTTTATACAGTGGGGGAGGAAAAGGGGGACAGCTTTTAAAGTTAAATCTCCTCCTTTACAGAACTGGATGCTGCATGTGCTGTATTAGCAGTATACATACTTTCCGTTCATCTCTTGTTCTGTTTGGGGTTCTTTGTTCAAATGCTGAAAAAATCCTATTTAATTGTGATTAAAGATTTCATGCTGATTGTTACAGATTTAATTAGTTTTTCTGGTTTCATACATGGATGACTAAGCTTCCTCCACTCCCAAAACTTTGTATGGACTGTATTCAGATGGAGTCCTTTAGAGGGAATATTAGTTAGCTATTTTAAACCTTGTGTGTTGAGAAATAGGCTTAGCCACCCTCAAACAGCTGTATCTGGGTATGCTTCTGAGCATTTATCACACTAAACTGAGGGTTTTTTGGAATATTTCCATTTTAAAGGGTAAGCTGTCTCATTTAAATGTGTGTGCTCAGCTATAACACTAGCAAATATCTATTTGCTAAAATTTGGCAGTATGGTTGAAGCAATGGATCTATGTTATAGTTTAGTTTTGGGGAGGGTGGCTTTTTTTTAAAAAAGCCTCAATGCTTTGGATGAAATGGGAGCCCTACAAATAAAATATCACTGTATATGCTGTTTATATCTATACAACCAACAATTAAAAAAAAGTATTCTATGAATGGAGAGCAAGGAAAATTACATGTACAAGCATGGAAAAGAACAGTTAAGGGAAGATTGAAGGTATTTTAATATTTTTCTCAGTTCACAACTTCCCAGTGAAATGTATATGTGTAAAATTTCACATGCATATCTATCCAGAATGCCCATCACCATGGTATTTGAGTTCCACTCAAGCAAGGACGCCAATAATCATATTTCTCTTCCTTCCTTGTCAGCAAGAGATTACAATTTATTAATATTAAATAACAGTGTGAGAATGTTTGATGTGTAAGAGCCCCGTTGAGCTTAAGCTTGAGCGAAGAGATAGGTGGTCATTCTTATTTCTTCTGACAGCAAGTTCCAGAGTCTTGGTCTGGCTCCTGTAGTCACAGATATCTCTCTCTATTAGTTGATACGAGGAAAGTAACTGTCATGGGACAGTGTGGTTGCACAGAGAAGCACAATCTCTTAGGGCTTCTCTCCACTTACCGGGGGATCAATGTGCAGTGATCAATCCACCGGGGGTTGATTTAGAGGGTCTAGTGAAGATCCACTAAATTGACTGCCGATCACTCTCTCATCGACTCCAGTACTCCACCAGAATGAGAACCATCAACTTACCTTATGCAAGAGTTTCTCCCAATGACCCAGCACAGTGTAGACACCACAATAAGTCGACCTAAGATACATCGACTCCAGCTATGTTATTCATGTAGCTGGAATTGTGTAACTTAGGTCAACTTTACCCTGTAGTGTAGACCTGCCCTAGAGATCCCTGTTCTATCCCTTGGACAGATTTCAAAAATGAAAACAGAAGCATTGAAATAGATTGCCTGGTATGCAGTTAGAATGAAAAAATTCAAATGTCATTGTGGTGGGGTGGCCGTCCCACCCCCATGCGAGAGGGGGCTAGAGTAGGCCAGAGCAGCTGCGCAGGCCGGCAGCCAATCAGAGAGGGCCTACTGACACCCAATCAGGGCTGAGATTAGAGCCAGCCAATCAGGGCTAGGCTAGGTCCTATATAAAGGCTGCCTAGGAACAGAGCAGGTAGTTTCTCCCAGGCCTTCAAAGGGTGAAGGTCTGTCTCCTGCATGAAGAGACTAGCACCTTGGACAGCGCAGTGCTGGGCAGGCTCGGGTGAGCCAAAGGGAACTCCAGCCTGCTACCTGCAAGGCTGCAGGCCCTGAGGGAAGGGCCTAGCCAGTGCAAAGGGGCAGAAGGGGAAACAGCCCAGGGAGAGAGATGCACAAGGGGAGAGGAGGAGGGCAGGAAGGCTGCTGCTAAAGGGTCCCTGGGTTGGGACCCAGTGTAGAGGGTGAGCCTGGGTCCCCCCCCACCCCCTTCCTCCTTGCACGGACACCCAGCCATAGAACGTGGCAGTAGCAGACTGCACCAGACCCCTGACACAAGGGGTTAGACTTTGGGGTGTGATTGACCGCTGGGGTGCAGAGAAAGACTGCTGTTAACCCCACCCCAAAGGGGCTGAGGATGGACTAGGGGGCACTGCCAGAGGGCAATGTCCTGAAGTGGACGCTGCTGAGTGGGGAGCAACATGGGTCCAGACACCAGCGAGGAACAGATGATAGACAGGACAGCACCAGCAGAGGGTGCTCCCCATGGACTGAGCTAATTCCCGGAGCAACCAGCAGGAGGCGCCCTGGTGGTGAGTCCCAACACTGTCACAGTCATGTATAAATACCATAAAAATTGAGAGCATTTAGCAACTTAAAAAGAAAGAGAAATAAAACTGACAGCATTAAAGTTTTGTCTTTTTGTTTCCTTCCATATATAAAAAAAAAGTCAATGGAGAGTTTAGGATCCTTACCTAATCTCCAGCCCCATACTGCAATGTGAAGTTTAGGATCTTCACACAGTCCATCTCTACTCTAATTTCATTGATGCTCTGAAAAGCATGTGAGCTTTTGTCCCTGGCTCCCTCTGCATCTCTTTACCCTGCCAAGCTTCAGAGACCCACAAGCTCCCCAAATCTCCCCCACTGTATGCTACTGTGGGGAGCAGTTTGCAGGGTTCTCATTACTTGCCAGGTTCTCCTGCATTGACTTTAAAAAATACCCACCACACAGACTTTATACAATGAACATCAGTATAGAGTATCATAAGGCCTGTTTTTGTAAAGTAGTATTTTGGTTTTCTCTCTCTAATTTTCAAATGATGGCCTCAGCCCTTGATTTTTTTAGGGATCATGAAGTTTTACACTCCAGCTGTATTTTAGCTAGTTAACTCCTCAAATGCGTTACAGAAACAAGGTGGTGGGATGTAATATCTTTTATTGGACCAACTTCTGTTGGTGAAAGAGACAAGCTTTCACAGCACACAGAGCTCTTCCTCAGGTCAACCTTGCAAAGTCCAATGTTAGACAATTAAAGAATTCCAGTAGTATACTTTCTAAGCATCTCCAATTTAAAGATCCACTTAAGCCCCTCAAAGTTGGCATGTGCCCTAGTACTAAAGACCTTCAGAGGAGAGTTCCACCTTCAGTGCATTGCTATAAACAAAACAATTACTGCTACATTACACACCTGTGACCAAGCTGTAGTACCATGGCCCTTTAACTCCAGATCATCAGGTCGCAGGTCCCTACCACTTGAGGTAATGGAAACTAGTTGCTGTGGTGCTGAAATATATACTATGGTGAAGCATAATAGAAGAGGCACTATGTTAAGCTTCAGCCACGTACAAGAGGGCAGACTGTTCATACAGAGGTACGCAATCACCTTTACACTTAGTTACAACTGTCATTAATATCCTGGTTTGATTACAGCCTATTTTCTTCAAATAGCACATACACAAACTTTCAAGAGATTTACATGGAAAATTTGAAAGGCTACCAACAACCTGCTTTTGGACTACAGTGACACAAAGAAACATGATATGGGAGTAGAGCTAGGTAAATGAATATTTGAGACATCTAGAAATCTAATTTTCTTGTGTGCAAACTTTCCTCAAAGAAACAGACCATGATTTTTCCTGAATGTGTGAGCTCCTCCTAATTGTTCAGCCTATCATGTACCTGAATTAATGGCTATGGATTAGCCACACACTGAGCAGTATGATTCGTTACTTGTTATGTGTGATTGGCTGCCTAACTCACATAGTATCATTTATTTATTCCTTGGTGGGATTAATGTTTTTAACCTAGGAAAAAAGTGACAAATAGAGAATAGCAACAACAAATATTCTTGTTTGCATGTGCCTACTCTCTGAGGTGACATCTACACCGCAGCTCGGGGTGTGATTACAGCTTGTGTAGATGACAGATTATATGGCAAGTTTCAGAGTAACAGCCGTGTTAGTCTGTATCCGCAAAAAGAAGAACAGGAGTACTTGTGGCACCTTAGAGACTAACACATCCGAAGAAGTGGGCTGTAGTCCACGAAAGCTTATGCTCTAATAAATTTGTTAGTCTCTAAGATTATATGGGTACATCTAGCTAGCTCACTAAAAATAGCAGTTGAGGATGCAGCAGTTTGAACTAACAATGCATGTACATGCTCAGGGGGACTTGTACAGCCTCCCCTGAAGTCCACACCTCCACAGCCTCACTACCATTTTACTGAGCTAGCTAGTTTAAAGCAAATTAAATCCCCAGTTGCAGTATAGATATAGCTGTAGATACCTTGGGACAAGGACTGTATTTACCTTTATGTACAACACCTACCAGAACAGGACCTTGTCGTGATCAGTGCCTCTGGGAGTTACCATAGAATAAATACTAAATAATAATACCCATATTTGCTTTCAAATGTATCCCTAATTTAAAAAGTTTTAAAATTAAAGTTTAGAATGGGGTAGATCACTCCAACTGCCCTGTTCTGTACTCTCCCCTGAAGCTCTGGTACTGGCCATTGTCAGTGACAGGATACTGGGCTGGCTGGACCATTGGTCTGACCGATTGTGGCTGATCTTATGTAAATAAAACCTAACACTTGGAATTTATTCAATTGTCAGACAAAGCTGTTCTTTGGGATACGCAAACAGTGCACTCACACTTCTTGTCCCTTTGTCCATGGTAGCTAAAACTCTGGGATTGGTGATTTAAATGTCTATATTTTTTTCTGTTTACATAAGGTGGAAGGCATAAGATTGATAAGATTTATGTAGAGGTGGGGTAAGTAGTAGGAACTTCCCGCTGTAAGGAAAAGGGGGAAATGTACCAGTTTCTTTAATAGCCAGTTCTTGTGCTCTCTCTAAAAATGTGCACGACCAGTACCATAGCCACAAGTGGATGTGTTTGAGTTATGGGGATTTAATTCTCTGGTTATTCACTGGATTATTTCCATTTCAATATCTGGCAGTTCCAGTCTTGTTTGTTTGTTTTTTGTTTTTTATTTTTTGCTTTGTGTGCAAAATGTTTTGCAAAGCTCTAATTCAGAATCATTGCCTGATCAATAATGCAGAGAGAGAAAAGGGGAATGTAAATTTTACACTCACATTTCACTTCCAAACTACATGGGTGACCTTGGTATATTGGAAACACTTCAAATGGAGGCATGTACTTTAAATAGCATTTAAATTTTGATTTTAAAACTCCTGGCTTCTGAGGCTGTTATCAGATATGACCACACTGGCTGACGTTTTATTTGTTAAAATACTATATTGTTAATACCACACCATCTTTAAACTGACCTTCATCCTTATTCATCAAGATACATGCCTGGGGAGCATGGATCAGTGTTCACATCATGTCATGCTCCCTGTCCCTTCCCCTGGCCTGGGCTGGGGAAGCTAATGATCCAACCAGCGGACCAAATGCAGTGGTGAATCCTGGTCACGTGCCCCGTGAGGCCTGTTGCTCATATGTGAAGAAGTACATGTCTACATTCAGCAAAATACATATTAAGCATGTACCTAACTTTGTATTTGAGAAGTGCCATTGACTTCTATGGAACTAGTCACATAACTTAAAGCGGTGTTTTTTTGTTTTGTTTTTTAAAGGCTCTCATAATAAATGTAGAAAACTGGAGTGTGGGGGTGGGGAACAAAACAGTATGGTCTTTGAGGATCTTCATCAAAGGTATTTAGGTGCCAAAACCCCCAGGCACCTAAATATATTTTGAGGATCTAGGTCTTTGTGTCACAAACTTATCTCACTCACTGGTTTCACTATTAAAAACAAACAAAACATCCCCAAAAAACTATGAATCTTACCATTACACAAGTCTTAATGAAAATTAGACCTGAGGCAGCATGAATCTAATCTTCTGCGTGCAAGTTGTCTGTGAAGTGACTTCATTTTTTTTCTAATTCCCTTGTTGTTCAAAGTTGCTAGGCACTTTTTAATGAATACATTTCAACATGTAGCTTGCTGAATCACATAGTATTGTTTCTCTTCCTTAATGGATAACCATGACTGACTTTTTAAAGGGTGTGAAAAACTAACTGGGGTTTTGATTTAGTTAGGGAGAGGGTGGGGTCAGTTCAGGGAAAACAAAGCAGGTCTAGAGGATTTAAAACTTTTCCCCCCTTTTCTACAAGAAAGAACATTCTGATTATATAGGTAGACCCTAATTTAAAAATACCTGGATTTATTCCTGGATGAGGTTGAGAAAGGTCAAAATCTATAAACTCCAAAGCTAGAAGGCTTAATGGAGAGAGCCTGTCTACACCACCTCTTGGTGAAAGAAGAAAATCCAGCTGCTGGCCAGTTTAATTTAAACATTATAAAATCCATTTCTTGCAGCTCTAGACAGTGTCTGTGTGGCATTTGGATTCACTTATGTTCTATTCTTTAGGATTGATGTTAAAGTTGTCATGTCAATATAGAAAAGGGTGTGTGAATTATGAAAGGTATGCCAAGGAGTCACTCTGCTCTCCTGTAGTGCATACTGAGCCCATAATGAACAAAAAAGAGCAGGTACTCTGTCAGGGAATCTTGCTGTGATCTGTACTTTGATGGAGCTGACTTCACTGAACCAACAGCAGAATTAGGTAAGATGGCTTTGCTGAGCCACACCTGTCAGCAATGGACCAGCTGAAAGGGATTTAGTTAAGCCAGGACCTCATAGCAGCAAACCTGGATGAGCTGACTTTGTGGGACTGGATCTGGTGGCAGCAAGCCAGAACAGAGCTGGCTTCTTTGCACAAGTTCCAAGTAATAGTGGACCTGCTAGACCAGGGCCTAACAGCAGTAGATCTGATGGAATTGACTTTGCTGAATGAGACCTGACAGCGCTAGACTGGAATGGAACTTATAGATTCTAGGACTGGAAGGGACCTCGAGAGGTCATCGAGTCCAGTCCCCTGCCCGCATGGCAGGACCAAATACTGTCTAGACCATCCCTGATAGACATTTATCTAACCTACTCTTAAATATCTCCAGAGATGGAGATTCCACAACCTCCCTAGGCAATTTATTCCAGTGTTTAACCACCCTGACAGTTAGGAACCTTTTCCTAATGTCCAACCTAGACCACCCTTGCTGCAGTTTATGCCCATTGCTTCTTGTTCTATCCTTAGAGGCTAAGGTGAACAAGTTTTCTCCCTCCTCCTTATGACACCCTTTTAGATACCTGAAAACTGCTATCATGTCCCCTCTCAGTCTTCTCTTTTCCAAACTAAACAAACCCAATTCTTTCAGCCTTCCTTCATAGGCCATGTTCTCAAGACCTTTAATCATTCTTGTTGCTCTTCTCTGGACCCTTTCCAATTTCTCCACATCTTTCTTGAAATGCGGTGCCCAGAACTGGACACAATACTCCAGCTGAGGCCTAACCAAAGCAGAGTAGAGCGGAAGAATGACTTCTTGTGTCTTGCTCACAACACACCTGTTAATACATCCCAGAATCATGTTTGCTTTTTTTGTAACAGCATGACACTGTTGACTCATATTTAGCTTAACTTGGCAGTGCTAACTTCCCTGACCTGACGTATCCTCTTGGGGCCACTGCTGAGTGTAACTGGTTCCTGAATGTTGTATAGGAATTGTTTGAACAAAAGTTTTGGGCTACACAGAAGCCAGCTAATTAAAAACTGAGTCGGCGGTATCTGACTCTCATACCTTTCATACTCTCTTTTGGTTTTGCTAATTTCCTTTTATTATGATAGCTGTTTATCTTTTTCTTAAATGCAAAGCATTCATATTCCCTGAGACTTCTGAATGGAAATCAGAAAGAATACATCTGTAAAAACAAACAGTCAAGGTGTTTAAATTTTAAGTTGCTAACCTGGACATGGACTAACAACTCAACCCAAGTACCTCAGTTAGGTACTATGTGCATTCCTACTTAATCCTCTGTGGCCTGAAGGTGCTCGCAGAAGGTGGAAAAACTCCCTGGTTCTCTGTAAATTGGTCCATGGGAGAAAAAATTTCTTCCTGACCCCCAAATGGATGTTCTGCTAGATCTGCAGTATCTGTCAGGCCAGGTTCCCATTGCTAGTTTGGGTGGGTAGGATGGGGCTGCTGGAATGGAGCCGAAAGAGACTTCATATGGCCCCTGCACCAGGTTAAATCCTGGGAGCTGGGGAATGCTGGCTAATCAGCATCCCTCCTCCTCAGCTGGCCAATGGGTGCCAGAGATACCAGACGGGAGGAGCTACCTGGTGTCCCTCAGTGAGTGTCCTCTCCCTCACTGCTGGGACTGTCCTGCTTCACTGCCTGCCCCATCAAGTTTCCCCCACCCATTGAGGCAGGTGGATGGCACATCAAGTTTGATTAAAATGCCTTATTACAGGTTCTCTAGCTAATGGTTTCAAGGACATGACACCAGTGCTCTCATAGATTTGATCCAGCAAATCACTTCAGCACATGCTGCACCCACAGAAATTAATGTTAAGACTCTCTCAGAATGAGGGAGCTGTAGTCAGTTCTCTGAACAGCCCTCATTTTCAAGACTCACCAGACAACCAAGCCCAGTGTTTTCAGAATGAAAGCTCAGATTCTAGAGCTACATGCTGTGGTTAAGGATGCATTGTCCCATGCTATTACTCGTAGCATAGATATGCCACCTGCTCTCCATTGTGATTTCTGCTGTATGTCTGTATCTGGTACCTTTCACAGTGTTGTATGTGCCACCTTTGTGCTTGGTTTCAGCATGCAAATCCTGTCCTGTTATAGTCTAGTTTTTACTTCCTCTGATTGTATCTCCATCCTCTGGTTTCAACAGGTTTTGGTCTTCCATCCCATCAGTGCCTGCACAGGACTGTTTTGCATACCTGTACTGGAGTATTTCTATGTGCCAAAAAATGCTCACGAGGGGTCTGAACCAGGAGAAATAGCCTCATGTAACAGTCTCTTATCTGTTTTCGGAGCGGACTTCACCTTACCATTACTCTGTGGGTACGATGGGGAGAAAGCGTGGTGGTCAAATTCCCATTTGTGTACAAATTCCATTTATTTACCTGAAGACGACAAAATATAAGGTTGAAAGGGGGAGAAGATAGTAGGAAAGGAGTGATGTCCCAGGGCTGATGTCTAGAAGTTGATGATAAATGTGTAAGCAGCTAGAGGAAAGAAGATCAGGGCTATTTGAACTGCCTTAGCAGATCCATTAGAAATCCTTGGAACAGACTAATATTCAAGATTTTTGTTGGTTATTGAACTTATTCTAATTTTTGTGTGAGTGCTGCATTTGAGCCAAACAAATCTTAAAGGCCAGTGTTTTTTGAAAAAAAAATTTAATGGCATTAACAGATGGATAGTCACCATAGCAACCAAGGAATATACTTGTTAACGCAGCTCATTCAGAAACTGTTTACAACTCTTTCAACTTTACCATCCCTGTTGAGTCAAATGAGGCTGAGACCTTAAAACTACTTTTATTTGTAAAACAAATGTAATTACATGTATGAACAGAATAAAGTTCTTCTGGTCCACTTAGTTTAAAACAGTTAAAGCCCAGTTGATTCTATGGCTCAATGGGACCAAATTCCATCAATTTATTCTATCACAATGATCATTTTCCATGATTATTATTTTTGAGGATTTGTTGTTTTCCAGGCTCCCTGGGTTCACTTCTTGAGCCTTGGCTCACATAATATTGTCCAGGCAGCTCTGCTCAGAACCTTTTTCTCCTCATTATGATCCAGAGAAGGAAGAGCTTTTGTAGCTGGCTCCAGCAGGTTGGCTCCTCAGGCCTTATGTTCTCCAGGCTACTGAGCTTGCCCACCTACTACAATTCTGCCTCCCTCACTCCCTGGTGGCAAGAGAGAATCCAGCTCTTCCTCTGAGGCCCCAACTCTTGTAGCATATCTCCATGGAGCAGTGCAAGGAACTGTCGGAGAACAACAGAGTTCTCACTTTTTTGGGGGGTACAGCAAGTCAGATACTATATTTTCTCTCTATAAATTGCATAGAGGGAGAGAGCTAAGCAGGTCTCTCAACAGGTAAACAATTACAGCAAACATTTATACCTTTTGTTAGACAATAATGAGCAACAACTGCATTTTGTTTATACATAGGTCATTCTGATATCTTGTTTTGCTCACTAATGTAGACTCTTAGTCTACATTCCATATTATCTACACAAGGTCACAACAACTTCTCACTCAGTTCTTTCCCACTCGCCTCACACATTCCTCGTTTCTACAAATCTCACGTTATTAGGGTTACAGTTAGCCTGACTCTTGCTAACAAACTGTCATGCATTGCAATCCCTTCCTGTCAGTTCTTTCTCTGCTTCCACAGAACACACACACTGTAATCTAATTAACTGCCTCTTGTGGACAAAGGTACAGAGCAGGAGGCAACTGCAAGTATGACCCCTCAGGGAGGTTGATAGGCACCTGGCTGTAGCAAAATGACACATTCCATGGTAGCCATGCTGAATTTTATGGCATCTTGGAAAAATGCCAAATTCTGCAATTAGGAAATTGATTGAGATGAAGTGGGCATATTGCACCTCTCAGAGCTACTGTTTTAGGCTGTCTTTGCAGACACTGGCAGCTGATACTGCTCTGCTTTACACTTGGTTCATGTTTTTTAAGGTTTTCTCTGCAACTGGAAAAGCTAGAAATGTTTATGAAAGCTGAGATTCTGGAGCACAATTCTGTGGCAAGGGGATATATTCTGGGGCAAATTCAATGGCTGCAGAATCATAGATTATATTGGGCCCTAAACACTAGGTAATAAAAATAAAAAGCCAGAGTGAAAACATAGAGCTTTGGGAAATGGATTTTCTGCTTTCTGTCTGTCAGCTTGGGAACTCACTCCCCTCCCCCCCTTTGTTAGAAATGTAAGACAAACATTACACCACGTAATTTCTGAAGCACGGTGGAAAGAAAACACCTAACAGAATATAGTTTTTGTTGGATAGGAGGACTAAAAACTCAGTCAGATGAAAATAAGGAATGTGAAGTCACATGCGTGGACTGTTTTCAACTAAGTGACCTGCTCAATGCTTTCTTTAATTGCTATAGTCATTGCTCATCACTTTATATATCTAAGAAACAGGGCAAAATGTCTTCTTAGAAGCAAAATCACTAATTCATCAATAACAAAATGGTTATGCTGTAGCATAAAAACAGATCAGTGAAAAATAGCATTGCTTGATTTCATTTAGCCATAAAATTTAATATCTGAAATCAAACTATTTTATATCCTCTATCTAATTACTTAGATGGCCTGCATCACCATAAGGTCTGAGCACCTTTTGAGTGAATCTCCAATATACCTACTGTTAACAGTTCCTAGAATAATTAACATTAGATATCTGAATCTGTGAGATCTTTAATGAATGTCTCTGGAAGATAGAATTCAGTTTTTTAACCTAGCAGATGTTAGAGCTGGACAACTATTACAAAAGATTTTCTATAGTTTAAAAAAATTCATTTAAACATTCAAGAAGTTATATTCATGTTCCATTTCTGTTCTTTTTCTGCAAATATTCTTTGACCAATCTTTGCTAGCATTGATGTTTGCAAGAGACTTATTTCATAATTGCATGTCCAAATATTCATTGAAATAAAATTTTAAATGTACACATAGGAGTATTTTTTCCAGAAGTGCTTGCATTCTCAGTCAGATAGATCACATGGTATTTGTCTGGTCCATCACTACCACGCAACACAGCTCAGACAACAAATTTAGGATATCAAATACCAGTAAAAAGCTGTTTGCAGTCAATCCATAGCATTTTAAAACAATGGAAAAATTAATTGAATTGATTCAAACAAATAAATGTGAGGAAATTGTACTCTGCTTGCATATGAACAAAAAAAGGCTTCAGATAAAATTATGCTTTGCAAATAATTCACCCATCTCTACCAGGTTGCTGCAACTAAACTTTAGTTAGCATCTCATTATAACAATCTTTCTATTATTGTAGAAATCCAAATAAATCTCCAGGAGGACATGACTCAGAAACCATTATAGAAATTAAAGGAATAGCTGGAATATACATTTCAGCCTTCCCCCAGCACAACTCACGGGGAGTGCTCAAAACCAAAATGGATAACCAAGAAGGTAACATACAGGGTTAGACCAAAGTTCCATCTAGCCCAGTATCTTGTCTTCTGACAGTGGTCAATGCCAGGTGCTTCAGAGGGAATGAACAGAACAGGTAATCATCAAATGATCCATCCCCTGTCGCCCATTCCCAGCATATGGCAAACACAAGCTAGGGACACCATCTCTTCTAATCCTGGCTACTAACCACTGATGGATCTATCCTCCATGAACTTAACTAGTTCTTTTTTGAACCCTTTTATAGTCTTGGCCTTCACAACATCCTCTGGCAAAGAGTCCCATAGGTTGACAGTGCATTGTGTGACCACATGTAAGTACATCAACCCAGGCAATAAATGAACCTATGGCACCCAAAAAGCAGTACTTTTGGGAATTAGGTTACAAGCATTTGATAATAAGCACTGTATCACTGTGATTCCCAGGTGTTTCTTTGATAGCTTCTCTATCTGACTTACCTGAGAACTGCTAATTAACCTAAAAATACCAGAGAGTCTACAAGCAGCCCCATGTCCTGTTTGCTTTGAATTATTTGTGCTGTTTGCTTTGAATTTCTTGTGTCCAATTGGTACTATATACATATAACACAATATAAATAATTTGTGCTACAGTAATGCACAGATATAAATTCTGAAAAGCAATAGTTTTCCCCTTGTATAAGATGGCAATGAATTTTCTTTTAATTATTTCTTTTAAAGCTGTTTCCAAAGGTTGAGAATAGCCATCCTTTCATACATACAGATGAATCGTTGTCACATTTCTGTAGATGGTCAATTTGCTGCATAGTATGTTAACCCTGAGGTGGTATAATGTACAGCGCTTGCTTTGTGTAAGTGCATGCAGGGCTGGCTCCAGGGTTTTGGCCGCCCCAAGCAGCCAAAAAAAAAAAAAAAAGCCGCGATCGCGATCTGCAGCGGCAATTTGGCGGGAGGTCCTTTGCTCCCAGTGGGAGTGAGGGACCATCCGCCGAATTGCTGCCGAATACCTGGACGTGCCGCCCCTCTCCGGAGCAGCCGCCCCAAGCACCTGCTTGCCAGGCTGGTGCCTGGAGCCGGCCCTGAGTGCATGAAGCTGGTGACTCTCAGTAGGGGCCTACTACTTCTAGGAGTACGTATGGGAATTCTCCTATAACCAGGCCTGCAAGTACTGTAGTTTTCCAGATTCTTCTACATGCCTGGTAGCATTGTGGAACAGACTCCCCTACATGGTGTCACTGTGAGTGCTGTGGTACACCAGTCACCTCTAGATGTCTGACAATGTGCTCTGTTTACCAGAAGCTTGGAGGCTCTCCAGGCACAAGGCTTTAATCCTCCAGCCCTTGGTAGATTCCTGGTACTTCATCAGAATCTGAATATTGAGAGGATTATTTTATTAAGACTGCCAGAAAATTAAGGCGGAAAAATACTCTTTCCACACCACCCCAACCCCAGCTTCTATATTTTGGGGATGGTTACCCAAAGCCTCTGCTCTCAAACCCCCAGAGTCTCCTTGAGGAGCCAGGAAGTAGCCTGACTCCTGCCATAAGGCAGTGAGTTAGGGAAGCCCGCTTTTTGCTCATAGCCTTCCCCCTCCACTGTCTCCTGGGTTATTCCCTACTTGCGGTTCCAGGAGTACAGGCTGGCTGATCCTTCCACTCATCCTCACACCAAATCTCACGTGTATACACACACACACCTCATAGGGAGCCAGGAGAAGGAAACCCTCTTTCTCAGGCAGAGCCAGCTGCTGCAGGAAGCCCAGGGCCAGGTATCAATGCACGATGTTTAATATGGTAGCCTTAGCATGAGTTCCCTAGCTACCATGCTAAGCCTTGGATCAGGGAGCTAGTTAAACCAGGTTGTTTTCCCCTGCTGTAAGTTTATGAAGTCTTCAACATACAAAATCATTTAAATTGTAATGGCTCCTCCAAGACCCAGCCTGCTATTGACATGCATCTGGGTCAGTGGCCAAGGGACTCGTAGTAGCTGTGGGACAGAGAAGCTCCAGCCATATTCTTTTGTCCCCAAGCCACACTCCCAAACCTGCTGGAGGGTGTGATGAGAGGTGACATAGGAGCTGTTATGCTGGCTCTATGACACTTGAGAATTCCCCTACACTGGTGTGATAGTTCTTGGGCCAGATATGCCAGCTTTAGGGTCCTTTCCCCCTGGTGTGCAAAACAGCCTTAGCATAGGCTCACTGGCCCACATTCTCCCCTAACATTTAGTTAAATAAAGCCAAAATTTCTCATTCCCAGTTGGTGTAAATTTACATAGTGCCACTGAAGGCAACAGAGCTCTAGCAGTTTAGCACATTTGGCCAATCATCACTGTGATTCCAGATTCCCATTGGTGTAAAATAGTGGTGAATCAGGCCCGATGATACTTGGAACATTCCTAGTTGTACTGAAAAGGTTTATCTTGATTATCAATCTCTTAGTGGTAAAGTACACTATAAAATATCATTAAGGGTCAAAACTGAGATCTATTTAGCTCTATAAATACATTGTGTTCTGGTAATGACCTGATGTTCCTTTGTTTGTGTCACTCTGTGGCCAGAGACAGAGCGATACATCATGAAGTCATACCAAAGTTTTATTTCCTTAGGAGCAGCAGTCCCAAGGCAAATGTACACTGTTTGTTGCCAGACTGATGTCAGCATTTTCTGTTGTCTCTGACAGCAAAGCTTCACATTTTCAATGGCTAAGATCTCTCCACTGTGTTTTTAAAGTCCTTTGGCCAAGATCCAGAATGTTACACAAGAGCTACTGCCGTCCATTAAATGAGGACACATTTTGCTTGTTGAAGATAACTACCAGTTGATCAAAATGATTCATCCCAAGGACTGAAATGGTCTTCTGAGAGGTGTACATAAATTATTTGTGAAAATTGTTTCTTTACCCCCTCTGCCCACCTCCCCCAGTACCTTTTCATTTACAGTCACGAAGAGCTCAGCTAACTATTTACAGTGAATAGTTTGAGGAATTCTATCTCTTTCACTCATGAACTGTCCACAAAAAGGTTAAACTGGGAGGAGTGGTAAATACGCTGGAAGGTAGGGATAGGATACAGAGGGACCTAGACAAATTAGAGGATTGGGCCAAAAGAAATCTGATGAGGTTCAACAAGGACAAGTGCAAAGTCCTGCACTTAGGATGGAAGAATCCCATGCACTGCTACAGACTAGGGACCAAGTGGCTAGGCAGCAGTTCTGCAGAAAAGGACCTAGAGGTTACAGTGGACGAGAAGCTGGATATGAGTCAACAGTGTGCTCTTGTTGCCAAGAAATCTGATGAGGTTCAGCCCTCTAGCGTATCTACCACTCTGCTTGATATCGGCTGCCAACTAGACATGGAGCCATTGATCACTACCCATTGAGCCCGATGATCTAGCCAGCTTTCTATGCATATTAAGTTGCTTTAAGCTAAGTTGTGTAAGTTAATTATATATTCCAGCCCAAATTTTGCAGTTCATGCTTCATGCTGCATTGGAAATTTAAATTGGAAGTTTTACAAATACATACACTTGAAATAAGTTAAGAACTGTTTTCATGAATATTTGTGCTATCACAGCTCCAGCACTCAATGCCTGCAAAAAGTGAACTCAAAAGAATCACAAACACAGTCACTTTCAAATAAATATTCCTGGAAAATTGTCACTTAGATTTAGTAAGCAAACTTTTGCTTCTTATAGGAGATGTGTTCTGCATTTTTATCCACATGTAAGAATTTACCCTATGCAAGTGCCTAACGGCTCAGGAGGGTTCGTTGGGGTTGGAAAAAAACATCTGTGAGGTAGCAGTAACTATCATATTTGTAGGTAGCTCACCTGCTCACCCCCTCATTTTACATTCCCATAATTTCACTTAAAAAATCTTGGGTGTGTATTAAGCACCATAAGAGTGCATGATATTTTGTAGACAAACAAAAGGTAATATGTCTTACAACCTAGTTTAAGACATGACATTGTTTCATGTATTGCATGTTGGGTTATAAGGGGAAAGGAAGAAAGAGAAATATAAGGTATATTGCAATTGCAGCTACCCTCCTACTGAAAAAGTTTTTCCTAATATCCAACCTAAACCTCCCTCACTGCAACTTGAGACCATTACTCCTTGTTCTGTCATCTGGTACCACTGAGAACAGTCTAGATCCATTCTCTTTGGAACCTCCTTTCACGTAGTTCCAGCCACATGCACACAGACTTACTTCCTGATGCTTCCTCCAGTTTCTTCCCTCCTGCAGCCTATGCTCCTTCCTTCAAGTTCCAGGTAGGTTGCCAGAGACATGATGAGAGATGGTGAACACTGACTGAATAGCGGAGGCAAAACAAGAGCTGCAACAATTAGAACTTTTAATTGCATTGATTAGCAATGAGCAGGTCTTGACTGTTTCACATTTTTGTTTAATGGTCTTAACTAATGTTTGATTCATATATTGATTTTTGAGGGGTCCTTATAAGATTTAAACAGATGTTAAAATGTTTTTTTTTTAATGAGTGATTTTTGTGGTTTTTTTTGTTTGTTATTTTTTGATAGCCTGGTTTGTTACTTTTTATGATTGTACAAGCTTAGCCAATAATTTTACTAGGTTATACATATTTGTTTTTTCCTTTACCTTGTTGGATTATGTGTGGGTTTTTTGTAACCTCCAAAATAATAATTTGGAATGGGGTAATCTAAATCTAATTCAGTGGCCCCTGAAACATATTGGATATCTGAGAGGGCTCTCAGAAACCTTAGTCCTGGGACTGTTATAGATGAAAAATATGACTGAGTTCTGGTTCTGTTAAATCCTGAATCCATCAAAATTCCTTGTTGTGTTGGCCAGTAGATTTGTTGGGGACTGTAACAGTGTCCATCATCACTGCATAAAGATCATGGTATGCTGATAAGCATATATTTTCCACTTTAATTGATTAAATACATTTTCTTTCCATTGGCCATGAGTCAGTAATGAAATACCCACCTGCTTACCTATAGACATGTCCACTAATACACCTCATCCTGTTCCCCCACTACCTTGATTGACTCTTTCTGAATGTATAATTTCCTACTTATGGAAATTCTAATTCCCTGGTTGTGCTGAACTCCTGTTCTGGACTCCAAGTCTTTTATTCCTGATATAAGCAAGGCATTTCCTGAAAAAATATTTTAGCACCATGAGTAAATTGTAATGTCAGCCCTTGTCATGGTCTGTTTACTGCTAAAATAATCTTTGTGAGCACTAACATGCACTTCATCCATAACCAAAACCAATCAGTTTTGTCCTCTAATCCTCTTTATCTCTTCAATTACAATAATAAAGCAAAAATACTTCTTTAAAGAAAAGAGAGAACAGTTTCCTAAATAAGGGGAAACTGTAAATAGGTGAAGTAATAAAATCCTAGCTTTTTGTGCGTGATAAAGACCTGTATCTCTTAAGTTCTTGGGTGAAGCTTTGCAGTGATATTCTTATGTCATTTACTGTACTCAGTCTTCTGAAAATCCTGTTTACCACTACAGTTCTAAGAGTTATACACAATTTATATAGCACACAGCTCATTTATTAGCTAACAAAAATTAATTTGCAATTTTCTCACACTACCTTGTCCAACAAACAACCTTGTTTGAAAAATCCAAACACCAAAGGAGGAGGGAGCAGAGGTATTGGAACAGAGGTGATTTAATAGTCTTGTCCATCTGAACATTCTGAAGTTATTTTGCATCCTGGTAATGGCCAGGAGCACAGAAGCTCAATAGAGGTCTGGGGTTGGTGAAACGTGTATGTGTCAGTGTTTTGTTTTGGGTTTTTTGGTGCACATTGGTTTGCATATATTTATATTGGCACAGAACTTCAAATAACACAGCAACACTGAAATTAGTGTTTTCTGTTTTCTGTTTTATGATCCTGGTGTCAGTGATTACATGAGAATCTCAGCTTTCATTGAAAAAAATAAGTTTCTATCCCTCATGGCTGCAAGGAAAAGCGTGAAAACATGAAAGCAAATGTTGTCAACCCCTCATATATATTTATTATTTAAAATCTTGTGATCTTTAAGCCAAACTCATAATTTTTCAGGGGGCCTGTCTCATGACTTGTGAACAGTGTTTCCCCCAGAAATTGAAATTAGTGTTCAAATATACAGGTGGGAGTGGTGGGCGAAGGTGGGCTGCATCACATCATAGTAAAAACTGAAAAATGTTTCACGACCACTTACTTAGATTTAATTCATTTTTTAAAATCATAACACACATTTAAAGTTGGTTACTATGAAGCACTACATCTACATCCTTCTTGATTTCTTGTAATTTTGCATAACTCTATTAACAAACTTCTCAAATGCAATGCATTTATCTTTGGTGGCTTCTCATGTGTCCGGTATTTCCAGACCTTATTGATATGTTCATGATCAGGCAGAAGGTGACTTCTTTCAAAACACAAAATTCTATTCAATGAGAAGAAAGATTGTTCAATTGTAGCTGTTGTGACTGGGAGTAACAAGAAATGAATTCCTACTTCTTTCATCCCAGGAAACATAGCACAAAGATTGGGTCAATCCACTAGTCATGATAAAGAAGAAATTGAAGTCAAATCTTCATTCGTTCGTCATATGATATTTCACTCTGGTTTCACATTCTCTATTCTGTCCTGATCACATGGCAGCCCCATTGCTGGTAGTGCTTCGCTCCACTCAACTGTCGGTGTTTTATAAGACCAGGATCTCTAAAAACTACATAGAGGCTGAGTAGAATCCAGAAGTTGCTGTTGTAAATTTGTAAGACTCAAATCTGTATACTTTACTTTTCAAGCTGGCTTAACAAACACTCTTGTCCTCTTCATGTAAGGAGTCAGTATATGTGCCTTAATTAGTCAACTTCTGAACTAAGGTCTTTGCTTCCTCCAGTATGTGGTGGTTGTTTTTTTTTTTTTTTAATGGATCTCTCTCTGATCCAAAGGTAGCTTTTATTGCTGGGCAAAGATCTACTACTGTTGTAGCAGATGCCTGGATGGCATTGTTTAATGACTCATGTGATTTCAACAGTAGACTTAAAAGAGAGAGAATGGTGATAGTCTTCTCTGAACTTAGAAAAAGTAGTCCACCAGCCTTACTACTTAAATCTGTCCCATCTCAGTAGATATTTTCCAAAGCCAGTAATAATGGTTGCAGTAATTTTCAGAGAACAGCCAAGGATCGCTCATGAGAAAGCCAGTGGTTTTCCCAGGTTGACTAATTTGAACTTCAGTCCCAGTGTATCTTCTATTTTTTCCAAGACGTTCAATCCTTTTGGACTTTTGCTCAAAAAAGAGTATAACAAAGCCATTAAATTTATGTCTTTTGAGGTTTCTGCAATGCTAGTAGAAGTAGATGGCCTCTGCAGTGTGTATAGGAGAGATTTCTTTGAGAAAAGCTTGTACTCCACTATGTCTTCTAGAGAAGTTTGCAGCTCCATCAAATGCACAAGCAGCCATCTCTTTGGAGTTCAATTTATAAGCATTTAACTCTTCTGAGATGTGGGTTGTGACAGATGCAGCTGATGTGTCTTCTATTACCTGAACATCTAGAAATGCATCTACTGACCTACCACTGACGTGGTATGTCAAGATAATGTATGCAATGACTTAATGCCTGATGCCTATTTGAATTGGTGCATTCATCAGCCATGTATGCACATTTTCTGACAGAATTCTTCACTTTTTCAACTGCTGAGACTTTCACAGTTGCACTGCATGCTTCTAACTAGTCAGTTGAATTTCTTGCAGAAAGATAGCAAGCATTTGCTGGTCTTGGTCGGAACCAGTGTCCAACTTCAGGATTAACAAGTGACAATGTACTTACCACACACTACAAACTGCAAGCCAATGTTATCTCTTGCTTAAATAGAAAGTATGATGTGACAGCCATGTTTGTTTGCATAAACTGTGTCTCCAGCATTCTTAACAGCCTCATTAAGTACTTCTAAAATTGGCTTTGACAGTGACTGGCTTATAAGGTTTTCTTCATGTCGATGAAGTCCAGAGATGTGGGGTTTTGCAGCCTTTTCACATAGGTTGTCAGCACTGGCGTTGTTGATCGGTATGGCAAACCAAGTCCTCCACTTTTATTATATAAATCCATGGTACGCCCACAAAAAAAGATATATTGGAGTTGGAAAAGATACAGAGAAGGGCAACTAAAATGATTAGGGTTATGGAACAGCTTCCATATGAGGAGAGATTAAATAGACGGGGACTTTTCAGCTTGGAAAAGAGACTACTAACAGGGGATATGATAGAGATCTATGAAATCTTGACTGGTGTGGAGAAAGTGAATAAGGAAGTGTTATTTACTCTTTCACATAACACAAGAAGTAGGGTTCATCCAATGATATTAATAGGCAGCAGGTTTAAAACAAAAAAAGGAAGTACTTCTTCACAAACACACATTCAACCTGTGGAATGTTTTGCCAGGGGATGTTGTGAAGGTCAAGATTATATAACAGGGTTCAAAAAAGAACTAGATAAGTTCATGAAGGATAGATCCATCAATGGCTATTAGCCAGGATGAGCAGGGATGCAACACCTTGCTCTGAGTGCCCCCAGCCTTTATTCACCAGAAGCTGGAAGTGGACGACAGGGGATGGATCATTTGCCCTGTTCTGTTCATTCCCTTTGAAGCAGTTGACGTTGGTCACTGTCGGAAGACAGGATACTTGGCTAGATGGTCCATTGGCCTGACCCAGTGTGGCTGTTTTTATGTTCTTTTGTAAAAAATAATTTTAGTAATGTTTAGTACAGATACTCAAGATGACAATCTCTCAAGATAGCAACAATGTGAAATAATGACCTTGGCAAATGATGCATTTTACCAATCTTGGCCCACTAGGAAATGTATATTTGTATAAGTTTTCTAGTCACAAATCTAGCATGCTGGAGCAAAGTCACTAAAACATAGTCCAACAAACAAATGTTCCTTTAACATACCCCTCCCTTCCCTGCACCCCACTTATAGTTGTTGTCCTTGGTCAGTGGAGTTCAAGGCAGTTTTGAGTGAGTTCACATCACACCCTGGGGGCAGGAGGAGGGAGAAGGCACCTTGCTCGTTCCTCAAGCCGCTCACCACTTACTCTGGCTGCTTGTTGGCTGCTGTTGTTTGTCGTACCAACATTCACTCCACCTCTCTGTTGCTGATGGCTCCATGCTGTCACCTTCTGCTGTCACCTGTCACTGTGACCTCTGAGTCAGTCTCATGAGGTTCCACCCAAGTCTTTCAATGATTTCAGGGGCAGGTCAAATAGTGCCTGTGACTTTTAGGCAGAGCCCACAGTACCGAGCAAAACTCTCCCCACCCTCTCTCCACTGGGATCTGCCATCCAAATCCCTTGCTTACCAAGTGCAGTTCAGTTGAGGGTGACCAGTGCTTAATTTGTAACGAAAGAGGTGCCAGGAATCAAGCAATTAGATGCCGGGGCTCAAGCAAGTTTTTTACTTTCATAACTGATGTAGCAAGCCCAGAGGTGCTGGGGCCACGAACTGCCAAGCCTAGAGATCCTGGGTCTCAGCCCTGGCAAGCCCCAGCACAAATTAAGCATTGAGGGAGACCCCCTCATTCAGGTAGGCTAAGCACAGTTCTGCTGCCCTTTACTCATACAATAAGGATAACAACATTTCATTACCCCTACATTCAATACTATAGTGATTTGTAACCCAACACCAGACAAAATTGATCACTTGGGCAACACAGCTGTCTGCTGGATACCTAAGCAGAGTAGGTGTTCATGTGAATATTGTCTGGTCCTGAAGCCTTTTCCTCTCACTCCCCAGCTCATCACTAGATGTCAGCAGAGAGCTTATTCAGACCTTGCTTACAAATAATAATTTGAAATTATTAGATTGGCAAACATCACCAAAATGAATGCACCAATGTTGTCATAAAAAACATCTGTGTGAGGAAGCTAGTATTTGTTCACACTTTTCAGACCCCCTACCCAACTAGCCCCACTCCCTGTCCCCTGACTGCCCCAACCCCATCCACCACCCCAACAGACCCCTGGAACTCCCACACCTACCTGACTCCCCCCGTTCCCCATCCCCTGACCGCCCCCCCCCCCAGAACCTCCACCCCCTCCAGCCGCTCCCTGCCCCTTATCCAACCCCTCTGCCCAGCCCCGGCCCGGCCCCCTTACCATGCTGCTGTGTAAGGATGCTGCGCAGCCACTGGAGCTTGCAGTCACACCCCCTTACCCAGAGGTGAAAGTAAGCTGGTACGCCCCCGGCAAGAGCCGGTGCACTGTACCGGGGTGGCCTGGCTTCCCCAGGGGGGAGACCCAGGCCCTTTAAATTGCCACCAGAGCCCCACTGCTGGAGCCCTGGGGTAGAGGCAGTGGGGCTCTGGGGGCTATTTAAAAAGTCCATTGCTCCCGCTGCTTCTACCACCCCGGCCTTTTAAGTAGCCACCGGAGCCCCACCGCCACTACTCCAGGACTCCGGCAGCTATTTAAAGGGCCGGCGTGGTAGAAGCGGGGAGCCCCAGGCCCTTTAAATAGCCCCTAGAGCCCTGGGGTAGCGGGAGGGGGGGAGAAGCAGGGGAGGGGCCGGGGGAGTTTGCCCACTCGCCCGCCCCTTTAGGAACAAGTTCTACGCTGGCTTCTAAATTTAGCAACCCGTTCTTGCGAACTGGTGCAAACCAGCTCCAGCTCTCCACTGGGGTATACCATACTGACTTTCAAAGTAACACACAGAAGATTAGTTGCAGACTCTAATTCAGGGGTTGGCAACCTACAGCATGCGTGCCGATTTACTGTGTCACACTGCTGCCAGCCTGGGGTCCCGGCCGCCAGCCCTGCTCAGCCCACTGCTGGCCTGGATGGACCGAACCCCGGGTCGGCAGTGGGCTGAGTGGGTCCGGCAGCCGGGATCCCGACTGGCAGGGGCCGGCGGACGGAACCCCAGACCGGCACCAGGCTGAGCCACTCAGCCCACTGCCATTCTGTGGTTCCATCCACCAGCCCCTGTAAATGTAAAACGTATTACTGGCATGCGAAACCCTAAATTACTGCAAATAAATGAAGACTTGGCATATCACTTCTGAAAGGTTGCCGACCCCTGCTCTAACTGATAGTAACTCTGATTATCTGTCCTTACCCTGGTTCAGATCCATAACAAATTTGCCAACAATCACCATTTTGACTCAATTCTAGTTGTTTTTTGTTAATTGTAGTAATCCACTTGTAAACATTGGCAGCCCCATTACTAGTCTGTTTGTATCTCCTTTACTTCCCTCCTCCAGCTTCAGAAGTCATTTCAGAAACCC
This sequence comes from Chrysemys picta bellii, assembly GCF_011386835.1. Taxonomy (NCBI): domain Eukaryota; kingdom Metazoa; phylum Chordata; order Testudines; family Emydidae; genus Chrysemys; species Chrysemys picta. Next base: position 83,889,371 of record NC_088795.1, read on the forward strand.
TTAGCCCTGAGACTGTTAAAGGGGGGTGGGTTATGGCAGCAACTCTAGTCCTGTTATGATGTCTGGGCAGAGAGAGGAGACAGAAGAGAAGAGCTAATGGCACTGAAGATAGAATGAGGTTAGCCACAACCTGAGGCAAATAAAGACCCAGTCAAAATTACATTTTGCAACCCAGAGCAGGTCTCTGTAATATGTCATGAGACTGTTACATCTTATCACTAAAATGGACTTGGGGTGTGCACAGTTGGTTTTTCAGATCCCCAAATAGCTATGGACTCCCAAGTGCACTATTCAAAATACCAGAAAAGACTCAAGGTAACAGCATGGTTTTGAACAGGGAGAGTGATCTCATTCTGTTTGCATGTGAGTGTATGTATGTATTTGGTAGTTGGAGAAATTGGATTATGCAGGCCATGTCACTCATTACTAAAGAGGATCATCCCAGACATGCAATGGATGTTGCAACTCTGTGTGTGTGTGGGGGGGGGGGGAATGCATCAGCACTACATAATAGTTTAGGGCAAAAGTGGAAAAGAGTACTACAATCAACTCAAACTGCAGGGCAAACTTTGTGTAGGAAGAATGTAATTACCTGGATTTGAGCAGGGTCATAACTCTCCTATTCTTTCAATAGTATCATGGGGTGTATTTTTAGCATTTCAGGTACTAATATCTTGATTATATGTCTCATCTGAGAAACATGTCCCCTAACATAGTGCTGCAGAATTTGGATCAGAACTGACCAAAAGGGAAGAGGACCACCTCCTAATTCACTGACATTTCTTGAAGTTATTGCTGGTCCCGTATTCAAGAACCAACCAAACTCAAATTTGCTTAGCTTGTGGCATATGCTGATGTTACAGCACATGCTAGTATGGCTGCAAGTAAATATCAATATGGTTTTAACATGAATTCTTTAACTAACATTGCAGTTCTACTATGTTAAAATATATACTTTAATTGACACAGAAAATTTTTAATTTTCCCCTTTTGAAAAAGCAACAGCAATAATACTTCCAGATCTCCCATCTTGAATCAGCAAGCAAAAACTCGAATACTAAGTATCATGGCAGAGTCAAAGGCTTCTATCTAACAGCCTGGCCCATGATAATAGCAGTTTGCAATAATAACTGCATACTATGCAAAGCTGAAAAAAAAGAAAAGAATATGGATTATAGCATATTGACAATAAAATGATAAATTGGCTGAGGAAATAGGACTTCAATAATTAAAAATAATCCAATGTGTTTTGAGACTGATAAAACAGTTGAGATGTGATCTGTGAATGATTCAGTCACACTGTGGCTTTGAGTACTCTTTACTTTATCTGTGATGAATTTGCATGGCAGCTACAGTAAGCAGACCCAGTCCCACAAAAACATGATTAAACTCGAATTGCTTGGTACCTTTTTAAAGAACCATCAACTGCTAAAGAGATTTAATCTGAAAATGCAAAGAGAGATTGAAACCAAAAGTTTGGGCAGATTTTAGACCATCTCATTCAATTGACAAGGGTTACATCGCAGATGGCTCTTTTGACAAGTTAAAATATTTAGTTTGAGTTCTGCAAGAAAGAGTTGTCAGAAAGAAATGCATTACATTTATTAGATGTGTAACCAATACACCTTCTAGATGTTCTAGGAATATTCTATGAAGATTAAAGAACTGAAAGAGGTGGAGAGAATTACTGTTTAGCTGGGTAATAAGATGAACTTTTCAATATAAAAACTGATTTCTTGGGAGGCTGCATTTATAACTCTGGAGAAATTTAACTTTGCATTGTAATGAAATAGTGTAGTAACAAAGATGCTGCTCCAGAACACCCCCTTGCAGTCAGATGCAGTGATGAAGCAACTTTTGCCTCCGTTTCCCACACTTATTTGGCCTATTCCAACTGTAAGAATGTCCTGGTCCTCCTGCCAGACCACATTATGTAATCCTGCTCTTTCTGATGCCTTAAGATTCTATACTAAAATTCAACCAAAATATATAACGAAACCAAGCCTTCAGGTCGGCTGGGCTCTGCTGGCAGCAGCCTCACTGCACATATGCCTCAGCTGCTCTAGATTACCCTCTTGTTCCTTGAAAAACCCCAAGGCCCAGGAGCTGGCCTCCCTTTACTCAGGGGTTCAGGCAAGCTGTAACTCAGGGGTCCTGCCTCTTGGCAAGCTCTAGCTCACCTCTAGCGAAGCCTGTCTGCTCTTCTTCTCCCTCCTCTTCAATCTACCTTCAGGCTGCTTCTCTGAGAAAGGGCGCTCCCCAACCTTGTCACCTCACCCATCTCCTTATGACAAGCCCCAGCTCTCCCACCAGCTGAGGCTGATAACTAAGTGGAACTAGGCAGGATAATTGGCATCTCAAGCATACATCATTAACCCGCCCGTGACTTGTGTCTGGTGAACACACCATCACGAACCCCATAAAAATTGAATTCTACTTTTTTATCCTTTTGATTATTGTTACCAAACTATTGTCCTGGGGAGCATCACTGTGTATGCAAATGACAGATGTGACTTATAGACACAGGACCACATGGTCCCCATGTCAAAGTACAACCTTGTTGGAGAGCAGGGAAGGGAAGGAGATGGTGAACATGTTATTGTGTTCCAGGAGCCACCACCTCCCAAGGGAGGCCACAGAGCATCCGTTTTCCCTATCAGGTGAATTATGGTCTTCCTGAGAAGATACTTGGAGCCTATTGTGATTTTGTATTTTTAGGGCTGGCATGTTTGTAGATTAATGCTTGTTTATCAGAGAATTTTAATCATCAGTAACTGTGTAAAATTGAACTATTGAGAAAGAAGTGGATTCACAGATCCCAAGGCTAGAAGGGATAATTGTGATCATCTAGTTTGACCTCCTGTATAACACAGGCCACATTACTTCCCCCAAATAATTTGTAGGCATATCTTTTAGAAAGATATCTAATCTCAGTTTAAAAATTGGTGGAGAATCCTCAAAATACTTTGCAAAGTGTTCCAGTCATTAATTACGCTCATTATTAAAATACTCCTCATTTCTATCTGAGTTGTCTAGCTTTAACTTCCAGTCACTGGATCATGTTATACCTTTCTCTACTAGACTGAAAAGCCCATTGCTAAATATTTGTTCCCCATGTAGATGCTTAGTGTGTAATCAAGTCACCCCCTAATCTTCTCTTTGTTAAACTAAGTAGATTGATGGATGCTTTCTAATCCTTTAATCATTCTTGTGGGTCTTCTCTGAACTCTCTTCCATTTATCAACATCCTTCTTGAATTGTGGACACCAGAACTGAATACAGTATCCCAGCAGTGGTGGCACCAGTGCCAACTACAGAGGTAAAATAACCTCTCTACTCCTACTTGAGATTCCTCTTTTTATTCGTCCCAGAATCGCATTAGCTCTTTTGGCCACAGCGTCACACTGGGGGTATGTCTACATTGGCAGAGTTACAGCGTCGGCAGTTACAGCACTGCTCAGAGAGCGCTGAAGGGAAACTGCTGTTATGTGTTCACGCTGTCAGCTGCCTGCGCAATAGCATGTTCACACTTGCGGCACTTGCAGTGGTATTTGGAGCAGTGCACTCTAGGCAGCTATCCCACAGAGCACCTCTTCCTCTTCTGCCGCTAAGAGTTGTGGGAAGGCGGAGGGGGTCGCAGGGCATCCGGGGTCCTGTCCCAATGCCCCATGATGCATTGCTTCGCATCCCAGCAATCCCTGTGCTTCTGTCTGAATTTGGCGCGATCTTTCAATGGTTTGTGTACTGTGCGCTCCGCCTCTTTGGACTACCGGAATGGATCCCGAACTGTTGACCAGTATGCTGCTCGCTCTGACTAAAACATCACAAGTGGCAGTGGAGTTATTCCTTAAACTACAAAGGCAAGAGGAATATGATATTGATCTCACCACGCGTAGTAGCTCCGACGCGAGATTGCTTGTGGCATTCACTGACCACAGTAGAATGCCGCTTTTGGGCTTGGGGAAACAAGCACTGAGTGGTGGGATCACATCGTCTTGCACATATGGGATGACTAGCAGTGGCTGCAGAACTTTCGGATGAGGAAAGCCACATTCATGGGACTGTGTGATGAACTCGCCCCAGCCCTGTGGCTCAAGGACACAAGAATGAGAGCTGCCCTGCCGTTGGAGAAGTGCGTGGCCATTGCACTGTGGAAGCTGGCTACTCCACACGGCTACCGATTGGTTGCTAACCAGTTCGGAGTGGGAAAGTTGACCGTTTGACTCGTGTTGACGGAAGTGTGCAGGGCCATTAATCGCATCCTGCTCCAAAAGGCCATGATTCTGGGCAACGTCCGAGACGTGGATGGCTTTGCACAAATGGGCTTCTCTAACTGCGGAGCAGTGATAAATGGCACGAATATTCCAATTCTGGCACCAGACCACCTAGCCACTTAGTACATTAATTGGAAGGGGGAGGAGTGAAATGCCACGGATACAGACCGGAGCCAGGAGTTTGATAAGAGTGTGGTGGTGGTGTCTTGGGCGGGCATGGGAAAGAGTTTTTTGCGACAGTGGCTGCAGGGGAGGGAGGGAGGGAGCAGAGCTGCTCAGTTTCCAGTTCTAGTATCGCCTGGAGCATGTCCACTTGGCGCTCCATAACACTTTTAAGAGCTGATCCGTGGCTTCATTCTGGTGCACCGCGTTCTCCTTTTGGTCCCTCTTCTCGCTGTCCCACCAGTCCTTCAATTCTTGTTTTTCGGCCACGGGGTGCATCATGACGTCACGCAGAAAGTCCTCTTTAGTTCTTCATGGCTGCTTTCTAATTCTGCACAGCCGTTCAGTCGGCGATAACAAAGAGGGAGGTTGGGTTCCAAAGGTCATATCTGTGAAGCTAAAATGCAACATTTTACAGAAGCAGTATTGTTTGCAACACACAGAACACTGATTTAAAACACAGCCACTATTCACATACCTGTCACTAACTGGCCGACACCAGACAAGCACACATGAGCCACGAGACCCCCAAAATGGTGAATAACCACAGGGGCAGAGGAAATCAGTGTTCCCGGACCCTAGTGTACACTGGGCATGTGGTTCTTGGGGAGAGCCAGCACTGTAGGGGGGTCCTGATAATCATTCCTGTTCCCACATTTTCCACAGGTTGTGTTCATTCTGGAAGATATCTCACTGCTGAGGGTGAGCAGGGAACCAAGGGAGGGTTTTCTCCAAGACTGCGGCTTCCACTCTGGCCCTTATGTGGCTCGCCTGTGTGCAGCAATGGTCCTCCCCCAGTGACAGCAGGGTGGCATGGGAAAGTTACCCTTAATGGGGCGGGAAACAAAGCATCTCTCCAAAGTGGATTGCTCAGTATCTCCATGAGAGATTCCTGTGAAGTGAGGGAGTCAATCCACAACCCTGTTCCGCCGCTTAGACTAGGCATGTGGTACATGCATCATGCAGACACAAGCCTGCTTTCTGCACTCTCCTGCCCCCAACAACTCACTTCAGTGATTCCCAAAATCAAATCCACTTACCAGGGGCCTCTTCTCCAGTTTGCACTTCACCAAGATCCAACAGTTGTGATGGGCTAGCCTCCTCCCAGTAGAAAAGAGCTCCTGGCTGCATGTATCTCTGACTTCCAAGTCATCCTCTGCCTCTGGGTTCCCCTCCCTCTCCACATCCTCATCCAAGATTTCCTCCTCTTGGCTTGGTCCACTCTTGACTGGCATGCAAGCCACCGAAGTATCCACAGTGGCCTTCGCAGTGGAGGTAGGTTCGCCGCTCTATATTGCGTCCAGCTCTTTGTAGATCTGCCCGGTCATGGCCCCTTTCTGTCATGCATCATGAAAGTTGTCCGTAGGTATCAGAATTCCTATGGCTGGAGTGCAACTGGGACTGGACAGCCTCTTCTCCCCAAATGCTGATGAGGTCCAGCAGCTCGCCGTTGCTCCAAGCGGGGGATCGCCTGGTTCATGGAGCAGGCATGGCCACCTGGAAAGATGCACTGAGACCACTGCACGCATCACTGAGCAAACAGGAAGGGGACTTTCAAAATTCCAAAGGAATTTACGGGGTGGAGATGATGGGTTGGTCACCTGAAGGGAGGGCAGTAGAGTTCAAACCGACGACCAGAGAAGCAAGAATAGCCATTGTGGGACACCTCCCGGAGGCCAATCACAGCACAGTAATCGACCAGGATGTCTACACTGGCACTGCGGTGCTGTAGTCCCAACGCAGAAAGCTGTACGCCTGTCCTCGGGGTGGCTTGTTTACAGCACTGCAACTGCACAGTTTCTGCGCACTAAGTGGCTTGGCAGTGTGTACACCTCAGGAGTTACAATGCAGAAAGCTGCTTAACTGCCCAGCAACTTGCCAGTGTAGACAAGGCCTCCGAGTTCATGTTCAGCTGATTATCCACCACTATCCCCAAATCTTTTTGAGTCACTGCTTCCCAGGATAGAGCCCACCCCCCATCCTATGGCCTATGTTCTTTGTTCCTAGCTGAATACATTTACACTTTAGTTATATTAAAATACATAGTTTGCTTGCAGTCAGTTTAGCAAGAACACCAGATCACTCTGTCACTGACCTATCCTCTTCAATATTTACCACTCCCCCAGTTTTTCTGTCTTCTATAAACTTTATCTATGTTTTATGTTTTCTTCCGAGTCATTGATTGAAATGTTAAACAGCATAGGGCCAAGAACCAATCCCTGCAGGATCCCACTGGAAACATACTTGATGATGATTCCGCATTTACAGTTACATTTGGAGACCCCATCAGTTAGGATATTTTAATCCATTTAAGGTGTGCCATGTTAATTTTATATCTCTCTAGTTTATCTCTCTCAGTAGCAAGTCAAATGACTTACAGAAATCTAAATATATTACATTAATACTATTATCTTAATCAACCAAACTTGTAATCTAATCAAAAACATATCAAGTTAGTTTAACAGGATCTATTTTCCATAAATCCATGTTGATTTGCATTAGTTATATTGCCCTCCTTTAATGCTTTATTAATTGAGTCCCACATCAACCACTCCATTATCATGCCACTGATCAATGTCAGAATGACAGCCCTATAATTACCCGTTTACCCATTCTAAAAACTGGCAAAACATGAATTTTCTTCCAGTCTTGCTGGAAGTTCCCCAGTGCTCTAAGACTTATTAAAAATGAACATTAATGTTCCAGTGAGATCCTTAGCCAGCTGTCTTAATCTACATCCAAGAGTTTTATCTGGCCCAGCTGACTTAAAAATGTCTGACTTTAGTAGCTTCTGTTTAACATCCCCCAGGGATACTAGTGGAATGAAAAGAATGGTGTTCTTACCATATGATGAGACTATATCATCTGTTTTCCCCAAATACCCAACATAAATATTTATTGAACACTTCTGCTTTTTCTACATTATTGATAATTCTACCGTTTCCTTGTAGTAATGGGCCAATACCACTGTCAGGATTCTTTTTTCCTGATATTATTTTTTAAAGGGTGTTTCCACTCCCACCTTTTTTTTTTAAAGAAATACTGCAAAATGAATGATCATTTAACATAATGTGTGGTAAGAATGATTCACAGACTGAATATGATAGTCTATAATTTCACATACTGTGTTTATCTGAAATTGAAATGTGTGGCTTATTTTTCAGGACATATCTAGAAGCCTGTGTTAAAATAGCTACTGTATTTTTCACCTAATGTGGAAATATTCGTTTCCCCTAGAACTTCCTTATAATTCCTACCATAGACAACACAGTTTAAATTCTACTGGGGAAATGATCATAGGGCAGGCGTAGAAAGCACCATTTTAAAGAGGTTTTTCATATTATTTATTAAAATGAATTCATAAAGGCCAATGTCCCACTGAGGCAATTCTCAGAGGATTCATGGCAGCAGCACCAGCAATGTCCAGGTAATAAACAGCTCATCAACTCAAATCAAACTGTTACATATTTTATAAATACAAATTTAAAATCTTCTAAGAAAACACTGTTTGCCAGGCTCTCTCACCTCCTGTTTTCATCCACTCAACCATGGATCTGACCCTATTCCTGGGAATTTTGCTTTTGACTTCAATGGGAGCAGAGCTGCGCCCATAACCAGGGCCGGCTCTGGCTTTTTTGCCACCCTAGGCAAAAAAGCCCCCCGCCCCCAGTGCGGCAGGGGAAGGCACCGAGCCCGGCCGCAGGCCCGCAATCCCCAACCGCCAGAGTGCCGGGAGGAGGGCGGAGAGCCCAGCCGGGGCTCTCCGCTCTCCCTGGCGGCCAGAGCGCCGGGGGGAGGGTGGAGAGCCCCCGGCGGCAAGAGCGCCAAGGGAGGGCGGAGAGCCCCCGGCGGCCAGAGAGCCCGGCCGGGGCTCTCCGCTCTCCCCGGCGGCCAGAGCGCCAGGGGGAGGGTGGAGAGCCCCCGGCGGCCAGAGAGCCTGGCCGGGGCTCTCTGCTCTCCCCGGCGGCCAGAGCACCGGGGGGAGGGTGGCGAGCCTGTCCGGGGCTCTCCGCTCTCCCGGACCGGCTGGAGCGCCGGGGGGACGGCGGCGAGCCCAGCAGGGGCCCCGCCGCACCACCCCCCTCCAGGCGCCGCCCCAAGCACATGCTTGGTGGGCTGGTGCCTTGAGCCGGCCCTGCCCATAACAATGAATATCATGCTAGAACTTTTCCCAGTATTTTCAAATGAATAACTCTGCTTATGCTTATGATGGTGATGATGGAATTGATTTGCATTTGGACTTCAATGATGAAAGCAGTGTAAAATGTTGAAATAATGTAACCTTTTAATTTAGAAATGCTGACATGTAAGTGCCTATCTCTGCTAATTCCTTTGATACTCACTATCTGAACAATGATCATAAGTGGCCCCTTCCATGCCCAACACATCAGAGTTGTGCTCCAAGGGAAGGACTATTTTCAATAGGGCAGCAAGCAGGGAGATGCAAAGTGTGTGTGTGCCTAAAAGAGCCATACCAGTGCTGCTTTGCTCCTTTATGTACTCTGTATTTATCAACATTCACAAGGGTTAATTTAAATTTAATCTGGCTGGCTTTTCCTGCTTCCAGAATATTTTACCCTGTAGTTCAGTACAGTGTTCAATTGATGTGTCTGCCACTTTAAATAACAGCAACTATCAAAGCACTTTTTTACCATCTAAAATTGAACATTTCAGTGAAGTTTAATGACTCTGGGCGCACGCTTACAGCTTTTATTCACATGAACAGTACTTACTACTCACATGCATTAAGGACTGCTTTCTTGAGTAAGGTTTGTAGGATCAAACCCTTAAACTGAAAATGCAGAATTTGCTGATGCACTGCTCAGTTGGATTTGATTTCATGTTGGTTAGCTAATAAGATTGGAAGAACTGCATGTATTTATTCTCTGATTCTGCCTTTATTAGATCAAATATATAGTAAGTGGGGTTGGTAGCAACACCTAATAATAAGGTTGCCTGAACTTCCCACTAGAAGACACTGTTTTCAGTTGGTTATACCTTAGCCAAACTTAAACAGTTTAGGCTGATATTTTCCATACCAGAGGCTGGGGCACCAGAACAAAGGGAACCAGGGGGCCATGGCCCCATCACTTTTTACCGGACGTAAGGGTGAGTGACCACGGGTCGGAGAAGAGTAATCAGGGGTGGGCCCTTGGGGAGAAAGGGCAGAGCCTCAGGAAGAATGGGCAGTGTGGGGTAGGCCTGAGGGGGGCAGGGGGGAAATGTTCCCCCACACTTTTAGGGAGCTTCCACTTCTCCTGACTAGGTGTCTGTCTCAGGCTGAATTGTTTTTGGAAAATTTTGACCAAAATAGTTCAGCCATTTGCAAGAACGAGGTTAGGGAGAAATACATTGTTTTGCCCAGGTTAATTTCTGGTGACCTTTTCTTTATGTTTTGGATCAGGGACTCAAAACTTGGAAGGTGGGTGGCCTCTGGGTCATGGATGTACCTTTTACCTTCCTTTATGACCTCTGTACAAATTTGGCCAAGTTGAAAAATCCCAGTTCACACGTATTCAGTACAGATGTTTGAAATTTAGTTGCTAACTTTGCTTAAGATTCTGTCAGCACTGGACATACTCCAGCCTGGGAAGCAGCTCTGAACTGCTGTGGAATGTACTAGGTCCAAGTCTGGGTCCAGGCACCTGAGCAAATAGGATAGAAAATGTCTCTCCTGTGCTCTGTGGCTTCCTGCTGGGTCTTCCCCATATGAATGAAACAGTTGTCTGATATGATTGCAGAGGGCACAAGACTTGAACCTTGGGGGATGGGAAGGAGCAGCAGATTGGAATAAGCAGCCAGCAAAGCAGAAACTGGGAGCAAAGGCTGGCTGGGCAGAGAGGGAAATTTGGGACTGGGAGCTTGGGGTGGAGGACTGGCTAGGCAAGAAGCAGTGAGGGTGGGGGACAAGGGATCGGGAGATTGGACAAAGAGATAGGGAGGGAGATTTTGGACTGACAGCCAAGGGGATGAGGTTGTGGGGAGACTGGAAGCGAGAAAGGGGATATGAGTGTTACCTATCTACTCTGTGTTCTTGGGGAACCAGGGTGCCGTATTCAGCCTGTCTGACTCACAAAAGACCTTCTCCCCCGCAGCCTCTGCTTGAACCAAAGCTGATCAGAAGAAAAACTTACAAAAAGCAATGAAAAGGCAGTGGGAGACACACCTAAACCCCTCGGACAAGGATGATAGGATTAAGGAAACTCCCCTAGCCTCATTTGCATCAAAAATGGGGCAGGGAAGCTGTCAAGGCTGCTTCCCCACTCTGAAATTTAGGGTACAAATGTGGGGGCCTGCATGAAAACTTCTAAGCTTAACTACCAGCTTAGCTCTGGTCCACTGCCACCATTCCCAAAAGCTAATTCCCTTCCCTGGGTAGCCTTGAGAAACCTTTCACCAATTCCCTGGTGAATACAGATCCAAACCCCTTGGATCTTAAAACAAGGAGAAATTAACCATCCCCCCTCCTTCCTCCCACCAACTCCTGGTGAATACAGATCCAACCCCCTTGGATCTTAAAACAAGGAGAAATTAACCATCCCCCCTACTTCCTCCCACCAACTCCTGGTGAATACAGATCCAACCCCCTTGGATCTTAAAACAAGGAGAAATTAACCATCCCCCCTACTTCCTCCCACCAACTTCTGGTGAATACAGATCCAACCCCCTTGGATCTAAAACAAGGAAAAATCAATCAGGTTCTTAAAAAGAAGGTTTTTAATTAAAGAAAAAGGTAAAAATCATCTCTGTAAAATCAGTATGGAAAATAACTTTACAGGGTAATCAAACTTAAAGAGCTCAGAGGACCTCCCTCTAGCCTCAGGTTCAAAGTATAGCAAACAAAGATAAACACTCTAGTAAAAGGTACATTTACAAGTTGAGAAAACAAAGTAAAGCTAAGATGCCTTGCCTGGCTTTTTACTTACAAGTTTGAAATATGAGAGACTTGTTTAGAAAGATGGGGAGAACCTGGATTGATGTCTGGTCCCTCTCAGTCCCAAGAGCGAACAAACTCCCAAACAAAGATAACAAACAAAAGCCTTCTCCTCCCCCCCCCCCACGCCCCCCAAGATTTGAAAGTATCTTGTCCCCTTATTGGTCCTTTGGGTCAGATGCCAGCCAGGTTACCTGAGCTTCTTAACCCTTTACAGGGAAAAGGATTTTGGAGTCTCTGGCCAGGAGGGATTTTATAGTACTGTACACAGGACAGCTGTTACACCCTTCCCTTTATAGTTCTGACACGCCCCCCAAATCACAGATAGTGTTGGACATCCGGTTCCACGCTGGCTGTGATTTCTTCCTGGAGCTCTAGGAGAAAACAGAGTTAATAAGACACATGTACCTTTAGACATATTACTGATTATATAAAAACTAACAATATGTTCCACATTCCAAGAACAATTTTTAACCAGTTGATTCTGAGAAACTTTCCCGGGAGAGTGCATCAGCCACTTTGTTAGAAGCTCCTGAAATGTGTTGTATTTCAAAATCAAAATCTTGGAGAGCTAAACTCCACCGAAGAAGTTTTTTGTTATTCCCCTTGGCGGTATGAAGCCACTGTAGCGCAGCATGGTCCGTTTGTAGTTGGAAACGCCGTCCCCAAACACATGGGCGTAGCTTTTCCAGCGCGTACACAATGGCGTAGCATTCCTTTTCGCTGATTGACCAATGGTTTTCCCTCTCACAGTTTCTTGCTGAGAAACACAACAGGATGGAATTCTTGATCCAGTCCTTCCTGCATTAAAACTGCTCCTACGCCCTGCTCGGATGCATCTGTGGTTACTAGGAACGGTTTGTCAAAGTCTGGGGCCCTTAGCACAGGGTCAGACATGAGTGTCGCCTTAAGCTGGTGAAAGGCCTTTTGACACTCCTCAGTCTACTGAACTGCATTTGGCTGTTTCTTTCTGGTTAGGTCTGTCAGCGGGGCAGTGATTTGGCTGTTGTGGGGTACAAATCGCCTATAATATCCGGCCAAGCCTAAGGAGGATTGGACCAGTTTCTTTGACTTTGGCACTGGCCACGTTTGGATAGCATCCACTTTGGCCTGTAGGGGATTTATAGTTCCTCGACCCACCTGGTGCCCCAGGTAAGTCACTCTGTTTTGGCCTATTTGACACTTTTTAGCCTTAACAGTTAGTCCTGCCTGCTGGATGCGTTCGAAGACTTTTTCCAGGTGCTCCAGGTGTTCTGTCCATGAATCAGAAAAAATGGCCACATCATCGAGGTAGGCAACTGCAGATTCTCCCAATCCCGCTAGGAGACCATCTACAAGTCTTTGGAAGGTGGCGGGTGCATTTCGCAACCCGAAAGGGAGTATGTTGAATTCATACACTCCTGCCTGGGTGACGAAGGCTGACCTTTCCTTAGCGGGTTCATCTAGTGGTACTTGCCAGTACCCTTTGGTTAAGTCTAAAGTAGAGATGAATTGGGCATGTCCCAATTTCTCCAATAGCTCATCTGTGCGTGGCATTGGATAGTTGTCAGGACGAATTACAGCATTTAGCTTACGGTAGTCCACGCAAAAGTGTATTTCCCCATCTGGTTTTGAACTAATACCACTGGAGATGCCCATGCACTATTAGAGGGGCGGATTACACCCATCTGTAGCATGTCCTGGATCTCCCTTTGTATAGCAGTTTGGGCATGAGGTGACTCCCGGTAGGGTGGGGTTCTAATTGGGTGAGCATTACCTGTGTCAATGGAGTGGTATGCCCGTTCAGTCCGTCCTGGAGTGGCTGAGAAAATTGGTGCAAAGCTTGTGCACAGCTCCTTGATCTGCTGTCGCTGCAGACGTCCAAGGGTCGTGGAAAGGTTCACCTCTTCCACGCCACCATCCTTTTTTCCTTCGTAGTAGACACCTTCAGGCCACTCTGCGTCATCTGTTTCCTGGGCTGTAAACTGGCAAACGTTTAATTCTCTGGAATAAAAGGGTTTAAGAGAATTAACATGGTATACCTTAGGCTTTATGTTGGAGGTGGGAGAGGCTATGAGATAGTTAACAGCTCCTAGGCGCTCCTGGACCGTGAATGGTCCTTCCCACGATGCTTCCATTTTATGGGTCTGGAGTGCCTTTAAGACCATGACTTGGTCTCCTACTTCGAAGGACCGTTCTCTGGAATGTTTATCATACCAGGCCTTTTGCTCTTCCTGAGCATCCTTTAGGTTTTCTTTAGCAAGGGCTAAAGAGTGTCGGAGGGTGCTTTGTAGGTTGCTTACAAAGTCTAGAATGTTAGTTCCTGGAGAAGGCGTAAACTCCTCCCATTGCTGCTTCACCAACTGTAATGGCCCCTTAACCTTGCGGCCATACACAAGTTCAAATGGTGAAAACCCTAAACTGGGATGTGGTACAGCCCTGTAGGCGAAAAGCAACTGCTGCAACACTAGATCCCAATCATTGGAGTGTTCATTTACGAATTTACGTATAATGACCCCCAAAGTTCCATTAAACCTCTCCACCAAGCCATTGGTTTGATGGTGGTAAGGGGTGGCAACCAAGTGATTCACCCCATGAGCTTCCCACAGGTTTTTTATGGTCCCTGCCAGGAAATTAGTTCCCGAGTCTGTAAGGATGTCGGAGGGCCACCCTACCCTGGCAAAAATGTCTGCTAATGCCTGGCACACACTTTTAGCCCTGGTGTTGCTTAAGGGTACTGCTTCCGGACATCGGGTAGCAAAATCCATGAAAGTCAGTACGTACTGCTTTCCTCTGGGTGTCTTCTTTGGGAAAGGACCCAGAATATCCACAGCTACTTGCTGAAATAGGACCTCAATTATGGGTAGTGGCTGGAGAGGGGCTTTAACCTGGTCTTGGGGCTTTCCCACTCATTGGCACACCTCACAAGACCGGACATAATTAGCAACGTCCTTGCCCATTCCCTCCCAGTGGAAGGACTTCCCCAACCGGTCTTTGGTTCTGTTCACCCCAGAATGGCCACTTGGATGATCATGGGCTAAGCTCAAGAGCTTTACCCGATACTTAGTGGGAACTACCAACTGTCTTTGAGGATGCCAGTCTTCCTGGTGTCCACCAGAAAGAGTCTCCTTGTATAAAAGTCCTTGTTCTACAACAAATCGGGATCGGTTAGAAGAGCTGAGAGGCGGTGGGGTGCTCCGTGCCGCCGCCCAAGCTTTCTGAAGGCTGTCATCTGCTTCCTGCTCGGCCTGGAACTGTTCCCTTGATGCTGGAGACATCAGTTCCTCCTTGGACTGTGGACTGGGGCTTGGCCCCTCTGGAAGCGATGCAGGTGCTGGGGCTGTTTCCATTGACTGTGAACCGCTGTCCGCTGGTGCACTATGTGGTATTTCAGGTTCTGGATGATCCTCTTGGGTAGGGTTATCTGCTGCTTCCGCCAGTTCAGGCTCGCTGGTGCCCTCTGGCATTGGAGTTGTAGATGGGTTTGCAAGCGCTGGACTCAGTGCTGGCAATGGTTCTGGTGCTGGTTGCGTTGCCAGTTCTGGTTCTGGGACTGGCTTTGGCTGGGTCTCTGGGATTGGATCCACTACGGCTGTTGCAGTCATTGGCAGGGGATCCGATTCCACCACCTTTGTTTGGGTCTCTGGTAACACAGACGGGGCCCTGGTGGACGGCTCAGGAACAAGGATGGGGGTGCAAGCTTGCTTAGCCTGGCTGCAGGTGACTATTCCCACCCTCTTGGCTAGCTTCACATGGTTGGCCAAGTCTTCCCCCAGCAGCATGGGGATGGGATAATTGTCATAGACTGCAAAAGTCCACACTCCTGACAAGCCTTTGTACTGGACATGCAACTTGGCTGTAGGCAAGGTTACAGACTGTGACACGAAGGGTTGAATTGTCACTGGAGCCTCCAGGTTGATGAGTTTGGGGTCCACTAGGGATTGGTGGATAGTTGGGGTTCTTGGGGCAGTGAGCTTTTATATGTCCCAGTTCATTACATTTAACACATCGCCCTGCTAAGGTATCACCGGGGCAATGTTGGTTGGCAATGTTGGTTGGTGGAGACTGGTGTGGTGGGGTGAGAAGGCATCTGGGGTTTCCCTTGGGATGTGGGTGGGGCCTTGGGTTGTCCCCGGTGGTAAGGTTTTATTTCAGCTTGCCCCTTCTGGTATTCGCTCCAACTGCTACTAGTTTTTTTCTTTTCTGCCACCTCCACCCATTTGGCTCCAATCTCCCCCGCCTCGGTTACAGTTTTGGGCTTCCTATCTAGGATATACCTTTCTATTTCCTCAGGAACACCCTCTAAAAACTGCTCCATTTGCATTAGGAAGGGCAACTCTTCCGTAGATTTAACATTTGCTCCTGATTTCCAGGCATCTCAATTTTTCCCAATGTGGTAGGCATGTCGGGTAAATGACACATCTGGTTTCCACCTTAGGGCTCTGAACCGCCGACGGGCATGCACAGGTGTTAGCCCCATTCTGATTCTGGCCTTGTTTTTAAAAAGTTCATAACTGTTCATGTGTTCCTTAGGCATTTCAGCCGCCACCTCTGCTAAGGGTCCACTGAGCTGCGGCCTCAGCTCTACCATGTACTGGTCTGGAGTGATGCTGTATCCAAGGCAGGCCCTTTCAAAATTTTCTAGGAAGGCCTCAGTATCATTGCCTGCCTTGTAGGTGGGGAATTTTCTGGGATGGGAAGTGGTACTTCGAGAGGAGTTGTTAGGATTGGCTGTTGTATCCGGCCTAGCCCTTGCTACTTCCAGTTCATGCTTCCTTTCTTTTTCTCTCTCCTCCATCTCTTTTTCTTTCAGCTCCATCTCTCTCTTGTGGGCCTCCTCTTTGGCTTTTTCTTCTTTTGTAGTCATTTTCCTGTTTTCTTGTGCTGGGTCACACCCCTCTGCAGTTGACTGAAACTGGGATGTACTCAGCTCTGGCTGCTGCTGAGTTAACAGAGACTTTCTAACTAGGTACTCCCGAGGAGGTAGAAAGAAAAAAAACAATTCAGCTTGTAAATTCCTTTTACCAACTGTTTGCTCATAAATTGAACACTTCTCTTAACAAAGGCCCTTGGTAAAAAAACTTAACACCTCTGCCTTCAGGCAAGGAGAGATAAGATATGCATCTACCTTCAGCTCTGCTTTCCAAGCAGCTAGAAGGAAAAAAAAAATCTTACTGGCTTTTGGGTTTAAAATGAATCCCACCGCTCTGCCACCATGTCAAGGCTGCTTCCCTACTCTGAAATTTAGGGTACAAATGTGGGGGCCTGCATGAAAACTTCTAAGCTTAACTACCAGCTTAGCTCTGGTCCACTGCCACCATTCCCAAAAGCTAATTCCCTTCCCTGGGTAGCCTTGAGAAACCTTTCACCAATTCCCTGGTGAATACAGATCCAAACCCCTTGGATCTTAAAACAAGGAGAAATTAACCATTCCCCTCCTTCCTCCCACCAACTCCTGGTGAATACAGATCCAACCCCCTTGGATCTAAAACAAGGAAAAATCAATCAGGTTCTTAAAAAGAAGGTTTTTAATTAAAGAAAAAGGTAAAAATCATCTCTGTAAAATCAGTATGGAAAATAACTTTACAGAGTAATCAAACTTAAAGAGCTCAGAGGACCTCCCTCTAGCCTCAGGTTCAAAGTATAGCAAACAAAAATAAACACTCTAGTAAAAGGTACATTTACAAGTTGAGAAAGCAAAGTAAAACTAAGACGCCTTGCCTGGCTTTTTACTTACAAGTTTGAAATATGAGAGACTTGTTTAGAAAGATGGGGAGAACCTGGATTGATGTCTGGTCCCTCTCAGTCCCAAGAGCGAACGAACTCCCAAACAAAGAGAACAAACAAAAGCCTTCTCCCCCCCCCCCCCCCGCCCCCCCCAAGATTTGAAAGTATCTTGTCCCCTTATTGGTCCTTTGGGTCAGATGCCAGCCAGGTTACCTGAGCTTCTTAACCCTTTACAGGGAAAAGGATTTTGGAGTCTCTGGCCAGGAGGGATTTTATAGTACTGTACACAGGACAGCTGTTACACCCTTCCCTTTATAGTTATGACAGTAAATGAGTAGCATCTCCATTAGCATACAGAATGGAGAACAGAGATTCCAAGACAAGAACCACACAGAACTCTGGCACCAGGAAAGCACTGCATGATGGGGAATCTCTGCTCCAGATGTTAATGAACCCACAGCTGCACACACCCAGCTCAGTAGTTATCAGACCAATTCTAGTAATAAATTCTTTATTGGTATCCAAAATACTGACGCTGCCTAATTGAATTGTGAGCTCCCTCAAAGGAACACGGCCCATAGCCAGAAATAATCAGTTCCTATTGTCTAGCCTGAACAAAACAACTTTGGTGTACTCCCTTGAGCCATTAGTTTACCCATAAACAAATCTAGTGTTCTCCCTTGAACCATTGTTCTTTCCCTACAAAACCCCCCACCCATGCTCAAGTAAGTGTTCTGATGCCTGGATCCAAAAGCTGCATCAGTTCCATTGGGACTTCATCTTCTCCTGACTGATTGTGCTAAGGGCTCTGTCTCCGGCACTCTGGACTCTCAGCTACCACCACCACCTAGGAACCCGGACTGATTCAAGCTTCACAGAGTGATGAGAACCCAGCGCTTGCTCTCTGTCTCGGTATAGCCTTCTCACCCTGACTTGTGTAATCAGTTATAGTTAGGGTGACCAGATGACAGAGGTGAAATATCAGGACGCGGGGGGGGCAGAGGAAGAAAAAAAAAAACAAGCCGGCGGCGGAGCAAAACAAAAAAACCCGCCAGAGCACAGGAAAAATTGGTGGGGGCTGAGAACCCACTGGCAGCTCCACGCCCCGCCCCCCCCACCGCACCAGCTTGCCTCTGCTCCATCTCCACCTCCCCCCTCGGGGAGGGAGGGGGGCAGCACGCAGAGCCACTCCCCCCCAGCCAGAGCGACCTGCCAGGGGGCCAGGTGAGTCCTAGCAGTGCTAGCCTTACCTGGAGCGGCTCCCAGGAAGCATCCAGCAGGCAGGTCCCATCCCTCTGGTTCCTAAGATCGCGCGGGTCAGGTCGAGGGGAGGCGAGGGCAGGGATGGGGGGTGTTTCTGCCCGCTGCCAGCTGCCAGCGCCTACAAGCCCAGCCCCTGCAGCACGCAGCGGAGACCTCCTCGCTGCCTCTGTGCCTGTCTGGGGAGTGGGGCTGCAGCACTCTGCAGGCTCCTGCCGGCCGGCGGGCAGGCGGGCGCCAGGAGTTCAGCTGCGCTGCCCCAGGGCCCAGGAAGAAGAGGTGAGCGGTGCTGGCAGCGCCAGCTTGCGTCCTCCACCAGACGGTCCCCTGATATTGGGACAAAGTGCGTCCCCACTGATGTAAGGTCGGGACGCAGGACAAGTCCCCTAAAATCGGGACTGTCAGGATAATATCGGGATGTCTGGTCACCCTAGTTATAGTTTTCTAAACTTGATTTTTATAAACAAATTTAAGTTAGATTTGATATTATAACTGTTTTGTTTGTTTGGCTCCCCTTGCATAGTTATTACCTGGCAATAAATAACTTTCATGCTTAAGCAGGTTGCTTCTCTCTCTCTCTCCTTCTCCCCCTCTTTGGTGGTTTTTTGGCTCCCCATTCGCTCTGCAGCAATGCTCCTTGTACCTAAGCTAAAGATTCCTGCAGTGCTCCAAAACTCCTGTGGTGCTTGCTCATCAAGTGGGTTACTATGAGAACAATTGTAGCGTGAAAGTGGGGATAGGGATGTGCTGAACCTGAGGCATATGAGGGTGGCAGATTGAAAGTGCTGCTTGACCCAGCCTGCTCAGGTGTATTCTATTCCGGTGCAGTGCCCATGGTATATGAGGGTGACAGCTTGGAAATGCTGCTCGACCCAGATTACTGAGTCCAGGGACATATAAGGGGGTCAGCTTGGGAGTGCTGATTAACCCAGTCCTCTCAGACATGCTCTGTTAATGTGTGAGTTAATCTGATTCTGGGGCTGGAAGAACCCAGCCCTGGGGAACGTAGGTCCTGCAGGATAGCTCCATATGGGTGGGAACTTGCAGCAGAGAGAAGTATAGCTCCATATGAGAACACAAGTGACACAAGCAGTACATTGATAGAATTACAGAACCCTCACCCCAGAAGAGTAACCCTAATAAATGAGCATACCCCAAAATAATGGGCAAATCTGGCAAAAAGAGAGAGAGAGCATAAGAAGATGGGAGTGGAGGACTGGATCTGGCAGGGCAAAGAGCCTGCAGAGAAGAAGCTGTGAGGTAGGGGAATGGACATGGCTGGGCAAGGAGACTGGGACTGTGAGGGGTGGGGAACGCTGAGGTGGGCAGTGGTAAGACAAGGACCTGCTGGACAAAGGAGACTGGGACTAGGAAGAGAAGCTGAGGAGTGGAGACTTGTGATGCATGGCCAGAAAGGGCTAAGCGTCCTGCAGGATAAATGACTCCAATTCTCCCCTTAAAGACATATGGGGAAATAATGTTTGTGTTTTTGTGTATTTACATATATATGGGTAGTGGTCAACAATGTAACCAACAGTCCCTGTCTATGCTGTATTCTGTTAATTCAGTGATCAAAAGAACATCCTAGCATTGAAATGAACTGTAAACACGGGTTATCGCTGTATTTATCTCTTTGAAATGTATATAGCCGATAATCTGCAAATGGTGAAAAACAGGCAAGTGCCTTATGTTAATTTGTGTAGCGAATTACCGGTGATGGACCTACTTCAAAGTCTCTCATTACCTATTGTAAGCCAAGGGACTCCGGCCTGTCAAAGAAGGCTTGAAATTGTATAAAAGATCCTTGGGTCCTGATCCTGTCATCTCAGAACTGGTTAAGCTTAATCAGGGTAAGTTTGAGTCGCAATATTGAGATCCCAGGTAAGCTGGTACGCCCTGAATATGCAACTACAAAGCTCACCATCTCTGCCATGAATCTGAACCTCAAGAATTAAACTCATGTCTGTATGTATATTGATTTTTAACCTATACTCGCTATTTTCTTTTTAAATAAATGTTAGTTAATAAAAATTGGCTGTAAGCATGTATTTGGGTAATATCTGGAATATTCAATAACCTGGGAGGTAATGTGTCCAATCCTTTGGGATCGGTAGAACCTTTTCTTTTATATGATGAAATAAGATTTTCAGAAATCTTCATCATATTTGACTAGGGTACCTGGATGGAGGCCTGAGGCTGGTTACTTTAAGGGAATTGTGGTGTTGGCTTCTGGGCAATCAGTGAGGTAATAAAGAAACTGCTTTGTGCTGGTTTGGTAAATCTAAGTATTGAAATATCCACCAGCTTTGGGGATTGTCTGCCTCATTCTTTGCAGTTTACCTTAATTGAGTGACCTCTGCTGGCTCCCACTGGGATCCTGGTCACAAGACTGAAACTGACTAAAGGAGAATAGGATTGGGATGAGGAGACAGGGGTAGGGACAGGTTGCAGGGGTGGAGCAGAAGGGTCATGCCTGGGAAAAAGGCAGTGGAGTTTGTGTCCACTGCAGCACGCTCCCCTCCAGAGTCTGGCATGGACTTCATGATTCCGGAGTCTCACCATTCCTCTGCTGCCAGCAAATGCTTGTTAAAGTGTACCATCTTTTTGTAGTGCCGATTCACAGAGAGGATGACCTACTACTATAGTTATCAGTTATTGCCTTAGCTCTCATGGCAGAGGTCTGTGTGGTGGATCAGCCCTGCTTATGACTCATGTAGGTGCCAATATGATGACACAAGACAGAACTTCTGGGGTTTTTCCACTTTTTAAAAAAAACCTAAGAATTTATGCACAAAACCAAAACCTGTTTTAAATGACCATACATTGCAAAGCCAAGCACTCAAAAGATAGTAAATGTTAGAATTAAAGTTGCCTGGGCAACCTTAGTCCCCTAATGAATATGCATTATGATACACTCTTTAATCACAGGATCACAAACAATTTTTTTTTCAACTGGACCCCATCCTGATTCAGAGCATAGGATGGACTTGCTCTGGGGATGAATCAGGATTTTGTAGGGAAGAAGGCTGTTTGGAGAACCTCTGCTTTCTTTTTTGCAGATGTTGGAAGGTGTTTAGTGAATGAGGCAGGGGACTGAGGGGGAAAAAAAGAATGGGCTCAATCTTAAGGCAGTTGAGCACTGCCCATGAGACCTGGACTATGTTGCAGCCTTTGTGATGCTAGTCAAGTTGCCTAAACCAAATGTTTTACAGATGATTACTGATTCTGTGTTCCTCATTTTCTGGGTCCCTGGGAGTCTGATTTGCAGAAGTACTGAACATTCATCTCTGCGACTGAAATCAAAGGGAGCTGGCTCTTGAATATACAGAGTGCTATATAATACTAAATGCTCTGAAAAAATCAGATAATAGATGTCTCAACATTGGTGGATATTTTTTTACCTTAATCTCTCTCTGACTCATCTCCCTTTCCCTCCCTCCCCCCACTTCACAAGAGCGTTGTGGAAATAAATTCATGTTTGTGTAGCACTGAGCTACTGTAGTGATGGGTGCCATAGACAAGCCCATGGGGACATTAATAATTCTGACTTCAAAGCGAGGTTTGAATTGTGTGCAGGGGTTTGACTAATGTGCAGTAAATGAGCCCTAGGGTCATACATCGAACAATGAGGAGAACACAAAATATTGAATAGCTGCTCATTAAGTGAGCTCCATACATTCTATGCCCTAAGTAAAGCAGAAGTCTATGGAAAAAATAATATGCAGTCATTTAATTAAAGATTGTCTCATACTGCATGCACATAAGGAGATGAATTGAGGTTGCCCTGGGCAACCATAATTCTTGCATTTTCTAACTTTGGCATGTTTGACTTTGCAGCCTTAACATTCTTTTAATGGAGGCTGTGGATATATGTATAAAAATAGGATATGAAAAATGTCTCAATGGAGGAGCTTGCATTAGTGTAACTTTATTGGTACTATATTTTTAAGTTATAGTAGTTATTAAAATATTTATAAACCCAATGCTTCAAAACTGACAATCATTGGGCTTGAGCCTTTTTTCCTTGTATAAAGAATACAGGATCAGCACCTGCTATTTCTTTCCCCATTATATTCATTAATCCTGTTTCTCCCACTGATATATCCTCAAGATTTGTGTGGCGCTAGAACAGCTATTCTCAGTAGCTGAAATTACATTGATTCAAATTGACTGAATTTCATCAACTTCATCCGTACAAACTGGAAACGTTTTTTTTCAGTGTTTAAATACTGTTAAAACATTGCTAAATGCTTGATTCTGTTGTTTCCATCTTTATGCGCACAACAACAAAATAAATGTAACATATTAAGGCCTTGGGTTTCTTGGTGGGTTTCCAGTATTGCCAACTCCAAGCATTCAAAAATGAGTCAGGCCCCCAAAATAATTATTAAAAAACAATTGGAGGGTTTCTTTTTGCTTGTCTTCTGGTTTCCAAATGGTGACACTGGGGTCACATTTTCAAGCTTTACTCTGCAACAAGGAGGGCTAGAAACTTAATTTTTGTTTTAAATAAAAGCTGAGTTGCTCATCTATTCCCTGGACTTCAGGATCTATGACTGAAGAACAACAAATGTTGCCAGATTCCCAATAAAACCATGACCGTTGGGAACATGGTGTTTCATGTCAGTGATAGAAATGCAGGAAAGTATGTTTTTAATACCTCAGCTATATTATATAAGAAGGTGTAATTGCACATCTTGGGTTCAAAATCCCTTCCCCTCACAAAGAGTTGGTGTTCTCTTGATTTTTTTTTTCTTATTGCCTTGTACTAGGATGAGAGAAATTTTATTTAGACCCTGATACTCTGAAGTCTGGCCAGAGCACCTGTATGGAGTTCCATTGACTGTTATAGGACCCGGCACAGTAGTAAGTGTCCACCACATGGATCAGCTTGTAGGATCAGGCTGGAATTTGTGAAATTTCATCCCCTGCATTTGAAAACACCTGCTTTTGTACCCCTAATTTTTATCATAATCTTACATTTCTAAAAGTTTTACATTCAGTCGTTTGGTAGTTTGAGAGGGATGGTTAAACCTGTTGATAAATTCATTTTTAAGACTTGGGGAATTGTGGAGGTAATTAGCTAAACATGAGCTCCTAGTACAATGCTGTGGCCAAATGGGCAAATGTGAGTCATAGGCTACACCTACAGTTGGACCTGGGGGTGTGATTCCCAGCTTGAGTAGACATACTTGCGCTAATTCTCATGGCACTAACACACTAAAAATAGTAGTTTTAGCCATGGTAGCATGGGCAGCAGTGAATGGTGTTGAAATGGATCTTTTAATGGTCCACAGTTGGGCAGGGGTTTACTGGTACCAGTGAGAATTTGGAAACCAGTATGCTTAATGCACAGTCATTTATTTGAGAGAGAATCACACAGGCAGTTAAAGTTACATGGTGTACATTCTTTTCCATAAACCTCAGTTTCCTGAGCATTAAACCCTCAGTAACTATGTTGCCTTACAACAGGCCTGCACAACATACGGCCCGCTGGCCACAGGGTGTTGAAGTGGCCAGTGGCAGGCTGGGGAGTGAGGGTGAGGCAGCAGCAGAAGGTAAGAGGCTAATGGCAGGCAGGCAGGTGAGCTGGCGGCGGGGGGAGCAGGCGACCCGGCGGTGGACAGGCAGGTGAGCTGGCGACGGCGGCAGCGGCGGGGGGGCTGAGGAGGCAAGTGGGCAGCGGGGGCTGAATAGGCGAGCCGGGGGGTGGGGGGATGATGAGCCGGGCGGGCGGTGGCGGGGGAGGGAGGGATCTTTATACTTGGGAGGTGGGTGAGGAGGCGAGCGGCAAGTCGTTGGCTGACCTGTTCTACTGATCTTGTCTCTCATAAAAATTGGTCCTTTTTGCTGCTTTTCTCTGGGCTGGGGGTTGTCCCAGTGCTGCAAAGAGGGTGTTCCCAAAGGAAGGTGCTTGCTTCTAACCCCAGAGGCCAGCAGTATGTCTGCTCTTCTCTAGTCAGCCCACTTGACAAGTTTGATTGTCCATGGTCTGGCTCCCATCCCCTCTCCAAAGTTGCAGCTGTCTGGAGGTGCCTGCCTTCCACGTCTTCCTCATTCACACCTCATTCATTTAACAGGGGAACTGATTACAAAGTGGGGGGAAGATCTTATTCTACTTCTAGCAAAAAGACATTTTTCTTTTACCTTAATTATACTCCCTTAGGGGCCCGCTAACATATTACCCAGGTTCAATACCACTGTTTCGGCGGGGTGGCGCTGGGGAAGGAGGGTTTGTTTCCCTGGGGTGGGCGGCGCTGGGGGAGGTGTTGTTTCCATGGGGCCGGGAGGTGCTGGGGTGGGGGCGGTGTTTGGGGGGGGGGCTGGGCGGCGCTGGGGGGGGGGAGTGTTTTGGCAGGGGCCGGGAGGGTTTGGCCCTCAGCTGTTTTTTTTGGAGTAATATGGCCCTCGCCACTTTACGAGTTGTGCAGGCCTGCCTTACCCAGTATCCTGATTGGCAGACAAAGCAGATATATCTACCAGCTCTAGATGGAGACTACTTCCCTTTCTTCTTTCCCCTCTAAGGCACTTGGTCTGTCCCTCAAAGCAGACGACCTCTGATTCTAAGATCCCTCGAGGCAGGGTCTCGGTTACCCCGATGACTTCCGTCTCACAGACTCAAACCTCTTTGGATATTAATTGGGGAGTTGATCTGATTTCATTCACTTTGCTTAGCATTTATATACCCTTTTGTTCTCAAAGGAATCACATGTTCCAGAAATATGCCTTGTAGGTGTTTATTACTGGTTTTCTTCATAATTTTGGAGGGGACTGCAAAGCAAACACACAAACAGAACAAAGCTCATCCATAGTTTACCCTCTCATAAATCATTCACTCAAGCTCTTTGAGTGAGGTTATCCAAAAAGGGTCATTTTGACCCATGTCAGCCATGTCCCCAAGCCTACTGCTCGCATGATCTTCTGTGTTCTTTACTTTGTGACCAGGTTCTCTGCTGATATATTCCAAAAAAATTCGGGATTAAAACACACATGCCCATCAAGCCATTGTTAACCATTCCAGTGCAGTTTCAGCACCTCCAGTAGTATTCCACTCCCTTTATCTAATGCTAAGAGAATCCTGCTCCCAAAATCCTCTAGCAGGTTCAAACATACCAAGCCATACCAAACTCATGCTCGCCACATTTATCCATATCAATCACAGCAATTCATAATAATTTGGCACCATCTCAACAAATGGCAGCATGGGCTAGCTGCCCTGAGTACAAACACTCCCAGATCCCTGTGGGAGTGTACTCAGGGTGACTAGCCCATGCTACAGCTCACCCTGCCTGTGCTACCGCAGCTACACTACTATTTTTTAGCGCACTAGCCTAATGACAGACATGAGTATGTCTACTTGAGCTAAGAATCACACCCCCAGCTCCAAGGGCAGCCATAGCCTTAGATGCATAAACAGGGGGATCTGGCATAGGAGCAGACAAGTTACAGTACCGCTGTATTTGGCAGTGGTGTAACTGCTGCTGGACTATTGTGTCCTGTTCTGTTGACCCCAATTCAGGAAGAATGTTGGTAAGTTGGAGAGGGTTCAGAGAAGAGCTATGAGAATAATTAAGGGATTGGAAAACATGCCTTATTGTGATAGACACAAGGAGCTCAAACTATATAGTTTAACATAGAGAATGGTAAGGGGTGACTTGATCACTGTCTGTAAGTACCTATATGGGGAACAAATATTTGATAATGAGCTCTTCAATCTAGCAAAGATATAGCTTCCAATGGCTGGAAGCTGGAGCAAGACAAATTCAGACTGCAAATAAGGTGCATGTTTTTAACAGAGAGAGTAATTAACCATTGGAACTACTTACCAAGGGTTGTGATGGATTCTCTAGCACTGGCAATTTTACATTCCAGATTGGATGTTTTTTCTGGAAGGTATGCTTCAAACAGGAATTAATTCAAGGAAGTTGTGTGGCCTGTGTTATACAGTAAGTCAGCCTAGATGATCATAGTGGTCTGTTCTGGGCTTACAATCTATGAAGCTATTGTGTGCATAACTGTGTATTCACTTTTACACTTCCATAACTACATACAACCAGGTAATGACAGCAGAGTTGGCTGAATAATCAAAGCAATTGAAAACACTGTATGTGAAATTGTTCTTCAATATGTTACATATTCATGAATTAACATTCAATTAAAATATTATGAGTCATTCTCCAACATGAGGAAGTTATGAAACAAGTCCATTTATTTTTAAATTTTCACAAATTTCATCCAATTTAATGATTAGACAAATGTTATTCAACAGAATCTTGATCAATAGATATGTACTCGTAGAATGACACATACCAGGTGAAGTCTGGGTTTCACATACATTTATGTAGCTGTTATGAAATTCAGTGTAATTGAAAACAGAACTAGGACCATCAAGTTCATTAAACTGCCCATTTCAGTGTATGGTGAGGAAGTTCCAAACACTCAGCCATAGGAAATTGGTCAGTTTGCAGGTAGACATTTATATGAAAAATAATTGTAATAACTACATTTTTTTATACTAACTGGGCAGGGCAACCATTTATAACCTACATATTTCAGGAGAGTAAGCAAATTACTCCCTGCATGGAAATTCCTTCCCTAGCTACTTTATTGTGAAGTTGGTCATTAAAGAGGTTGTTCATTTTCTTCAGACTGTAGTGACTAATGTCAGAGAGAAGATACTGACTAGATGGACCATTGGTTGGAACCAGTATTAGTGAGGCCATTAAGGTAGCTGTGCTAGGGAGGAGGGAAGACCCCTGGGAAAGTAGGCTGAGTTGTGTTGTCTATCTGATGTGAGTCTTCTCCCTATTGGGAACCAAACACCACCTCCCAGCTTGCTTTCTCATGGCTTGTCTACACAGAGAGTTTGTACGTGGCAAGCCAAGGCTGTGAATCTACAGTGCACTAGCTTGCTGCACATTAACTGGCTGTGTGGACCTTGCTACTGTGTGCTAAACATTCCATAGTGCGCTTTCAATACTTCTGTTTCAGTGCATGCTAGGCAATAACTTTCCATGTAGACAAGTCCTCAGTGAGAGTTTGTTTCCTCCTGCTCATTAGCCCTGTTCCCTCCCTCAGTCCAGGAAGCAGCCAGGGAGGGTGTCATGTGACTGCAGAACAAGGGGGGAGGTGCGCAGCAGGGTAACAATCTGCATTTCTTGGAAATAAAAGCAAACTGTATGAAAAATACAGGACACTTCTTTTTAAGGAACATCACCTCATGGTGGTTTATTCATGGTACAAAAATATACATTGGCATCACAGTGTAGAACCCTTTGCATGATTATTGCTTAAACTATATATATTTGTATCTGATAAAATGCTTAGCCTTTTTAGGTATGGGTGGAGGACCATCTGACATCCCTTAAAATAAAGGATTGGTGGTTACATTGGGATGGGGTATTCTGGCACACAGCCGAGAGCACTGCTCGTTAAAGAGTGGATTGGCTGCTGCAAACAGGTGGGTGGGGAGAGTCAGGCTGGCAGCCTGCTCAGATATGGGGGATAAAGGGCCATAGTTTGGAATATGAAATCAGAGAAGGGTTAATTCTGAAGGGAGAGGGAAAGAATTATCCTGGAATATGGCATGAGCTACATACTGGGTTGGGGCAAATGCTCAGGTTGAGCATATACATCATCCTTCTGTTCCAAGGGCTGTACACTGTTTTTTTGGATTTAAACATGCATATTTCAATGTATCGCCTGACCATGGATGCAAATGTCCCCCTGAGGATAGTATAGTTGGAATATTTGCTATATATAAACCGGCGGAACATACCTTTTAGCATGGCTTGAAGAAATCTTTTCAATGTATAGGCTGGGTAGTTCTATGTAATTTAAAATATTTTGATTCTTTCCTCAAAATAACCACTAGTTATACTTTCTCTGTGTATTGTGAGGGTGTGACCCAGACAATGCATCACTAAGGATTGCACAGAAGTGTAGTTGTGTAGCCATGTAACAATTTGATGGGGGGTGGGGGGGAAATCAAGCGTACCATTAGCAGTTGCACTGTAACAACATTTTGATGTGATTCTTGTCCATCCTTGAACAAATTCTCCAATGTTTCATCGGGTATTCAGTGTTCTGTCACACTTTCTAATTTATGGCTTCTTAGCAGTAATTTAGGTTACTATTCCAGGGCTTGATCCTGGAGCATTTAAACAAGTAGTGCTTGCTGAAGTCAATGAGCTTACTCCATTTTCATGAGAATATTTGTCTGAGAAAGAGTTCTCAGGATCAGGACCCATTTACATGTTTGTAATTAAATGCAATCCTTGAGCACCCATATAGGGACATCACTAAGGGGAAGTGTCCGTGGAATGTCTATTTCCATACATCCTAGAGTTACATATAGGTGATAATTTCTGGATATCTGCCAGAAGCTTGTAGGATTTCACCAATATAGCAACATTGAAGCATGGCTAGATAACAGAAGTTTAATCAAGCCATTGAGTTAATATATTTACTTTATTTAAAAAATAAATCACATAGACAACTCCATTGGATGAGGTTTATTTTGCAGAGATTTGGCAGGCAATTTCACATTCCTCCACAACCTTGGTATAGACTTGGATAGCTGACAGTGATGGACTCTTTAAAATTAAGAGAGAAACGTAGCTAGTGTAATGGGATGATAGGTATGAAAGTAAATACTGCCAGATCCTCAGCTGTTATAAATCAGTGGGGCTATGCTGATTTACATTAGCTGAGGAGCTAGTCTTTTCTCTTTAATATTGTTTAATGTAGTGGAATAATTTGTTTATAGGCATATTATACATAATGTATCATAAATATTATGGTCAGTATTCAGTAATATGGCTGTTTTGGGTGGCCAATGTATATTAAAGTAATCCCAGATTAGTTTTAACCTATGCACCTCTTCCTTTCACCTTTCCTTTCTTTCTTCTAGAATAAATCTAAGAGGTGTATACTGTGGGCAAGTTCCACTCTTTGTTATGTAATTAGAACTTCCCAGAAACATACAAGATATTGAGGTAGGTTTTTTTTTCCTTCTTCTAATTGGAAAAAAACTGAATCACATAATGTGGTTCTCATTTAAATTAGGCAAAAATTTGAGCTACAGAACATGGCGTATGAAGCCACGACTACTGTGTTTTTCTACAGGTTCTGAATTGGCAAGCAAGTTTATATTAGCGGCACATATCCAGTCTAAAGCCTCAGTCAGCAAATGGCAGACAGTAGCCAATCTTAATTCTTTTAAAGTGCTAGGAATTATTAATTATAAACAGAAAGTGCACATATTGGAAAGGGATTAGAGAATATCTGTTGTTTTACATTACTACTGGTTTAGAAACAAGCTACTTTGAATGCTAGGGTTCTAGGCCTTTTACATTGACACTGTGTGTGCTTATTGTATTTATGTTGTTTGCTGTGCAGTTTCAATGGACCAATGAATTCCTTTGTGGCATAATTCTTTTTGAAGCTAATCAACGACAACATTGCAAAAGTAATTCAAAAAGCAATTCAAAGGTGCAGTATAGACTAGTCGTAGCAGGATGGGTTATTTGTTACTATAGAGACTGATTACAGTAGAATTGATTATTGTGGATTATTGAAAGATAATCTTCTGAAACATAAGGTAAAGACAAGCCAAATACCAGCTTTGTTGTTGCTCAGATGTCCATATAAAATAACACATTTGCTGTTTTTCCGTGTTGTTCCACTAGTAGCAGAGTGGAGAGAAAGAAATAATGTGACGAGCATTATAAATAAATTATTCAAAATTAATGTACATAGCTGCAAATAATCACTGTTTATATATAATAAACACTAACTTATATTAATGTGTTAATAATTTCTGTGCTAGTTATAAGAAAACAGTGCTATACTTCTGTGTTATATAAAGCTTTCAATGAAAATCATCACCAATAAAATGACTGTACCAAACACTGCAATAGTGTTATTCAGGATATGATGACACACAGTGACAGATGGATTGTTAGCACAGCCGGGATCATACATAAAAAAGAATTTTCATAGGGCAAATTGAGACTCATTTAACCATTGATCCTACAATGTGTTGCACATGGGTATATCCCTGCTCATGCCTGGGGGTCCATTGGCTTCACTGAGGCTCAGCTCGAAAGCAGAGGTCTATCCACGTGTAACACGTTACAGCAATGGGGCCTTAAAGGCCTTAAATCACCCATATTCAGGGGGCCTATGCACCACTTAAGCCTCCAAAATACAGAGTAATTGGATTAAGTGGTGTAGCAGCCCTATGCTGGTTTTCTACACGGGGTGAATTTCATCACTTCGAAGGTAAAAATATCTTTACTTATATCTTAGGGCTCATCCATTTGTACAGTTCAATTGCAAGACTGTTTGGATAAACCCACAACTGCCAGAGCTTAGTTCTATTTTTACTGAGAAAGAAGCATCCAATGTGCTGTAGATATTATCTGTTGATTATAGATGGCCCAATTCTGTGAGGTGCTGAGCAACTTCCAGCAATTCAGCATCTTGCAAGCCCCTCACAGGATCAGGACATAAATCATCCTAGGGAACTAAACATTGGTACTGGTGTTTTAATTTGCAATCAGTTTGCATTTGGATGTGCTGCTGGTTGGGAGTGACTTCGCAAACCATTCCTAAAAACATACTATAGAATGGTCAAAAAATAAGCAGAAAAATTTGAAGAGGTCAGCAAATAATTTCCTAAAACTTCCAGCCAGCTGGACATTAATTTGGGGGCAAACAAATAGCTACAACCAACAATACCCCAAAAAGAGCAAGAGATTAATCTTTTAAAAATTATTGCTATAGTTAGCAGCTCATATCATCACCAACATAAACAATTTCTGTAGTTTTAGAATTAATACAAATATTTCAAAATACCAGATCTCAAAAATGTTCTCAATTTTAATTACAGACCTGCTCACCAAAATATAGACCTTTCATATAATATACGATTTATTGTGTCTAGCAAATGAGTTTTTTTTATTATAATCAAAAAATATATTTTAGCACTTGTGACTTAAAAGGGATTTTAATTCCTCAGATAACCCACACTAATGGCTGTTTCAAGGCTTATATGTGTGTAGAAATGATAAACATGTAAGCTTCCAGTTTGAAACAGGCAAGTGAAGAAACCTTTGACAATACTAAATTCACTGATGGTCAGGCTACTGAAACTATCTTTATGCTACTTTATCAGATTTATCATAAAATATTACATTGTTTTAAGTGAAAATATTTGTTTTAAATAAGGCAAGACTTTTTGTAGTAATTTAAATAGTGAATTTCTTATGTGACTAATATAGGGTGGTCTTGCCTCCCTCATTGTGATACAACTACACACTATAAGCAATGTCATTACACAGCTAAGCATCCTCTAAGGATGAAATCACTGAAGGAAGCTGTGATATACTTTATACTGTTAATCATATTATATACTACAATAGAAGAGAACTGGTTATTTACACAGCGGTTTTTACATTACAGATTTCAATGTAAACAAAGATGAGTCAAGCACCTTGATAATGCATTGACCAGCTTGTTCATCTGGAAAATGTTTCATCACTGTTAGTTCATTATAAGCCTGAAGTGAGTGAAGGACAACATGAGGCACCTGTTTTTAAGGTAAGAAATTATTCAGTTGCCAAAATGTCAGTGTGGTTTCAAGTATGTATGAATATGTTCTGTTTAGCTCATAATTTATATTAAGTCAACTGTACAATAATATATGCCCAAAAGATATGAGATGCTTTTAAGGTTGTCCACAGTTAAGGAATTATAGAATACAGTGAGTATTTAATGTTTTCAAAGACATCTAAGCTGTTGAAAACCAAATATTTTTCTAGAGTTTCATGTAATTATTTTAATGAACCAGTTTCAACATAGTGTATATTTTAACATATAACAACAACAACATTCTGATAAGCTATTAAAACCTCTTAGTCCTGTGGAGATGGCTGGAACTGTCTTGGAAAAGCTCAAGCATCAGTGATTGTGGGAAGTAAATATATGCCAGGAGAGGATGGCTAATGATTAGAAAGCTATGATAGCTGAAATCTTTATAGATCTAATTCAGTGGATCATTCCTTTTAATGATAGTACGAGTTAGGGAGAGAACAGTCCTTGCATAGTGTTTGAAAGGATCTCAGCCCATTAACTGAAAAAGCTGAAACTTATTTTTGTGTTTTAATAAAATAAAATAAAAAGTTTTCACCAAACGAGATTCACTGTAGAAGGCCAGGACCTGCCTAGCTGCACTTCCTCCCTTCCCCACCCTCTTCATCTCTTGCCCATGCATGGAACACAGCTATGGCTAGGCCACATAGATGGTTCTCAGTATTGGACCAGCTACCCCCGGTTCCTTTGTCCCTGTACCACAGGGTAGCGGTGCCTTCTCTTTTCTCTTCTGGTCTGTTAATCTCTCTAGGCTTTTATACCATTTTCATCACTGGTAACTATGGATGAGGTGTTTAGATACCAACATTTCAAAAAGCCTTTTTGGACAATTTTGAGAAGGAGCCAGGGTTCTAGAGGCTTCCAGGGGTTAAAACAGGGCCACATGCTCATTTTGGGAAGCAGTACATGAATTTGATATGATTTTCTCAATCCTCCAGGCTTCATGTGGTTGAGAGTTCAGCTAAGCGTTCAGAACCCACAGAGGCCCTGTCCTTCTCCAAACAAACTCCCATTCCTCTCAGATGCCCCTCTTAAGTGTATTTGGCTTCCTGAGGAGAGGCCCAGTGTCTGGCACTTCCTAAAACATACTATGGAATGGTCATGGAGAAGCAACAGGAACGTCTCTCTGCTATCTCCAGAGGATATCTCCCCATTCTCTCCTTTTGGGTGACTTCCAGGCTTCTCCCATTTGTATTTCTCCTGGACATTAGGGAAGTTGTAAGTTCCATAAGTCAAAATCACCCTGTGTGCTTTAAGCTCTTGATGAGCCCATGTGTGCTCCCTGCCACCCCCAGCATGCCCCTAGTTGTTCTATAGGCCCATGTAGCTTTTGAGATAATCAGACATGCATATTTCTCCTCCTAAAAACAGTTTTAAAGAGGAGGACTCAAAAAGGGCGGTGTAATAACCTGAAAGGAGTGGTGAGGCTTACTTGCCACAAAGTTATGACTACTATAGGAACTTAAGTATATAGACTGAGATTCTTAGTGAAGCATTTCAAGTATTCTCCCTCATCTTTTCACGTTCCCTCACACTGGAATGAATAGCTCCCATTTTTCCTGTAACAGGAGTTGTTAAGGGTGTCAGGATCAGTACCATAACCTGCCTTGCAATTTAGGGAGTCCAGCTGGGGGTTGATGATGCTTTTTCAAACAGTTAGTTATATGGCAGTTCAGTTCCAATCCATCTTCAATTATCTATGTTAAACAAAAAATTAAAAAAAATGTCTGTAACCCTGTAATACCTTAAGCATATGAGAGTCATTATTTGAAAGATATGTCGTACAACAGGAGGCTCTTTATGTCAAGGCTGTGTTACTTTGGCTCACAAATACTGTACACAGAACATTGTCCAAATACCTTTCGTATAGGACTAGTATTTCACTACAGCACTTCAACTGTGTGGCTAATAAAACAGAGCTAGTGTTTGAATGTTGTAGATCGGCAATGGTGAGGGTCCCATTTTCACACAGAGTCTACCTTCACTTGATTGTTGTTCGTAATCAGTGGTGAGGGTTTGGTTTTCATCCTATCTGCTGCATCGTTAGAACTATCCTGAAAGAAAACTTTTGCTGTACAAATTGTGACAATAATTCTCTTGTATTCTCTTCTGAAATTCTGGTTCAGGAGTCCATATATGATAGCATTAAGGCAGCTGTTGAAATATGCCATGTAGTAACTGGATACAAACAACCACTCTGGAATCCTGGGGATTATTGTGTCTGGGTCAACAGCCACAGCCAGGCCTATGAAGTTCAAAGGAGCCCAGCAGATTGCAAACAGTACAAATACCACAAACATGGTGACAAAATTCCTAAAGTCATGTGGCTTCAGCCTGGGCTTGTTGTCAGGTTTAACCCTTCGCCTTACCTGAATAACAAGGATCCATATTCTCAAGTAACAGAAAGTAACTATGGCTATGGGAAGCATGAAATGGAAAAACACCACTGCTATTGTATACGGTGAGCTCACGGATTGTGCAAATGTGCACGAGTAGATCCGCGGATCATATTGTAGCGATCCAACAAACAGATTGGGAACAATAGCAACAAATGTCAGGATCCAGATGAGAATGACGTAGCACAGAGCATTCTTGTCACTATACAGCTTGTCATACTTGAGGCTGTGGCAGATGTAGCAATATCGATTAATAGCAATGCCTGTAATGTTGAATATTGATCCAATAACACTTAGGCCCATCAGGAAACCACTAATTTGGCAATGGAGGTAGCCCAGATTCCATCCATTATGAAATACAGATGTCAGGACCAGTGGGTATGGGTAGATCGCCACTACCAAGTCTGCAATGGCCAGGCTTACAACAAATATATTTCCTGCAAAATAAATATGGAAAAAAATATTTATTTCTCTTTTTTTTCTTTTGTTCTTTCTTCCTTTGTGTCTCTCCCTATTTTTAACAGCCAGTCTCAGAGGAAAACTATAATTTCTATTAACACCAAACTTTATTTTCATGTATCAGAAATAAGACACTTATTTTTCTTTAAAGAGGAAATGGTTCAATTCTAAGGTGTACCTTTAAAACAAAGATTTTATTGGGTTGAGTTACCATAAAAATTCTATGTTTATTATGTCATTTACTTGGGTTCTCCTACTCGCACAGATCCAGAATTCATGTCTTATTAAAATAGTCTTGCTAGAAAAATGAGCATAAATAATATGATTACTCATATGGTGCCATTTAAAACTCTCATTCACTTTTCACATTTAACTCCATTGCTTTTCCTTAAATTATCCCCAAACTTTTCTACTTCTGAAACTTAAATCTGTTTTCCTGTTTGTATCTCAAGCCTTTCTTGGATGATATTACCTTAATAAATTTTAAAGACTCCAGCTACAATATTGTAATTGTATTAATATTTAGAGAAGTCATCCTTCTGGTATTTCTCAAGTAAAGAGTTTCTAAAAAACTAAAAAAATCCAAATCCAATTTTTCATCCTGACAAATATAGTTTAAAGATCTTCCACATGAACACAGAGCAATCAGGAGTAAGAGTATGTGGCATCAATCTAAAGGTAAAAAAAGCAGATGCAGCAGCAAAGAGAAGTCGCTGAAAAGATACTGTTGACTTTTTAATGGGCTTTGGATAGGGCCCACAATCAAGCAGGTAAATCAGAATCAATCTATTTTAAGTACTTAAACAGCATCCATTGCTGTAGCATCTGAGCACCTCATAATCCTTCAAGTATTTTACAAATGTATGAGTTTATATTGAACTAGTTTATCCTCATGCATTTTTAAAACTAGTCAATCTACATGTTTATTTCCTTCTATATTGCAAGTATGAAGATTATTATTCTCATGAGATATTTACGTCACACACTGTAGGTCACATGTGAGGTCTTATTGCAAATATAGAGACTATCTTCCCTCTAAAGTGCTCAATCCCTGGTCTACTGAGCACACACAGAACTCTTAGTTCTGCTAATCCCAAAGGAATAGTGTCCACCAGGTTGTAAAACTCCACTCGGTATCACCACTTTACTTCACACACAACACTTTGATAATAAACTTATTGTTTTCACTATATCTAACAGAAATTCAAGTGATAGAGAGTCAGAATATTGGTAACAAATGGTTAAATATAAAACAAAATCAACTTGTTTTCTAGTGACTAACAGGGTATTCCCCCATTTCCTACAAGACAGCTTACCCTAAGTCCTTTCCCCAGCATTTTCAACCAATTTAGTTGAGACCCTTGCTTCTGAGATCAAGCCCGCTGGCAGCTTGTCTTCACAGACTGAAGTAATCACTGGAGGTTCCTCTGCACCTTCTAGATATAGTCTCTCAAACCACTGTTTTAGTTTGAGAACAGGATATCATTCTGCACAGCTCATTTTTTCCTGTGTGCTTTTTTCATTGATTTCACATCCCTCCATTAGCATTTGACTCAGTATGTAAATGTGTCGCCACTGTAAAACTTACAATACTTCACTTTCATGTAGCCAGACAGCTAAACATTTCTTACCTCCTGTCTGTTGGAACCATTCTAAAACAGGTCACCTTACTTGCTTTAAGAACATAATTTTTGTACATACATATGTAACTCTTTACATAT
Organism: Chrysemys picta bellii; assembly: GCF_011386835.1. Lineage (NCBI taxonomy): Eukaryota > Metazoa > Chordata > Testudines > Emydidae > Chrysemys > Chrysemys picta. The sequence continues at coordinate 83,925,939 of NC_088795.1, forward strand.
CACCTGTACACACCTCTCTCAATCATTAAGATGACCAGTATGACACAGGCTTTCATTAGAGACCTTATGTGACACTCTTTCGTGAACTAGAATGTAAATTCCAGACCCAGGGGATCCCTGTAACCCTAATGCACTGCTAATAATTGGTATCAAGAGGTCCCTAGGTCACAATCAGTAACTTACAAAACCTACAGTAATAGGTGTTCATTGTCCAGAAGAACACCTATTGTCACGAACAGAAGTTGGTCCAATAAAACATATCACCTCACCCACCTTGTCTCTCTGGGACCAACACCTCTACACCACATTGCAAATTAAAAACAATGACAAGCAAAACATGGAACCTAAATTCAGATAAAAGAAATTGTGGCAGATTATTGATTATAAGGGATGAAATCCTGGCATTATGGAAGTAAATGGGATATTTGCTATTGACTTCAATGAGGCAAGGATATTTTTTAAACAAGCTGAGAACTATGGGCAATACTAATAATTGGTAGAACTAGTAATGCACAAAACAACCCAACGTGCTCTCTTATCTTTCTATATTTTTTAAAAAAAAAAAGCCAATTTACTAAAAAATTATCAAAAGCAAAGTAAATTTGCTAACACAGATGTGTTTGGGACAACATTTTAGTCAAGTTTTTCAGCATGTAAGCAAGTACCATACTGTTAAACTATAACTGAAAATCAGCTTTAAAATGAAAATACCAATGCGGTAACAGGTCCTTTGCACTGCTGCAATTCTCCATTGTGCTCCACTTCTTTTAATATAATTATATTAATTATAACATTGTAAAAAGCATTTTCTCCCGTTAATCCCATGCTTTAAATGTTCTTAGGGAAATACTAAATCTCAAAACACATGTAGAGATGCAGAAATGTGGAAATTATTTGGCTCAGAACAGTGCGTTTTTTTGTATTTTAATTGTATTCAGTGCAGACACATGATGCCCATTAACTGTTCCTAATAACAGAAGCTGGGATAAATGGCCTTATTTAAAAGATTAAGATATACTGTTTTTATAAGTTTTGTACCTAGTTTTCTAGATGCCTCTCTCTTGTTGATTTCTGAAGTTGTTTCCTCTTTTTGACTGAGGATCCAATGCCATCCTAGAGTCTGCTTGTGATGAAGCCTGTGGCAGAGGTCCTATTAATTTCAGAAGCAGCATGAAAGGAGGAAGTTTGAATAGAAAGAGAAGAGAAATATAAAATCCATTCCCTCTGTTGGTCTTTGCTCACAAAATCTGTCCATGACTCATTGGAAGATTGTTTGCAGAATACTGTAAGTGTGTAAATACAACACTATATAAATTACAGGTGGGGCTGAGTCACTTCCTATTATAAGGCTCTGTTTCATTTGCCCACAACTTTGCCAAACTAACTATTTGGGCTGAAATTTTCCATGCTGGTTTCTTCTGCAGGCTGATTTTTTTTTCTTTTTTCAAAAACCTTCAGCCACAATGGTTCAGCCACTTCTAAGAACAAGACTAAGGAAAAATGACTGTTTTGCCCATATTGAAAAACGTTGATCTTTTCTTTGAAAAAAAATGTGCTAGGATCCCCAGACTTTGGAGCTGGGCCTTGAAATTTGGCAGCAGGGGGACTTGTGGTCAAGGTCTTGCCTTTTGCTTTCCTTGTGAAAATCAGTCCAAATTTGCCCAAATTAACAGGCTCTTGAAAAATCAGTTTTCACGTGCTCAGTAGAACATGCTTAGATTTTTAGTCGCTAAATCCCCAAACAATTCTGTCCGCACTGGGCATGCTCCAGCCAGGGGCTGAGCAGAATTCTGCCTATAATTGCAGCTCTGGCCTCCTGTTGGCTGGGCTGAGGTCTGGCAACAGAACTGAGAGCAAGGAGCTTGTCAACCTGTGCTGGTTTGAATTCAGAATTCACAAGAGCTAGACTTCATGGGGGCAGGAGCCAGAGGGGAGACCGGGCAAGGAGGCTGGTGGGAGAGGAGAGAACGCTGTGCTGTAAATAACCCCTGTGGCTACACTCCGAACAAATGCTGAGAAAACAAAATATTAAATAGCTGTTCATTAATTGAGCACCTTCCACTCTGTGCACTGAAAAAATAGTATGCCATCATGCAATTAAAGACTGTATTGTAATGCATAAACACAAGGGGAGTTATTTAAGGTTTCACATGCCATCTGAATTCTGGTGTTTCCTAACTTTTGAGTGCTAGACTTTTCAAACTTAATAATGTTCTTTTAACTTGTAAAGAAGTGTGGAGAAAGTTGCGCTGGGCTGACTAGAGTCACTAGGCTCTGCTTTTAAATAGTCCAAAGAAATGCTCCATAAAATATTGGCAGTGCTGTGAATGCAGAAGAAACCCGTGAGACTGGTCTTAAAAAGTACATGTTCCATATCAGACCAATCTGCCATCTTACAATTTTTACTAAAGAAAAAAATGATCTTCCACACAATTCCACTTTCCCAAAAGGGAAACACCACATAACATTAATGGAATAAATGTGACACAGGGAAGTTGTAGGAAAGACTAATACTATTAATTTTCATGATGCCATTGCCAAAATAGATGGAGAAGCAGCACAGAAGATCCACAGGCTGTTGCACTGACAGTAATTGATCTCTGTGTAATACATAGCATTTGTATGCTTGTAATGATTCCATAGACTCTGTGTTTAGGCTTGATCCTTCAGCACTGACGTTAATCAGAGTTTTGCCTGTGACTTGAATGGGAACAGGATCTTGCACAATATGAGTAGAACCAATAAAGGACAAAATTGCCAATGTTGAACCTCAGACTTAGAATTGAGGGAACTCAGCATCAAGCAGCCACATTAACAGGGAAAAGAGGCCCAAATTCTGCCGACACAACTGAGAGCAGACTTTGGCCTGGAGACCAGAGTTCCCCAAATGTCAAGGGGGAGGTATTACTAGGGGCACAGTTGATTTTCTCTCCGCTGGAAGGAGTGGTAAGAATAAGAAATTTTGGAGGTTTTAGATCTATGATGCAAAATAACTACATTTTATAAGGTTAGTGAGTCCTATTTAAGATTTTGGGATTATGGAAAAACTTTAATTGAGTAGTAGAGTGGGAGGACTGGAGATTTTATTTTAGTGGCGACAGTGATAAGGGATTGCTATTATTTTTCAACACATTTATTTAGACCAATATTTTCCAGTTTGCTGTTTCTACTCCTTACTTTCTTATGCTAACTTTTTATTCTTCACCCAAAGAATAAAATTATTTTATTACTAAATTTATTTTCAGGTGGATTAATGGTCTAGCCATGTTGTTAATCCTTGGTGAATACAGCAATCTGGTTTCTGACTTTCAGGGAACAATTTTGGCTTTGAGAAATCTGGCTATGAGAAACAAGCAAACCAATAACCAGCACAATCAAAGCAGCAATAACTTAAATATGAATAGAAACAAAAATATCTAGAATCATCTCAATGAATAGGAAAAGAAAAACAGACAAATAATTATTTTACATGTATAGAACAGCAGAGAGTTCACCCTTTGTCAACAGCCACAGATTATTCTATGCTAGAAATAGGAAAAATATTTTCCACCTAAATAAATAGATCAAATCAAACATCTGCATTCCCCCCTAAACGTTATTAAACACCTGTAACTGATCTTCTCCCTTTCAATCTTCTTTACACCTCAACCTCTTTGCTTTTTACCCTAGCATTATTTCAAAAATTCAGTCATACATTGGAAAAAAAATATTTTCCTGAAAAAAGATCAATTTGCATCATTAAATTACATATTCAGTATTTGTATTGTATTAATAGCTAGAGGCCCCAGCTCTAAAGAGATACAAGACTCCATTCCCAATATCTTCTAAACCTGTATGATGTGTATGCATGTTTAACATATTATCTGCAACCTTATTCTAGCTTCTTGCTTAGGGACCTTCCACACCCAAGCTCATTGCTATTGCGATGTGCCATCTGTTGTGTATTGGGTATCCAGGAGCCACAAATACAGACTGTACTGCGTTCAGGTGAACAATGCCTTCTCTTTCTTTTAGTGGACTGTTCACATTTCATATTCACCTAGTCTGATGGGACACAAGCATGTTTTTAGATTTTTCTAACTTTGAGACATTTTTCAGCCTTTCCTTTTTTACCATAAGAGTTTATTTTGAGGCAGGACCTGATCCTATGGTCACTGAAGTCAATGGGAGTCTTTCAATTGACTTTAATAGGAGCTGGATCAGGCCCTTAATGTTTACTTATTAATTCCCCACTCCCTAATGATACTGGTATGCAACATTTACAATCTAGGGTCAATTATGAAATCAAATTTAGTTTCTGATTAGAATGTCTATGCAGTTCCTAACTGCTTTTTTTAATCACCTCTCAAATATGCCCAGATGTGAATGTAGAAGCATTAGTTTCTGATCTTGATATGACTAATTATAGGCTAGGCTTAATTATTGGGATTTTTTTTCTATAAATGTAGGTCAAATTCTCTGGAGGTATAACTTGTTCAAAATGCTTCACTGCCAGGATTCTTAGGATTTGGTACCCTTATCACCAGATCTTCACAGTAAAGCACCTTGAATTCTTCTAGTGACATCTTATAAGATTTCTGATAATTGCTAAGATTTTTACTGGTTATGTCTAGGGGTCTCTCATTGTATTTTATTTAATCATGAAACTATATTTTCCCTTTAGTCTAGATATTTTCTCATTTAGTTCTATAAAATGGACAGGCTCAAAAGATAAATCCAAAGTTGTGCATTATTAGATAGACAAACAGCTAATTCACATGTGCAGAAAGAAGGGAAAGAGTCAAACAGTGTGCTCCATAGTCATAAAACCAAACATCCAAACAAGGTGATATTCTCCTGTAAAACTACAAACACTTTATTAACTAGCAATCCTACTCCAGAGCAACACAATGCTAGGAGTGACCACAGTTCCAGATTACAGTACTTCACAGGCAAACCAGAAAGTACTGGTCTAGATTTTATGGAAAACAAGACTAGAAAGCTAAAAACAGTACAAAGTGAATTTACCTTTACTTTGCAGAAAAGGCCATGAGCTACTTTCCTTTGGATGCCATTTCTGTTTTGTAGAATAGAATGGTGTGTACCCTCAGGAAGCATATCATGCTGCCATTTCCCCTGTGACCACACTGTTTTGTGAGATCAGTGTCCACTTTGGTTTGCACATAATGGCATTCAAAAAGATTAGACCAATCATGAACAGGCTACCTTCATACTGTGTGACAAGGGATGCCATAAACATTCCTTCGATTTTAAAATTTGTTCATTGTTAACTGCTCTCCAGTGGTTTTTTAAGTGTCCAGTGCTATTTAAATAACCTACTTTTCTTTGCATTCCTGGTCCTGTAAACAAGTAATTTTAAAAATGCTCCATTTACATTCAAGATATCAATATGTTCGTTACTTGGTACAACTGTGATGGGCCTAGGTCTGTTAGAAATCAGCTACAGTCTCTGTTATTTACTACACAGTAGGGGGATGATCCTGCATTCCATGTGCACACTGATATCCCCCCAAAATAAATTGAGATATTGAGTGTTCAAGGAAAGCAGGATCAGGCTCTAGTCCAGTATCTTCCTGGTGGCAATGCACAATGTGAAAACTGCTTCACTTAAGTATCTCATTTGGAATTCCACAAGGGTTAAGTGCCCCAAAAGTATTATATGGAGAGGAATACTGTACCCTGCAAGTTGAGTCAATTACAATTTCTTCCCTTCAGGGTTACTTCTCAGCCATCATTTCAAAGCCAAATAAGTTTGCTTAGATAAGTAAGTTTGCTCAGACAGTCCCAGTTTCACTGAAGCACAGGTCCTAGAGGATTAAGAAACTAATGGTCTATACAACTCTGCATCAAAATGGTACAAAACCATTGAAAAGAAATGCAGAAATAAATATTGTATAAACTCCAGTTACTCTTGGGAACTTCATTCATTTTACAGATCATAATATCAACTCCCTTAGATGTGAAATGCCTATTTTTAAAATCAAAGCTCTATTTCTAAACCTGGCTTGTATCAAAAATTCCACGTGCATATTAAATTTTAATTGCGTGATGGAGGCCTTTGGGGTTTACTCCTGATTAACAAATTAAATCTGGTACTGCAGGTGGTCATGCAAGAGGATGTGAATGGCTTTAAGCCCAGTGTGTACATTTCAGCATCAAACATGTGCATGAAAACATCTCACTCTAATTTTCTTTTTAATCTGAAAAGAGGCCTTACATTACATTAGGGCTTTATTGTTATAATTGTTAGACAATTTCTCATAATGGAAACAATGTTCAGAAGGGCACGAAAAATCCAGTATTGTGATCCTTGACCTTGCAGGCATGTGCCCTCTTGCCATAGGAATATCATCTAGTGAGGGCTAACCAAGCCTAGTGTGTAATTATTACAACCATAGAATTTGACACATCCATAATGTCAGGCGGGAAGCTTGTTAGCACTCAGTAGACAGTTTGCACTCCCATATTTACACTCCCACTCATTTATAACAAGCCTGGTAAGGCAAAAATTTTGAATACCACAGTACAGCTCAGATTCTGTAAGGAGCTGAGTATCTTCAGCTCCTATTGAAGTCAATGGGAACTCAGGGTGCTCAGGATTGGACCCCAGGAGCGCAGGAACAATATACTATATGTGAGAGATGAGAAAGAATAGATACATAGCTAGTGTTGCATATAAGAAAGATCATAATACTGTGTTTAGATTATACTTAATTGTATACTGCAGAACAGAGTTATTATACAGAATCATCCAAAGAAGCAACAGCAACAAATTGATTTGAAATGCCTGCTCATCCTCTATCCAAGGAAATTATATGCAAATTAGAGTGGTTGGAGGACAGCAACAGTAGGGACTCCCACAATACATGGAATAAAATATTAGGGATCAGTTCCAGGTTGGCCTTGGCCAAATAGGTTGTGCATATGAAGAAGAGTGACTAATAAAACAAGTTTGCAAATAAAGGATAATGTTTAAAACAATGGTGCCAGAAGTTAGGATCAAACGTCCATATTTAGGTTCTTAAATAAGTTGCCTAATTTCCAAAAGTGCTGAGCAGCCAGCAGCTCCCTTTGACTTGCACAAACACACGTGAAATGCTTATCATGTCGACAGTATCTCTGAATTAGAGCTAGTGAACAAAAGGGAAGATTTCTGCAAACAATTTTGCAAAAATTTGTTTCTATTTTTCATCAACATTTACAAAATTCAATTTTTTTGACTAGCTCTACTCTCAATACTAAAACCTGTATAAACAGAGTTCCTATTATATTAATATTCTAGGTTCTTGAGAGCTGCAGAGAACTGAAAACTATCACCCAATTTTAGATTCCCGGGTAACGTATGCTTAAGGACACCTCCCATTCTGACGTTTGTATTGTGCTTCTAACAAAGACCACACTTGGTCAAAATGATCAAACTGTATTTGAGTTGGGAGAACATGGAAAAAACCCAATGGGGAACCTAGGCAAAAAACAATTGGAAATAAATGCTTGCTTACTTAACCTTTTCCATGCCTGAGTTGACATAGGGTGTATTTTAGTCTAACAATGTACGCTTATTATTTTGAATGTATTTATAGGGCAACAATATAACGCAGGTGATGCTTTATAAAAAAAATAAGACACAGTCTACCCTAAGTAGCTTACAGTCTACTTCACTTGTAGACAAAACAGATCAAACCCAAATAGTAGGTAGTGTACCAAATGATTTTGGAAGGGTTAAAGTATCTAGTAGTGGTCAGTTTTATAGGCTTTGTAGAAATGCATTTTCGGGAAGGATTTGAAGGAGAAGATAGGTAGGTTATCTGGGCTTCTGAAAATAAACAAAACCTATGTGGACATAATCGTTCTGTTTTTTAAATTTATATTTTTATAAATAGTTTAACACAAATATTTTGGCTTGATCGTCCAATAGACGTGGCTTGATGTCGGTGTACAAGATTTTTGCTTAAAAAAGCAGCATCAAATCCATAGGAGAAATATTCTCTAGCATTTTTATCTTGAGGTGGGAAATCTCTTGCATTAAATTAAAACTGAGGTATATAAATCAATAGATTTTTAATGCATTGGAAGCTATTGAAGAAAGTCACACTGATTAACTAAACAAAATCTTCTGATGCCAACAATTGAGATTTGCTAACAATCCATTACCGTTGTTTGCATTTCTGCAATAACATTGAAAAAACTGATTTGCTATTTAATCACTATCTTACAAATATTTGAAGTACTGTACGCTAAACAAAACTTAATATCTTCTATGATAATCAAAATCAATATCATTTATTGTATCACAATGATCACCTGAACCATTCATTTTATAAAATGGGTAGAGAATTTCACAGCTGTACAGATTAACAGAAGTTTCAGGTTTGTCAATAAATTGTAAAAATCCTGCGTTACCGAGGTGTTCCTATGTTTTAGCCCTCTCCCAAGGTCGTATTATCTCCTTTGGTGCATGGTATGGAAGAGATCAAACAAGCTCAAATAATAAGCCAAACGTGGCCAGTAAAACAGTGTGGGAAGCAGTATTAACTGCTGTCTACCTGAGGGGGTGAAAGCACATATACATCTCACTCTTGGATCAAAGGACCTAATCGTTACGCAGCATTATCAGTGGGTGAACCTGTGGAGTGTCTGGCATCAATCCAATATTGTGTTCAGGATTAATGCTGTTGTTGCATTCTGTGGCTTCCACCCCCTCCCCCACACTGGGGTTTGAGGGGTAGGGTGAACCACAGACAGGCTACCAATAGCAGCACAGCATGTGTATGAGCCATGTTGTCATGGGGGTGGGAACTGGAGTCCAAAGCAAACACAATGGCATGTGTGCAGTTTGCCTGAGCTCTGAGATACTGGTTTTGGCTCTCAGGGCATCTGCAAGGATGGGAATTCTCTACGGATCCATGGGCACAGAGTGGTTTGGAGGTACCACCGTCTGTTCTCTTCAAATGTCCACTAGCCCCTCCTCCTGAGAGAGAAATGCATCAGAAACTGAATGGATTTACCTGAGTAACTTATCCACTTTCACAAAATGGATTTATATTGATAATTTCCACCTTTAATTTCTATCATTCATTTACAAAACAATTCCTACAAACCAGCCGGTGCTCCAGTGCTATTTCTTTGCCTAGATGTTTCAAAACACTAAGGTTGTTATCACAATTGTAGAAACTGTATGCAATTGCTTAGAATAACAATACTACTTAGTGCCACACACAGCAGCACTGGACCACTGCAGAACATTTTCTTCCTCAGCTGCAAGCACTGTGGAGACTGAAAATGAAGTGTAAGGTGATGAGGCTAGAGTAAAGTCCAAGCAAAGGGAGGGAAAGGAGATGAGAGTGGGGCCACAGACTAAAACAGGAATCAGCAACCTTTGGCACGGGGCCCAACAGGGAAATCCGCTGACAGGCTGAGATGGCTTGTTTTCCTGCAGCTTCCGCAGGTTTGACCGATCCCACAGTTCGCTGTTCCAGGCTAACGGGAGCTGCGGGAAGCAGTGGCCAGCACATTCCTTGGCCCGCGCCACTTCCTGCAGCCCCCGTTACCCTGGAACAGCGAACCGCGGCTAGTGAGAGCTGCGATGGTCGAACCTGCAGACGCTGCAGGTAAACAAACCGTCCTGGCCCATCAGCGGATTTCCCTAATGGGCCCCATGCCAAAGGTTGCCGATCCCTGGACTAAAAGGAAGCAAAAGGAAAAAGCAGGGTATGACATACAGAGAGAGAGACCCCCCACATTATTATATTTGTATTGTCAGAGAGCCCAGTCAGGATCATGCCCAAAAAAGCTGTACAAAAAGTAGGAAGAGATTGCCTCTTTCCCTGAGACCTTACAATCTAATTTGCAGCATGACAAAAGTTAACAGACAATAGGGGGGTAGGAAGGGTGATGGTAAATAAATAAAAGTCATATAGTTACCGAGATTGCTATGTGCAGTTACATCCATGTAACTGACAGCAGCATTTGACCCAGTGTATAAAACTCAGCCCAATAACATGGAGGACCAGACCATACACTGATTTAGCTCTCCATGCAGTTACATTGAAGTGAGTGGTGTCACACAGGGTTTATGGATTGAATTTGTCCATGGTATTATCCCAGGGGAGGAAAAGATTAAAAAACAAAGAACAAAACAACATCCCTCCCACAGCCCTACACACAAATCAGAAGCATAGCTAGCCATCAAAGCAATCCCAACATTTAACTACGGGATCCAGGGTAGAGAGCCAGCAATGTTAATTAAACATGAGTTCTTAAAATAGCCACCCCACTGCTTTCTCCTCAACGCAGATATGTAGGACATCCACCAGGGAAATACAAAATAACATTACAGTAAAAATCAACTGAGCAGGGGTGGTGGTGTGTTTACTCTTGTTCCCCCCAACCCAGTCCCCTTTCATTTCTTTATCCCTTGCTTTCCTTCTTGGACTTATTCTATCTCCTCACTCCCCTCTATCTTTCCCCACAGCTCCTTCTCTCCTATCTGCCTTTCCTGTGAGTTCCCTCACCTCTCCATTCAAATCTTTTTTCTCCTTTTGTCTCCTTGTTCCTCTTACTGCCCTGAGTCCCTGAAAGAGGTGGGGAGGAGCAGAAAGAAAGAGTCCTTATTTCTCCCCCCAGAAAAAAAGTTTATGATGCCTTAGATAGGAGCACTCAGCTCTGCTGTTACTGAGGGGAGTTGATGAGTTGGTGTAGTGGCCTGCAGCTGCCTCTTTGTCTACCTGCAAGGCAGTTGGTATCCCTAGATAACTAAATAGAGTTGTTTTAATAAATTAATTAGTAGGATTTGTTTGTGTGGGTAACTTTAAAGAGGGCTTTTTGGCAATGGAACACTGCTCATGTGCAAAGGGGGAAAACTAATTGTGTGCATGGGCGGGGGGGGGGGGGAAGAGGGAGGCGATGTTAGTCCTTCTCCAGAACAGCTCATTGCTCATCAGTTCATTAAGTGGAGAGGGGAGACAGGAGGCTGCATGGCTGGGCCAGTGGAAGGAGGAGCTAGGATCAGATGCTCCACTACTATATGGATCTTCTTCCTTGTGAGGAGCTTGCATAAGGGCCGAGGAATCTACTTCAGAGATTGGGCTGCAGTAACCTTTCCAAAACAACTCTGCAGTCATTCCATGCATGCGCAGGGATGGGGAATACCACCCAACATGCCCCTGCCCAATACTCACCCTAGCAACTAGATTCTAGCTTTGCCCCTTACTATTTTAACAATTGTCAGAACAAAATGTTTAATCTGAACTACATACACAGAGTGCCGATCAAAACTTAAATGTGTCAAGGCTACAATTTATGTTTCAGATACCTGGTTTAGGAATAGCATGTAAGCTAATAAATAACAGTCTATAAAATCTGTGTAAGAAAGCAGTACTCCTGCTACAGCAAGCAAATCAAGTAATTGCAATGACAAATATGGTAATGTCAAAAGCTTAGCAGCAGTTGTATAACTTTACTTCTTAGATCTCACTTACAAGAACACTAGATTCAAAGGTATGATATAGCAGAACTGTTTTATAAAGGTATTTTGGGAAGAATGCAGTTTTTCATGGCGTTGGTTCAGCAAAGTACTAAAATTAGCATGTCCCTAATTTTCAGCATGTGAGTAGTGTCACTGACTCCAAAGGCAACGTTCATTAGCTTGAAATTAGGCAAGTGCTTAAGTAGCTTGCTGAATAAGGGCATAGAAAAGTAACATATCTGCAATCAACATTTTGCAGTGGGGAAGGTAGAATATGACTTTCAATCCAATATGTATTGTAATTTATTTAATAAAGTTTGGGAAAATCTCTATTCAGAAGGGGTTTTTTTAAATTAAAAGTTTTTTTAAAAAGTTATTTGGTCTTGGACGCACTATCAATACCTTCATGCCACATCACATCATAATGTACAATTTTACAAATGCACATGTATTAATCCATCGGTCACCATTGTAGTGTATTCACTAGGTCTTTTCATAAATTAAAAGAATGCCAGTTGGCTGGGATATTGTAGTTATAACAGTGTGGATAGTTCCATCAGAGCTTCACTGATAACCGATATATGAATTTGGAGTGTCTTGTCTTTATACAATATGACTAGCGACTGCTCACAATAGCTGCCTGTAACAAACCCCGTTGCCTACTCTGTCCCCATATCTACTCTAGCGACACCATCAGAGGACCCAACCACATCAGCCACACCATCAGGGGCTCATTCACCTGCACATCTACTAATGTGATATATGCCATCATGTACCAGCAATGTCCCTCTGCCATGTACATTGGACAAACTGGACAGTCTCTATGTAAAAGGATAAATGGACACAAATCAGACATCAGGAATGGTAACATACAAAAGCCAGTAGGAGAACACTTCAATCTCCCTGGACATTCAGTAACAGATTTAAAAGTAGCTATCCTTCAACAAAAGAAAACTTCAAAAACAGACTTCAAAGAAAAACTGCAGAGCTACAATTCATTTGCAAACTTAACACGATCAATTTGGGCTTGAAGAGGGACCAGGAGTGTCTGGCTCACTACAAAAACAATTTCCCCTTTCTTGGTATTGACACCTCATCAATTATTGGGAGTGGACCACATCCACCCTGACTGAATTGGCCTTGTCAACACTGGTTCTCCACTCATAAGGTAACTCCCTTATCTTCATGTGTCAGTATATCTATGCCTGTATCTGTAATTTTCACTTCATGCATCTGAACAAGTGGGGTTTTTTTACCCATGATAGCTTATGCCCAAATAAATCTGTTAGTCTTTAAGGTGCCAGTGGACTCATCATTTTTGAGCTCATGATAGGAAATTAGAACTGCACTATTATTTGGGGAAATGTGAAATATGCATTAATGCTTGTGATTATATCCTTTCCCAATATAATCTTTCCCCCATTAGAGTGAATGATAAAACTTCCTTAGACTTTGGTGGGAAGAGAATCAGGCCCTGAGCACTGGTATACTCTACAAACTGATATCCGTATAACCACACAGTTATATCAACCTAACTCATGGTGTAGACAGTGTTATGTCGATGGGAGTGCTTCACTGCACTGCTACCGCCTCTCAGGGAGATGAAGTATTTACGCTCACGGGAGAAGCTCATATAGAGTTCTGTTTTTTCCTACCCGAGGGGATTTTTTACTCTACTTAAAAGAAATTTACCGAGCAATGAATATACTCAAAGAACATTCAAAATGTGACAGAAGCTAACTGACCTTCTGTACCTAGCCCTAATAGGGTGACTCCTTGGCTATTTCCATAATGCACCCCGTTGTACTTAGGTCATTTGAAGTCAGGCTTTGTCTACACTACCCAGCTTTTAGCGACATGCCTGTGCCACTGCAGCCATGCTGTTAAAAGGCACGCAGTGTAGCTGCTGTTTATCAGGAGAGAGCTCTACTGATAACAAAAACCTTCCAATCCCAACAAGCGGCAGAAGCTTTGTCGGCAGGAGGACTCTCCTGCCAACAAAGTGCTGTTCACACTGGCACTTTTCCTTGGTAAAACTTTTGTCCTTTGGGGAGGTGTTTTTTTAAATGACGAAGTTCCAGCATAGATAAAGCCTTAGTCTCATAAAGAAACCTCCTTTTTAATACCTTCTGTCACACAATCTTAACATTTTTTCAATGTAATTTGATTAATTAAATAATACATGGCTTTGTTGCACTTATGTATTTAGTAACATTAGAATGTGGTTAGAAAGTGCACCGTTCCTCCTATCAGCACTGAACAAAGTACTTTACAATATACGAAGTTATACATCACCAGTGCAATGAGTGCATTGGCAAATATGGCAGTTTATGACTAGAATAGGCTGGGAAATTAGGACTAAATTCTATCCTCTGTTATAGTAATGCAACTAACTCCACTGACTTCAAACAAATTGAACTAACCCAATGTACTGAATGCCCCTCCTAATGTGATTATTGAGGATATTATTTTGGTACACCTGAGCCTGGATTTGGTAATTTTAATCTTGCACATTTATCTAGGCTTTTCCTCCATGTGTAGTGGAGTTAATTTTTTTTAGAAGCTTCTATTTATCTAATGTTTGATGAGTATAATTCAATTACCCTCGGTTCTTACCTGCTGTGGTGCACAAGCAATTCTGGCAGGTGCAATGCAATAAACAAAGGAGCCATAGCTGTTGGAATTTTTATTAGTGTAAATCCCACCTGGATAGTTTCTAAGGAATAGAAAGAGGGACCTCTGTTTAATATCTCAGCTGAAATATTTGTAATCATTGACTTCTTTTTCAGGCTACAGAAATGATATCTGCTCATTGCAAGAATCCAAAATATTCACTACAAAATCACAAGTTCAGAGCTTGTCAAATGAATGTGAACATAGCTCCCTATGCAAAATGAAAATATGGCAAATCATACCTACAATATAATCCTGTCTCATTTTAGACTCATAATATTGTGTCTGTTATAACTTTGTTGATAGAGCCTTTTCTGCTTTTTTATTTGTTTTATGCAGTTTTTTTCATCTGTTTAAACATGTAAGAATAAATCTCACACCAAAAAAAGCTTTTAAGGAAACTGAACAGCTAAATATAGACAGCTAAAGATAGTTTCCTTTTAAATATTCAATGAGAACTCAGCCTGTTCTCCCTCTGAACCTTACTCTTGAGTTCTCCATTCTTTTTTTAGCTACACATCTATATGCAAACCTACTTTATTATTTAACAAGATTTAACAAACCAGAAAACAACAAGGAAATTCTTCACTTAGGAAGCTAAAAATAAAAAAGGGCGCTGACAGAAGATGGGATAATTATCTCAACGGATAACAATCAAAAATTCCATTATCAAATCTTGAAAGGATGGCAAAATGCTGAGAAAATGGAGAGGTACTGCCTAACCATTATATGTACTTTTAAGGTCTAGTATAATGGCACCACTGTGCTACAAATGCATTATAACATTAAGTTTATTATTTAAATAGTGCATTGTGTCCAAGTTATACTACAATCTTAGTTCCTGGCCCCAATGGCCAACCAAAGTGACCAGCTTTAAATTCATCCATTTGGTTTTCTTTGAGAAATCTCATTTCAGTAGGGACAATCACCTTTAAGTCTTTACAACGTCCACGTAAACTGGCTGAGCTCTTCTAAAGAGGGCTGTAGATTAAAACTTGGCAGTAAGCCCTTGGCGAATCCATCCTCTTTTCACTTCCTTTTGCATCCCTACTAGGGCCTTCTAGCTTTCCTTGTTTATAGAAACATCCCTTTATCCAGATTTTTAGGTGAAGTGGGGTCCCTGGCACAAAGTGGGACGTGAAAGACAGTTTTGGCCTCTTGGAAAGCCACTTAAATGCAATAGTGGGTATTTTCCCAGGTGAACACAAGACCCTATTCTGTCTGCAGGTAGACAGAAGAAGATGAATGCCTTTGATAGTAACAGAATGTTTAATAGAAAGGTTGCCCCTAAATAAATGAGAATGTTTAGTTCTTTAATCTTGTAAACAAGAAACAGAATCACTTATCCCCACCAGCACACTTCGTGGAATTGCTCTGCCCCCAGGATGCTACAGGGGTGGTAAAGGGAAAGGGCTTTTTGATAATCTGGAGAGGTGGCTCCTTCAAATCTATCTTATAAAACTTGGGGATCTTAATGCCAGCCATGAAAAGAGAGAGCGCTATTTGCTATATCTCTATATATTCTTCTCCATAGGCTAGTGTTCATTACAAACGTACAATTCCAACCCCTTCAGTGAATGATAGCAAAATTCTAAGTGTTGCAGGTCTTGTTTTGCCCTGCAACATATGAGTTAGGTCAAGCCATTTCTTTACTGATTGACCTTTTATCTTAACTGTAATTACTCTTATTTGTTATGATAAAGACTAGGGCTGTCAATTAATCGCAGTTAACTCATGTGATTAACTCAAAAAAAATTAATCACAATTAATTGCACTTATAACAATAGAATACCAATTGAAATTCATTAAATATTTGTGGATTTTTTCCTACATTTTCAATATTGATTTCCATTACAACACAGAATACAAAGTGCACAGTGCTCACTTTATATTATTATTTTCAATTATGTGATTATTTTTGATTTTGTGTGAAGATGTGGTCACCCCATCTCAAAAAAAAAGATATATTGGAATTGGAAAAGGTTCAAAAAAGGGCAACAGAAATGATTAGGGGTATGGAACGGCTTCGGTATGAGGGGAGATTAATAAGACTGGGACTTTACAGCTTGGAAAAGAGACGGCTAAGGGGAGATATGATTGAGGTCTATAAAATCATGACTGGTGTAGAGACAGTAGATAAGTAAGTGTTGTTTACTTCTTCTCAAAACACAAGAACTAGGGATCACCAAATGAAATTAATAGGCATCAGGTTTAAAACAAATAAAAGGAAGTATTTCTTCACACAATGCACAGTCAACCTGTGGAACTCCTTGCCAGAGGATGTTGTGAAGGCCAAGACCATAACAGGGATCAAAAAAGAACTAAATAAATTCATGGAGGATAGGTCCATCAATGGCTACTAGCCAGGATGAGTAAGGAATGGTGTCCCTAGCCTCTGTTTGTCAGAGGATGGAGATGGATGGAGGGAGAATTGTGTCTCCTGCTCTGTTTTACTTGCATAATGCATATATTTCATGTTATAGCAGTCTCGGCTGATGACCCAGCACATGTTTGTTTTAAGAACACTTTCACAGCAGATTTGACAAAACGCAAAGAAGGTACCGATGTGAGATTTCTAAAAATAGCTACAGCACTTGACCCAAGGTTTTAGAATCTGAAGTGCCATCCAAAATCTGAGAGGGACAAGGTGTGGAACATGCTTTCAGAAGTCTTAAAAGAGTAACACTCTGGTGCAGAAACTACAGAACCCAAACCACCAAAAAAGAAAATCAATCTTCTGCTGGTGGCATCGGACTCAGATGATGAAAATGAACATGCGTCGGTCCGCACTGCTTTGGATTGTTATCAAGCAGAACCCATCATCAGCATGGAAGAACGTCCTCTGGAATGGTTGTTGAAGCATGAAGGGACATATGAATCTTTAGTGCATCTGGCACGTAAATATTTTGCAACGCCAGCTACAACAGTGCCATGCAAATGCCTGTTCTCACTTTCAGGTGACATTGTAAACAAGAAGCAGGCAGCATTATCTCCTGCAAAGCGTAACCAACCTTGTTTGTTTAAGTGATTGGCTGAACAAGAAGTAGGACTGAATGGGCTGGTAGGCTCTAAAGTTTTACATTGTTTTATTTTTGAATGCAGTTTTTTGTACATAATTCTATATTTCTAAGTTCAACTTTTTCATGAAAAAGATTGCACTACAGTACTTTTATGAGGTGAATTGAAAAATACAAATTTTTGTTTACAGTGCAAATATTTGTAATAAAAAATAAATATAAAGTGAGCACTGTACACTTTGTATTCGGTGTTGTAAATTAAATTAATATATTTGAAAATGTAGTAAGCATCCAAAAATATTTAAAAGAAATGGTATTCTATTGTTAACAGTGCAATTAATCACTTTATACATTTTTAAATCGCTTGACAGCCCTAATAAAGACCAAACCCTGCTCAGTTATACCACTGCCTGTGTATCAGAGAGATGATATCACAGCCACTTTTGCTTATCACCTTGCTCTTGCTTTTATTATTTGTACTACTATACTTCAAAGTTGGAGCACTAGTGTACTGGGTGCTGTACAGATACAGTAAAGATAGTTTCAAAAGAGAACTGAGAGGATCCAAGCACAATCAGCTTCCACTGACAATTAAGCTGGTCTATCCTTCCTCTTTTGTGGAGGTGGGAGGATAAATATGGCCCCATCTCCCCATAGAAATAGTTCTTTTGGTAAATGGAGAGGTTTCTTTTCCCTTCACCAACCCACCTCCTGTATGTAGATGGGAAAAGAGGGCATTGGGTAACATGTGCCTGTCCTGTTCCATTGCCTCCATTACTGATGGTCTTTTTCATGGGTGTGGGAGGAGTTGATCCTACACCCTCTTTCCCCAAAGAGCTGCTAGTTCGTCTCCCTACTTTAAGGTCAGGCTTGACAAAGCCCTGGCTGGGATGATTTAGTTGGGGATTGGCCCTGCTTTGACCAGGGGGTTGAACTAGATGACCTCCTGAGGTCCCTTCCAACTCTAATATTCTATGATTCTACTTACTTAGTTGCTTGCTTCTGCTATGAGGAAAATCTAGGTTTCACGTCAGATGTCATCAACAGGGGACAGGCATATTCCTGTCATGAGGCAGGGGTTCCTAGCAGTCCTAAATATTGACCAAAACTGATTTATTGTTAATTTAGGTCAGATTGGAATCTAGCTCTTCCTGACCCGCACATTTCTGCAAAGTGAGGTTCAGGAATACTGCAATCCTTTAAGAGCATTTTCAATACTGATATCCTTTGCTTTGAATTTCCATGCTTTCAGGTATTTAAGTTGGCCATTTTAACATACATTACACATATGGGTCTTATCTTTCCCTATGAATATGTAGACCAGGGGTCGGCAACCTAAGGCACGTGTGCCAAACATGGCACGCGGGCCGATTTTGAGTGGCACGCAGCTCCCTGCCATGGTCCCGGCCCCCGGCCTCACTCAGCCCCCCCGCTCACTGCTCTCCCCTGTGGGGGCAGGAGGCAGAAGCCTGGTTCTGTGGCAGCCAAGCTTCCCCTCTCCCTTGCTTCTTCCCCCAGTGGTGCTTTCCTGCCCCACCTCCTCTCCGTCCCTGGCCAATCAGCTAATGGCCCTAGCGAGTAGGAGGAGGGGGAAGAGTGGCAGCGTGCACACAGCTTCGTAGAGGACGCGGAGAGAGGTAGGGACGGAGCCTGGGGGAAGGGGATGGAACAGGGCATATCCCTTCCAGCCCCCTGCCATGAGCCGCTCAGGGCAGGGTGCTGGGAGCACCCCCACGAGCTGAGCACCCCAGCCTTCTGCCCTGCACCTCCCACCCCTCTGCCCTGACCCCCCCCCACCCAAACACACATTCATCCCTCTGCCCTGCACCCCCACAGCCCCAGCCTTCTGCCCTGAACCCCCACACACAGCCTTCTGCCCTCAACCCCCCATTTCCCCAGCCTCCTGCCCTGAACCCTGCACACCCCAACACACACCCAGCCTTCTGCCCTGCACCTCCCTACAGACCCCAGCCCTCTGCCCTGATCTGACCCCCCCCCACACACACACCCCAGCCTTCTGCCCTGAACCCCCTCCCCCAGCCCTCTGTCCTGACCCCTGAACCCTCCCCCCAAGGTCTGGGGTCCCGGCCGCAGGCCCTGATCAGCCCTCCGCCGGCCTAGATGAACAGAACCCCAGGCTGGCAGCAAGCTGAGCAGCTGGTGGCGTAAGATCAGCATTTTAATTTAATTTTAAATGACGCCTTTTAAACATTTTGAAAACCTTGTTTACTTTACATACAATAGTTTAGTTATATTATAAACTTCTAGAAAGAGACCTTCTAAAAACGTTAAAATGTATTACCGGCACGCGAAACCTTAAATTAGAGTGAATACATGAAGACTCGGCACACCACTTCTGAAAGGTTGCCGACCCCTGATGTAGACCTATTCAGAGGTTTCCATACATATACAAATTTGCCTGTACGAGTGTGTATTCTAAACTCTATGTGAACATAAATAAATGTGTCAGCTGCATTATAAATGGCATATTCATATTCATGCACACGGAAAAGAATATTTTGAATATGACCCTTAAATGCCTGGAAATAATTATATCTAAATTCTAAAGACCAGAAGAATGAAGCACAAAATATTTTTTTGGATAGTAAATGAATCAGGACGTTGAATGAAATCACTGCTGTCTCATAAGTGAAATTTTGAATATTAAATGCAATACACTATGCTAATACAACAGTAATGTCGAGAATTTAAAATGGCTAGACGTCAGATAATTCAAATAAGTTCCCAAAGCAACATCAACTCAACTGTATTTTACAATACACAGTATTTTGCATTATTATTTATAGTGTTGCATTTATGTTCAAGAATGTGTTTATGTGGTGATGTTATTATAAGATATCTAGTTCAGTGGGCGGACCTGATGCCACCTTTTATCTCATTAACAGTCTGAGTATATCTTTACTGACCAACCACAGGACTCTTGCAGTAGACTGTGTTCTCCTGTTGGCCAGTTGGGTGAGGGACTCTGGAAACTAACAATCACATTTTGAACCAATAAATAAAAAAAATACAAACTTTATCCTTTATGACTACTACTACTCAGTTCTTACATAATGCTATTCTCACACAGAAATCAAAATGCATAACAAAGGAAGCATGCCATGTTTAATTGCCATGTAGACATTCCAGCTCGGGCTGCAGCCTGAGCTCTGGGACCCTCCCAACCTCACAGGGTCCTAGTGCCTGGACTCCAGCATAAGCCTGAACATCTACGCCACAATTAAACAGCTCCTGAGCCACCTAATTTCATAGTGTAGACATACCCTGAGTCAGCTGGAACAGGTTTTTAATGGCAGTGTAGACATTACCCATAGATGCCTTATGCCACTAGTAAAATATCTGTGCTTATCCACTCCTCTCCCACAAACCAAGTCCTGTCAGCAGATCAGAACACATGTACATTTCCATTGGTTATGTTTGTTTGTAGTTGCCCTTTCACTCTTGATTCTTTATCCCTATTACCAAGAGGCAGTAGTTCAAAGACTGGAGTTCACGGCTTTCAGAATACTGCTCTATTGTTAGAATACTATGCCTGGAAGCAACAGAATTAAAATGTTAGCTTTTGCTCATCTATGTCATTCTTCTTGAGAGCTACTTGAAATGCCTTTGTGGACAGTAGCTCTGGGTTATTCTTTTTTATGCAGTTCAGAAAATAAAGAGCAGGTTTATTTTTTATTGAATTGAAATGGAGCGTGAATAAATAACTACATTTTAATGGTAAGATATTGATCTTTGCAAGTTCCAATGCTGTAATCAATATTGGACCAGTCACCAGATTAATATACCTGTCAAGTCTGACATTCTCTGTTGTATTCTCATAAAAGTTAGTTATTCTGTGACCGGAGCTCACTTACCTGCACTGTATTTAGATTAGGAATAAATGCAACACAGGAGGGTCATTAAAATGTAATTCTGCGTTCACTTTTGGAACAAATTCGAGGTAAAAGGCAGAAAGCACAGAATGCTGGAAAATGGATTTTCAGAGTTCTGAAAAATACATATAGCTGAGTCCCCAAGTCCTCCAGTCTAGAAGGTGAATCAAATAATGGCTCACAGAAATAATTGATAGTGAAACCTCTAAGGTACTAATTTGAAGTCTTTTTTAAAACCCTTTAAAATGAATTCTAGTACATGATTGTGTCACTAGTTGCTCAATGCTCTTAGCTAACAGACTTGGCTGTGAATATTTCCCATATCTTGAGGTAGGTGTTGGCTGTAGAACTTTCCCTGCTTTTCACTGCTCGTTCTCCAGGCAGAGGAACTGGATTTTTGTTTGTTTTTTTAAAGCAGCAGGAACACTGGACTGGGTTGAGAACTTGGTGTGAAGCGGTAGCACTGAGCTAAGACACCTGCCTGAAATGTAGGTTCTGCTAAAAGGTCAGAGGAAGCAGCAGCAAAAGCTGCTACCCGTGGCATTTTCAGGGGTAGAGAAATGAGAAACTCCCCAACCCTAGGGCTATCAGAGAGCTGCAAAGCTTCTTACTGCACATCTCCACGAGCCAGAGTCTGAAGCTAGATGTACGACAGCAGAAGAAACTAGAACTAATTCCCGTATTAATAACATTCAGTTGAAGGGTTTGCAGCCAGAATGGACATTACATGAGGCACATGGGGGAAGGATTTCTGTCCTTCTGGGGATGATAGAGGGGAGAATTGAGGAGGTGGCATGTTCCAGGTCCAGTGAATGCCTCATAGATCAAGATCTGACACTGATCAACATTTAGAGCTGCTATTTTTTCTTCTTCAGTTCTTATTGCATCTTTTTGACATTTCCTTCACGTAGAGGCTGTGGAAATTAAATTTAAAAAAATAGCACATGTCCAGCAGCATATACTCCATGATTCTGGAGCAAAGACAGACAAAAAGACAGAAGGCAACTGAGAATATGTACCTACCATCAGTGACAGTTATTTTGATCTTCCTTCTTGGTAGGTAATGGCATACTGCTCTGCTCTGATGGGCTGTAGATAGTTAAAGGAGACCCTCTCCATAACAATATATCATATTCGCATTTCAACTAGGCAGACACAAAACATTATACAATGTCCCAAATTAATTTTTATCATGAAGTTTTTGTAGATCATGCAGGCAGTTAAGAGGGAACACTACTTTTTCCAATGGCCTACATCATGCTAAAGGGGATTTGATTGTACTCCTGATATCCTCATGTAAAGCTGCACTGAGAGTCTTATACAAACTATAGTGTAAGTGTCCTTTACTTGGGCTCTTGATTTTTTTAAACACATGGCAATAATCAATTCAGACTGAGGCTTTATAACCATTACTGGCTGCAAACTATTCTCAGCTAGTGTAAATCAATGTAATTCCATTGACTCCAATGAAGCTATGCAGATTTTCAACAGCTGAGAATTTGGGTGGTTTAAGTTTAGTCAAATTTTAAGCCAAACAACCTTGACAATATTCTAGTAACAAAAGATAAAGCCAGTCTCTATTGATGGCCTGCAGACCTGCCAGAAAATAAAAGTCAAAAAGTTCCTAAACTCTGCACTGTAATGTAATATCTTTGAAGTCTATGGCATTACACTAGCATTAAAACACCTTCATACTTTCTCCCATGATGCCTCTTCTGGTTGGGCTGAGCTCCCCATAAACATTCACAAAGCTACTTCACTATCCTTCTTCAAATTCTCCTTTGCTATGATAACTACAAAAAAACTTGACGACGGTAAGCTCACTGGTGCGTTGAGACCAATGTCTACCCTGCTGACCAATATGGTCTCATTATTTCCTTGTACTTCCTATTATATTACTTCTAAGGAGGTGGTCCAGGTTGGTCCGCCTGTAAGCTTTTTGGGACAGGAACAATCTTTCTGTTTGTACAGCACCTAGACAAAGGGGTCTTGGTGCTTGACGAGGGCTCCTAGACACTGTGGTACTACAAATAATAAATAATAATTAATAATTACAGCATAGTGGAGAATCAAACCAATACTTTTAGCCTTAAATCATCAACACTATGCAAAGAAGGATAGATACACAATTCTTATTAAAAATTAACATCCAAACCCTGTCGGTTATTCTATTCTAAAACAGTCTGTTAGGAATATTGCTAGAGATATGAACATTCAATTCATAAGAAAACAAGAGCATTTGAACAATTTATTTGTTCTAGGACCTATTCCTCAATCACATTACTCAGTGGATGTCATGACAATGAGTATGAATGCTCTTCAAATCACCCTATCAATCATGCTGTGAGATATCCAAAGGGTCCTGCTCCAGGATGGATAAACTGGATAAGAGAAGTTTGCCATTACAAATGGCCATTTATTAACACAAGCAGGAAACAGAACTCAAACAATTAAGCACCTAAGAACAGGTCAGCAATGACTTCATAGCCCTCTTCCAGCATAACATACTGGATCTAGTAGGTACAATTTCAGGGATTCCAGACTTCTGTTCCACAGCCAGAACTGACATCTGCTCAATTTTCTATTTGAAATGTTAACTGTAAAAATAAAAGTTTAATTTGCTAATCTTTGGCACTGGCTGATGGTTATAAATCATAAAACGATTTATATTTCTGGTTACTGTCGTTCTCTTGCTACAAATCAGCAAAATCAGTGTTAGAAGAATTTTTGAACTCTGAATACTTATGTATGTTAGATAAACTCTCTTTTGGCCCCAGTGTTAACCTACAATTTTGAGACTGATATTATTTGAAAGAAACAGAAAGGGCTTATCATGGCAGCTCAGTCACAACTTGAACTACACAGCTGTTACTGCTAATCTACAATGATTACGCCTAGGGGAGTAGAGGGGTCAAGGAGAGTAACGGATTAATACGGTGATCAACAATCTTGGTACTCTTCTGCTTCTTACCTGGCTGAATCTGAATGGTTCAGTGTAAGAAACTTTACCAGAGGGGAGAAGGATAAAAGAAAAGAAATAAGTGGTGCAGTGTCCGAAAAGCATTTACATTTGGCCACAGCGTGCCTGCTTTTGGAGGGTCAATATGTGAACTTAGAGCTGGATGGGAATTTTTTGATGAAGCAGGTTTTTGTCAGGATAAGCAGATTCATCAAAACCAAAATGTTTGGCAGAAATGTTTCAGTTTTGATGAACTTTTGCTGAAATACAGTCAGGCAGGGTCCTGCCTGAACCCTGCCTGGTTTCCTGCCGCCAGGGCCGGCTCTAGGCACTAGCGAGACAAGCTGGTGCTTGGGACGGCACATTTTTAGGGGCAGCATGGCCGGCGCCAGAATGCCGCCCCTAAAAATGTGCCCCGGCCGCCCTAGCTCACCTCCACTGCTGCTGCCACGGCGCGCGAAACAGCTGATTCGCGCACTGCTACTCGCCCTCCCTCCCAGGCTCTCAAACCTGGGAGGGAGAAGCGGTGCCCGCGCCGCGGCCACTCAGAGTCTCCCCGCCCCACACCCCAGGCTCTCAAACCTGGGAGGGGGGGAGACTCCGAGTGGCCACGGCGTGGGCGCCGCTTCTCCCCCTCCCTCCCTCCTAGGCTTGAGAGCCTGGGGGGGGAGGCAGGGCTGGGGATTTGGGGAAGGGGCGGAGTTGAGACGGGGCCGGGGTTGGGGTAATTAAAGAACGGGGGGGCGGCCAAAATTGTTTTTGCTTTGGGCAGCAAAAATCCTAGAGCCGGCCCTGCCTGCTGCCTCGCCTAGTGAGCTGCTGAGGAGCCCAAAGTTTCAGTGGTGGTTCTGGAGCAGACCCATCATGCTGCCGCCGCAGAGTTGGGGACCCCAGGGCTTCCTGGTCTATGGCATGGAGGCTGGCAGCCCTGGAAATACTGAGTGGACTTCTAGGCTCCCCCACTCCCTTGCCTCACAGGGCTTCCAGGGAACTCCCTGGGCTGTTCTCTGATCTCTGGGAGCAGCACAGAGAGTACCATAGGGGCAGTGTGAGGAATCCCTGAATTGGGGCAGCTGGCTGCTCTGGTTCTTTCAGGAAAAAAAAGAACAAACAGATAGCTCAGTTTTTCCAAAATGAAAATTATTTGGTATTTTCACAGAAAATGTCTAGGTTTTATTCCAATTTGGAACTCAACATTTTTGAAATGTCATAAGTTCCTGCAGAACAGAAATTCCAAGTTTCTACTAGCTCTATCTGAAATATAAATGGGCCCAACCCAGAGAATTTGGACCTGGACTTCTAACCCCCTACCCACAAGCTTAGGCTGGGGGGGGAAGGTGTTGGTTCAGGCCCATGTATAATCTGCTATGCAGGAGACATGCCTCTGGAATGAATTAGCAGAATCCCAAAGATAGTCAGTTAAGTAAGGCTTATGGTTAGTGAAAATGTTCCAAAGAGTCATTTTTTAGAGATATGTGACTTCCTATCTGACAGCAAAATTTTGCCCAGTGAGTTTTGGAGAGAATAGATTTACTTGGGAAAAGTTCTGCATAAAGCCAACCACAGCCACCATTAGGAATACACTCCGTTAATTCAAAGGTTTTATTAATTAAATGAATAATTTTCCCCTAAAGAAGATTCCTGCTGCTTCATAAAGTTTTAATTTACATTTGTAATATATTTTAAAAATCCTAAACAGCTCTGAGCTGTGAGTTAAAAGACATGGAAAGATCTTCTTCCAGGCACTTGTTTGCTCATGCAATAAATTATGCACAGTATTTATGTACCTGCCAAGCTCCACTCATTTGAAGTGAGACTAATAGCTGGCAAGCATTCAAAATTCATTTGCTCAAAGAACAAGTTATGTATAAAGCAATGTTGACATACCTAAAAAAGAAGCTTTGTTAGAGCAACAGTTGAGTATCCAAATTGCAGTGGTGGATCTATTCTAGGCAAATATTCAGGAAATTGAGCCATTTTAAATATACCTGCTATGAATACAACCAAAGATCTGTTTTAAAAACTAGAACTAAGTGACCTGAAAATTGTACCGTGAGGTTGCTCTCACCTCTTAATGTTTGGGTATTGAGTTAGTCTCTTCCCTTTGGGTGGGATTACAGATAAAAGAGGTGGTGGATAGGTTCATAAGTAAATATAAAGTGGAAAATAAATCTAGAAGGTACTTGTAGCTATTGACAAGGCAAAGGATATTATGGACACTAGTTTTGGATACATTATCTTTTAGTTTTTGTTTATTAAGACGATTTTTAATATTTTGAATATTTTTATACTTTTTCTACAAAAATTACCACCTATGCAAAAATCTTCCATGATATTCCAGAATCCATGGTCAATTGGCATGTGATAATTAACTCAATGGATGTTTGCACTGTATCTTAATTCCTTTTAAAGCTGGGGGTAGGTTGAATGCTGCCAGTAGTAAGGGACAGTGGTAGGCATACCACCATAAGTAGAAAATACACATACTCCCTGAGGCTCTCTGCTGTGCTGGAGCAGGAAAGTAATTTGCAAACCTCCTATTCAGGAGGCAGCATACTCTTCCCCTGCATCTTCAAGCTAGTGCATAGGGAAGCAGCATTATGGTTACCCACCTGTTCTCATGTTGAGGGGGAGGGGGTAACGGGGCATGCAGCCCATTATGCTCCCTCGAATACTGGAGCTGCACTTTAGGTAGCCCCAATGCAGGACCTGTGCAGGTGTGTTAAGACTAGGCACAATCTAGCCTTTAGTCTTGTACACACAAAGCCACTGTTAACAGTTTAAATAGAGTGTAATTAGTAATCACTGATTTAAAAGAGTTAAATTTGTAATTCTAGTCGATTAATCTGAAACAAGATAAATATCTGTATCATAAGGCATACATTCTAATATGAGATTCAATACTGTTTTTCGTTGTCTGCTCTGGGATGGATGTTGAAATAGAACTGCCAACTCATTCCAACTTTCCTGTAAAAAAAGAATTATAATAGACTATACTGAATCCAATGGCAAACATGTAAATGAGTTTTTTCCTAAGCTCTAAGGTATTGATGCATGAATTTTATAAACAGGAAAAGCCATTCCAGGCCATTGGAGGATTTGGCACCGTAAACAGCAGTTTTAAATGGTCATTTTAGACAAAAGATTGACTGACAGTTTTGTAATAAAATGAAGGACCTACAGCCACCAAACTGAAAGCCAACAAAGTGTAATACGTGGACGTGTATTATCTTTAGAGACGTACATCTACATTACAAGAAACGGAGATGCTTTGAAGAAACTAGATTCAGCTCCAATGGATGAGCTTTTCAGCATCTAATTACAGGCCTGTACTCCCAGTTACAGTAATGCAAACATAATATCTAAACCATAACAAATTAAGGTCTGCACAATAGTAAAGGACTTAAACACAGTAATTTAAGGACTAGTATTTTCCTACTAGCTGGACGCATGATGAAAAAATATTGTAATGTGGTATATAATTGCTTGAAGTAATAAGGAGGAGACTGAATTATGCTGCCAGTGATCCTCCACGGGTATAAAGCATGTGAAAAGCATACCCACTGACAGGTACTTCTAATGAATTAAAAGTTGGTTTAGCTGCATTTTCTAGGCAGTAAAAGTCATAGCCAAATCAGGTAATGGTCTGAGTCCCTTCTCACACACCCCAGTGTAAATTAGGAGTAATTCAACTAAAGGCAATAGAGTTTGGCCAATGTAACATTATTTGGAGAGGCGAATCATTCTCAGCATTTTTAATGAATATTTAGCTCTGAATCATGGTCAAAGCTGCATGGCTATGCAGTGGCATAAGAGAGAGTTAAACCCCTCTCTCTGCTTCCGTGTAGCATCACTGGACCTTGGGTCTGGGAGCAGAAGGGTAAGCAGATTCTGAGCACATGCAACTTTCTCTTTTGAACAGGTGGGTGGGGTGGGCCATAGAGTACACAGAGACTAGGCTCTGACCTCCAATCTTCCAGCTAACTCAGCTGAGACAGCAAGGAGGAGTAAAAATACTGTATTGATATGGGGCCAGTAAACAAGTACCCACTGGAGCAAACTGGGTTGCAAGGAAGGAATATGCTTTGAGACCCCTTTTAATGAGGCCAAGATAAATGCTCAGGAAGAGCCATAAAGATTCACTAGATGAAAAAGATATAACAGCATTAAAATTAGCTACAAAAGGCCACATGTTTGTCTCCATATGAAACAGTCACAAGTAGCAGAGTATATCATGGCCTTCTTCACTCCTGTACAGCTAATGGACGTGGCAAGCAGCTTATCAAGCAAGTCAATCTGAATTCTATTACAGCAATATCAACCAATCAGTTATCTATTTGGTGCCAATGGCTGATGCAGCAATGAAATATAAAAAGCAGTCAATGAGATGTATTTCTCCAGTGACAAGAAAAAGCTCTTCCCTGGTGAGTTATATACTGCAAATGAAGCATTAACCTGTTCCCCAGTGACATAGCACCAACTGGTGAGTGTCAGGAGGAAGGTTAACCTCCTCCAGAAAGGGCCCTGGTCCCCTCAATCTCATTGAATGATACTTTCAAAGCCACCGTGCGTATTTGCATTCACATTTTACATTAATTGTAATTGGAAACTGGCCATCCAGCTCCTCTAGGCAGTTTTGAAAATCTCATCTACCAAGTTCTACCTTACTCCATTGGTATCCCTACTGATTTTAATCAGGCCACTTGCAGAGTATGGTATTACCCACCATGAATAGAGATGCCAGAGCCAAGACCAAAATAAAGAGATGGAGAGGGAGGGGAAGACATTTTTGTCTAAAATCCAAGATGCTATGAAGAGAAGATGAAAACAGATTTCTGTAAACTTGTCACATTGTATGTCTATTTCACAGTTCTCTGCTGTACAAGCTGTGGTGAAGGATTTCAGTCAGGGTGAAGTGATTTTTAGTGACAAATATAGATCCTGGCAGCAGGATTCAATTTGATTTCTAAGCTTAAGGAAAACTGTACATGTTTTTAGATAAATCATATACAGAAACAAATGCACTTTGTATAAGGGTGAGAACACAAAGGATATACAGTAAAAATAATAGAATAAAAAAAAAAAGACACCACTACAATATTAATCATGATACTCCTGTTGCAATAAGGGACTTTTTCTGAAATGGATTTTAACAAAGAAAATATATTTCTTCAAAATACCTGTTTCATTTTGCCAGCCTCTCTTTTTTGATCCCTCATCTCAATAGTTATGTTAGCAGCATTTGGGTACCTAGTGCCTCTTTGTCATCTCTATCTTATACCATTATCATTCCATTCAGTCCTTATCCTCTCTTCTCTTTCCCTGTGGCCACTAACCACCTCTCCTGTGTCTGCCCTTCTTCCTTCCCCCTCACGCACAATTGCATCACTTTCCTCTCATCTTAGCACCATACCCACCTTCTGAGTGACTTCATTTGTCATGTTCATAACACTTCTGATTTCATAGGAACATGCGATGCAAGACTGAAAGGAACCTCCTGGATCATTGAATCCAGTCATCTGCTATTGCAAGCAACCCCATCATGTAATCCTATTCATAAATTTGTCAAACTCCATCTTAAAATTAGTTTGGTCCTGGGAATAGCGGGAGCAAACAACCTATCAGAGATGGGGCCAGGAGGACCATTTGGCCTGGGCCTCAAGCTCAAAGAGGGCCTCAAATTTAAGACACTTGTTAATTTTTTGGCATTTTAGATGTTTCACAACTTGTTTTTATGCACATCCCTATCGGACCAAAATGTGACACACACTCTCAGCTTAAAGCTGCAAATTTAAGCAAATAAGATGTGATTTGGTAAAAGACTTTTTTTTGCACAGAAAAAGGTTAGAAAAGCATTTTTTAAATAAAAAGATATTCAAATTATGTCTCACTCTTTTTGTGGTGCCTTATTTTGTTTTCATGTATCATCATTTTTTATTTTTATTATAGCTAGGGGTTTCAAAAGCTGGAAATGGCCCGGGCCTCTTTGGACCTCTGGAAAGGTGTTCCAGAACCTCACTCCTCTGATGGTTAGAAATGTTCTAAGTTCTAGCCTAAACTTTTTCATGACCCGTTTATACCCATTTGTTTTTTGTATCAATATTGTCCTTTACCGTAATATAGCTCTTATTCCTCCTTAGTGGCTACCCCTTTGATTTATTTATAGAGAGCAAGCATATCCCCTCTCAGCCTTTGTTTTGTTAGGCTAAACCGGTCAAGCTGTTTTAGTCTCATCTCATAAAATAGGCTCTCCATTCCCCGATCATCCTAGTAGTTCTGCTCCACACCTGTTCCAGTTTGAATTTGTCTTTCTTGAACACAGGTGACCAGAATTGCACACAATATTCCAGATGAAGTGTTGGCAGTGCTTTGTACAATAGCATTAATATTTCCCTCTCTCTAATGGAAATACCTCCGTTTATATGTCCTAGGATTGCATTTGCCTTTTTCACAGCTGCATCCCACTGATGGCTCATAGTCATCCCAGGACTGACTAATACACAAAAGGTCTTTCTTCTCCTCCTCTGGTCATTTCCAACTGATAAGACCCCAATTTACAGCAGAAATTCAGATTAGTCCCTAGGTACATGGCCTTGCATTTTGCACTATCAAATTTCATCTTATTTCTCATTCTAGTCTTCAAGGTCATTCAATTCTTCCTACAATACTCTGATCCTCCTCTATATTGATGATGCCTTCCAACATTGTGTGTGTGTGTGTGGGTGGGAGAGTGAGTTGGTCTGGAAGCATGGGTAGGGACAGGGCCAGCTCCAGGAACCAGAACACCAAGCAGGTGCTTGGGGAGGCCAATGACAAGGGGCAGCACATGTCTGGCTCTTCGGCGACGGGTCTCTCCGTCCTCTCGGAGGGAAGGACCCGCTGCTGAATTGCCACCAAAGAATAAAATGGCGGCGGTAGAGCTGCCTCTGAAGTGCCGCCGATCGCGGCTTTTATTTATTTTTTTGCCGCTTCGGGCAGCAAAAACGCTGGAGCCAGCCCTAGGTAGGGATGTGGAATTATTCACTATAATAAATATTACACTACTGGTTTCAACTGGAATTTGAGTATGTTGTGCTGGGTTCATAAATTATTATGGCAACTACCAATAAAAACTAGAACAGAAGTTATATTTATTATGTCATTATTGATCAATTAGACATACTATTATATTTAAAGAACAGTTCACACCACATGGAAAAACTTTTTAAAAAGCATTCAATTTAAGGCAGAATTAATTTAGTTATCATATTACAGATGTGTGCATTGTCAGCAGCTCTTTAACATTCTAACTATGAATTTTGCACCAGTTAAGTAATTCTAATGCCTTATTCCAGGAATGTACAAAATAATCATTTGAGAGCGCTCTGAAGGAATTTAAAATTCCAGGAGCTATTTTGCCTTTTGAAGCAGCAATAGCAGTCACTCTAACTGCAGGCAGAATGTGCTGGTACTATCACCAGAATTAGATATATTATGGGCCTACTAATTTAAAAATAAATAAAAGCAAAAGCCATTCCAGTGTAATTAGATTGCCCATCACCCAGAACAATTTAATTAACAGGAATTTCACAGATGCTATGTTGGAGAAGAAATTTCTTGGGGCCAAATGCAATTCTGGTATAAATAAGTGCAATTGCTTGATCTTTCCAGAGTTGTACCAGCTTACACCGAATCTGAATTTGACCCAGAGCCCCTCCAGAGCCATAGCGTAGTTTCACAAAAACTATTCAAGACAGAGGTGGTTAGTTTCAGAGATTGTCCTTCAGTAAATGGCACTCTGTTCTCATGTCCTCTAAATTAATGTTTGGAAGAACATTGGTAAGTACTGGTGATCTGGGAAGATAGCATGGAGGACAGAGATGGTCCAGAAGCTAGAACAGAACATTGATGCTCACAGTCAACATAATGCGGTAATCAGTGCTTAATTTGTAATGAAAGAGGCGCTGAGGCTCAAGCAATTAGGTGCCAGGGCTCAAGCAATATTTTTACTTTAATAACTGACACAGCAAGCCCAGAGGTGCTGGGGCTATGAACTACCAAGCCCAGAGGTGCCAGGACTCAGCCATGGCAAGCCTTGGCACAAATTATGCACTGGCTATAATGTCCCACCAGGCCAATGTAATCCCTCAAAGTGTGCAGCAGCATCCTCAGAGGGCAGATCATCTCTGCATGCCCTCCACATTGACAGCAAACTGGTAAGACCCATGATAGAGGTTTGTCACTATACTCCAAACATCTCTCTCTTCACTTAAGATCACATACAGGATCCACAGTGTGTTCACTTGCAAGTATAGAGCCAAAGCTCATTTGGAATAAATCTGATTGATATGAAAGCCAAATATCTCAGGCCAAAGGCTAAAGTTGTCATCTGCATGTGTACACTGCAGACCTTCTCCCCATTCTCCACCAGAGATAATTTCTGGTGACTCTAGTACCAAGACTGCCTTTCAACTGGCTGATGTAAGACATATTTCCATGTTAGCTTTATCTTAGGACTCAAACTACTAAGTGAATGCTCTCACAGGATTTCATCTCTGGAATCAGACATTTTATATCTGAGATCAGACACTAACCATCCCAACACCCCCTCTTTCCCCTTCCCACGATTTGTGTTACACTATGTGGATAGCTAACAAGAATTGTGCTATTACAAGGCCTACACATATGTCTCAGTGATAAATAGATCATGACCATGTCATAGATGGCTATTTCAAGAATATCCATGGCCATAGAATCTGAATGCCAATGCATGATGACCAGCCTGGCATTCAAGTTTAGGGTACCCAGATAAAGTTTAGTGTTATTGGCACTGTTGCTCTGTGCTTTAGAGATTTGCTGCCAAAAGGACATATCATAAATGTCCACCACTTCATGTCTTCTCTCCCCATGCAACTTATAAGAATAAGAGACGCAGCAAAAGACAGGAAACAAAAACAACAATTACCATACTGAACCCAGATCCTGCAATTGGTTACACTAGCAATATGCCAGATTTTCAGGGCGAGTCATTCTAGCCTCTTAATTATCTGGTTAGAACTGTGACAGCTGTGACTCTGAATAAAAAAAAAAAAAAAAAAAAAATTACCTGGCAGTTTGCAAGAGGCTTTTTTCTCCCTCCCCTTTCTGATACTTCCTACATTAAAGCAGAATCTGTGTATGTCTCTGTGTGGGAGAAAACCCTCCTAACATCCCCCTCCATTTCAATTACTCCACTAGTGGCACTTCATCCTTGGGCAACACATCTCTGCAATATCATTCAAATAAGGAAAAATGTTCTTGTGCCACATTCTTAACGGAAGAGTCAAGAAACAGAATGAAAAACTGCACTCCAAACGGTCTGAGAGTTCAGGAGAGACCCTTTCTCCCAGCTCACAAACTCACTTCATGTCTATCAGAACATTTAGATATACTGTATGGATCAGTCTCATGATTGAACTAAGTTGCCACTCTTTTGACCATCTAGCTATATACTGTATATCTAGAAAAGATCAGAGAGTATGTCAAGCATACAAAAGTGAGGTATCTACAGAACATGGCAAATTAGAAAAGGATTAACCATTTAAAAGCTCAAGACAATTGGAATTATTACCCACCTTTTCCGCCCCTCATCACTCTTGGTCTTCTCCCCCACACACAAACTAGAGTTTCCAAACATGAGTGGAAAATAATCTGCAATAGAATCTCTTCTACGAACATTGACAGATACGTTAGAATTGGCATAAAATCTGCAGTTTAAAGAACATACACCTCCCAGTTCACTGCACACTACACACATTTATGGTTTCATTAAAATCAGCGTTACTTTAGAAAGGGCTTTTTTCCCCTGTAGAATTTCAATGCAGAGTTCCAAAATTTTGAACCGTTTACATGTTAATGGGCTACAAGCAACCTGGAGAACAAAGAGTTAATCCTTTTTATTCTTGCAGACAACATAACTGGTCTTTATGTTCTGATGTTGAATCTCCCCAAAAGGACACGATTCAAAAGTAGGTGCATTTAATGCTTCAAAGGCCAGATTCACAATAGTGTCCACACAGACCCCACGAAGGGGGCCACCAGAGGCTGAAAGCCCATCAGTCTTGGGGAAAGTCTAGGGAGGTTATTTGGGTTTGACCATTCATAACTATGAAATATGATCTGATCATGTCCTGAGGTATTAAAATTGCAGTCTATAAAGTTTGGGAGCATAAAACTTTTAGAAGATTATCAGAAATATGTAAAGACACTTTTTGAGGTTTCTCAATGGCCATTTATGTTACAGTCTTTGAGAAATCAATGAAAGAACCACGCACATAGAATGTAGACTAGTTTTACAAAGAATTAACTGTTACATCACACTTATTAATTAAGAAGATTATTCATATGTAACTATCAACATGCCATGTTGTATGCAATGAGAGAACAAGCTTTTAAATCACTGGGTGCATAAATAAGGATTAGGACTACATAAATCTTGAGAGGTGAAGCTGGAGTGGAACACTGAAGAGTTTTTTTCTAGCTCTTTCTTTTCAGATTTTGTATTCCATTTATGTGGCTGTATGTTGGACATCTACAACTTCATAACTATGAAGACAATAGGAATTGAGGGCACTCAAACACCACACAGGATCAACCATTTGAAATCATGTTTGATGGAATTTGATGGGCTGTATTTTTAGAATAATTTCAGAGTCATGAGCATAATTTTAAGTGGCAGACGTTTGTGAAATTCATAGAATAAATACGTGCTGGGCCATGTACATTTTCTTTTTAATATGTAATATGAGAAATTATACTGAACATATAATGGCGCTTATGCGCCAATACATCTGTTAGCCTATAAGGTGCCACAAGGACTCTTTGTTGCTTTTTACAGATCCAGACTAACACGGCTACCCCTCGGATACTGAACATTATGTAATTCATGCTTTTGAAAGTTTGCTGGGAGATTAACTATGTCCTAGTGGTTTGATTTTATTGGATTTGGAAAATAGTTTTAGTTGCTGTGAAAATTACTGTTCAAGTAGTGATTTGGACAAAAGTATTTTATACTACAACTATTCCCAACTGTATAGCTATCTACACAACACACATTGTGACACAGAAAGGATATGACTTCGTTTGATTTCACATATGCCTCCATATAGCCTATAATTTCAGCTAATCTAAACAATATTTTGTTTTCTTTTTCCTCATAGTGCATCTCAGGGAACTTGATAAGTACATTAAAAGAAAGATGAATGTCCAAGAAAGTCATGGAGACAGTAGAGAAAAATGAGGAATTAACTTACACAAGTATATATAGATGTATATATGTCTAGTCTGTTTTTAATTCTTGAAAAACTAGTTGCATAAGGACATAAGAAATTCAATAAGGACAAATGGAACAATGAGTTGCACACATACAAAAAAGAGAAATGACTGTCTAGGAAGAAGTATTGCAGAAAGGGATCTGGGGGTCAGTGGACCACAAGCTAAATATTAGTCAACAGTGTAACACTGCTGCCAAAAAACACCCCACAACAGCAGTAGCAGGAGTGTTGTAAGCAAGACATGAGAAATAATTATTTCACTCTATTCTGCGCTGATTAGGCCTCAACTGGCAGTGTTGTAGCCAGTTCTGGATGCCACATTTCAGAAAGGATGTGGACAAATTGGAGAAAGTCCAGAGTAGAGCAACAAGAATGATTAAAGGTCTAGAAAACATGAGTAAGGCTACATTTTAGTCACAAGTATTTTTAGTAAAAGTCATGGACAAGTCAAAGGCAGCCATGACTTGTACTATATACCCCTGACTAAAACTTGGGTGCTCTGAGGCGGGAAGGGGTCCAGGGGGTGCTCTGGGATAGCGGGCAGCCCAGGAGCTCTGTGGGTGTTTTGGGGAGGTGCAGCTGGGGACCCCTACTGGTGCTGGGGGCAGCAGGTGGCAGCACGCAGTCTGGAACCCCCGCTGCCGCTGGGGGACGGGGTGACGGTGTGTGGCCCGGAACCCCCGCTGCCACTGGAGGCAGGCTGGCAGGCTTCCTACCTGGCTCCGCGTGGCTCCCAGAAGTGGCTGGTATGACCCTGCAGCCCCTAGGCAGAGATGTGGTCAGGGGGGTCTCCATGGTGCTCCCACCACAGTGCCTGCTCTGGTACGTGCAGGCAGAGGCAATGCGCAGAGCTGCCTGGCCGCACCTCCGCCTAGGAGCCGAGGGAGGGACATGTTGCTGCTTCCAGTCTCCCGCCCCTCCTCCCCCCCAGAGATCAGCACCACCCAGAGCCCAAACCCCCTCCTGCACCCCAATTTCTTGCCTCAACCTTGAGCCCTCTGCTGCTGGGGAGGGGAGGGGGCGCAGTGGCTCAGGCGGCCCCCAGGCCAGCTGCACCGGCCACTGCAGAAGTCGTGGAGGTCCGAGAAAGTCACGGCATCTGTGACTTTCATGATCTCCATGACAGACTCACAGCCTTACCTATGAGGGAAGATTGGAAAGACTGGGTTTGTTTAGCCTGGAGAAGAGGAGACAGAGGGGATATGATAACAGTTTTCAAGTACATAAAAGGCTATTACAAGGAGGAGGGAGAAAAATTGTTTTCCTTAACCTCTGAGGATAGGCCCATAAGCAATGGGCTTAAATTGCAGCAAGGGAGGTTGAGGTTGGAAAAACATTAGGAAAAACTCCCTGTCAGGATAGTTAAGCACTGGAATAGAATGTCTAGGGAGGTTGTGGAATCTCCATCATTGGAGATTTTAAGAGCAAGTTAGACAAACACCTGTCAGAAATGGTCTTGCTAATACTCAACATGAGTGCAGGGGACTGAACTAGATGAGCTCTTGAGGTCCCTTCCAGTCCTATGATTCTACAATAAACTGAAACAGTCCTGAATCAGCTTTAACAAGCATGACTAACACTTACTCAGTGAGTCAACATGAGCTTCCAAGACCTTGGTAATCCAGCAGTAGTATGTTATCTCACAGATGAGTAATTCTTGAACCATTAAATTTATTAGATGCAAACAGGTTTTTCCAAACCATCACGAATGAAAATCATCTTTCCACCTTGTGCTTTTTTAGGAAAAAAATTAACATTGGTATTGTTAAGAATCTGCAATTTTCCATAAAAATTTCAGTTTCCCCATACGTCTTTTATAGTATCTTAAGTTAAAGACGGAATGCCAAGCCTTATTATAGAGCCATTTCTTCTTCTGAAAGAAGTCATCCGAACTTAAGGTACAACCAAACAAATAATGTCAACCCACTGACTGGCACTATTTTTTTTTTAAATACAAAAAGTTCTCTCCCATTCAAACAGTTATAAAATCATATCTTCTTGAAATAAGTATCATTGTTTAGCTGAAAATTTATAAAGTATTTTAAATAGAAAATACATGCCATAAAAATGACAACCACAGCAGAAAAACCACTGGATATTATTGTGCTAATGTAATCCTTCTGCCTGTCTGAGTTGGCAGCAACAAGGGCCGGGTTCAGTATCTAGGGGTTTCATTTCAATAACACTATGCAAAACTGGCTC
This sequence comes from Chrysemys picta bellii, assembly GCF_011386835.1. Classification (NCBI taxonomy): domain Eukaryota; kingdom Metazoa; phylum Chordata; order Testudines; family Emydidae; genus Chrysemys; species Chrysemys picta. Next base: position 83,963,438 of record NC_088795.1, read on the forward strand.
GAGCCCCCACCCAGTGACCTGGGACAATTACATACTACCACCACCCCCCAGCGCCTCTTGCAAGCACGGAGTCTGAGTGTAGCAAAATCCTTTTAATAAAGGAGGGAAACAATGTGGCATTATGTTAGGGAAACACCACAAACAGGATTCATAACACAACCCATGAACAAAAGACCCACCCCCAGGTAAGTTTGGCAGTGTCCTTTTCCCCTCAGGGTCTTAAGTCCAAAAACCAAAAAAATCACCCAAAGTCCCAAAAGTCCAACAACCCAAAAGTCTCTGTCCCTGGTCAGTGCAGCACCAGAGTTCAAAAGTTTATCTGCAGAGTTACCTCCCAGAGGAGGGGGGAGGGGGGAACCATGGGGGTGTTCAGGGGCACCTTACGTGGTCCGAGGCTGTGGGGCTCTGCTGCAGCCTTCACCGCGAGCCACTCCACCAGCCACCCCATGAGCCGTTCCAGCCATCCCACAAACTGCTCTGCTCCGCCAGCCGCTCCACTCCACCAGCCGTCCCGCGAACTGCTCTGCTCCGCCAGCCTCTCAGCAACATATCTTCAGCTCCCCACCCCCCCCACCTCCACCCCCCAGCACTCAATGATTTCAGCTCTTAGTAATTTTAGCTCTTTAGTGATTTCAGCTTGTAGTAGGGGAGCCTCAGTGCTGGTGTATCATTGGCTCAAAGTGAATTCAGCTCAGCAGCCTGTAACTAGACTCCTAATGGAATCAAAATTAGCGCTGATATTCCACAGTGGAGAGAAGAGGTGGTGCAATTGGTGTTTCAGGCCCTCAAAAGGGGCCCATACCATCAAGTATAAATGCCTGTCCTCAGCCTCTCTCAATTCACTGGGTTTTGGAACCCATGTCCCTTGTCTAGCGGGTGCTACTTAGTTGATGGCGAGTCCCTCTGTCATAAAACATTTCCACTGTCCTTGATTCACATAATCAGGGTAACACGACTTTATTCTTCCTGCCCCAACAACAGAAACGGGGGATTCCACAGCAGCCCATGTGACCATTTGGGCTGCTGTGAGCTCATGCTAGGTGGGATGGGTGTGCCTATACAAAGATGATCAGCCCCTGAAGTTCTTTTCCACAACTTGCCACAATTCAGCACTAGATGTCAGGGTAGAGCTCATCTTGACTCTGCTTCCACTAATATAGAGAAACTAAATCAATACTGTACTTTTCATTTATATTGTTGTACTAGTTTTCAGCTACATTATGACTGATTTTCTCAATGAGAATTTCTTTCATTGAGGATTAATTGCAATGCTATGGAACAACAAGCTTGGTACTGAGTACAGCAGAGTTCAATTTTGTGGACTGCAGGTTAATCCATCTTGAATTGCACTTAATCTTTGTTTAGATTAACAAAATATATGTTCCTGTTTCTTGCAGATTACATAGAAATGCTTGCTGTAAACATAGATTGGAGCTCAAGATCCAAATCTTCCATAGTTATGGCTAGAACAAAAACCATTAACTGTCATTGGCAAACTGTTTATGAAATATGAATACACAGCCAAATCAAAAAAATAATATTTATATAAAGGAGCTTCTTGATGTATCAAGAAATTCTTCTCTTAAGGTCTCCTCCTGTTCCCAATTAAGTTAATGGGGCCCTTAGTGCGCTTTTAAAAGAATTATATACATAGGGTCAAATTCATCATTGGCATAATTACAGTGACATGGAGTAACCCATGATAAATTTGGCACACAGAATGTTGGTAGACATATGAATGGTGACAATGTAACTATATACCACAGGAGGTACTGAACCCTAACTTGAATTTTAGTTAAGTTCAGATTCATATCCAAATTCCCAAAACTGAGCTGTCCTTTGTAGGTGACAAATCTGAGGAACTGTCACAGATTGAAGTGTCATTGGAGGAGGTTTTGAAATTAATTGATAAACTTAACAGTAACAAGTCACCGGGACCAGATGGCATTCACCCAAGAGTTCTGAAAGAACTCAATGTGAAATTTCAGAACTATTAACTATGGTTTGTAACCTGTCCTTTAAAACAGCTTCTGTACCCAATGACTGGAAGATAGCTAATGTAACGCCAATATTTAAAAAGTGCTCTAGAGATGATCCCGGCAATTACAGCCTGGTAAGTCTAACATCAGTACCGGGCAAATTAGTTGAAACAATAGTAAAGAATAAAATTGTCAGACACATAGAAGAACAAATTGTTGGGCAAAAGTCAACATGGTCTCTGTAAAAGGAAATCATGTCTTACTAATCTATTAGAGTTCTTTGAAGGGGTCAACAAACATGTGGACAAGGGGGAGCCAGTGGACATCGTGTACTTAGATTTCCAGAAAGTCTTTGACAAGGTCTCTCACCAAAGGCTCTTACATAAATTAAGTTGTCATGGGATAAGAGGAAAGATCCTTTCTTGGATTGAGAACTGGTTAAAATACAGGGAATAAAGAGTAGGAATAAATGGTAAGTTTTCAGAATGGAGAGGGGTAACTAGTGGTGTTCCCCAAGGGTCAGTCCTAGCTAGTCAACTTATTCATAAACAATCTGGAGAAAGGGGTAAACAGTGAGGTGGCAAAGTTTGCGGATGATACTAAACTGCTCAAGATAGTTAAGACCAAAACAGACTTCAAGATCTGTGGAGTGAAATCAGGAAGGCCAAATCGCACTTGGAGTTGCAGCTAGCAAGAGATGTTAAGAGTAACAAGAAGGGTTTCTTCAGGTATGTTAGCAACAAGAAGAAAGTCAAGGAAAGTGTGGGCCCCTTACTGAATGAGGGAGGCAACCTAGTGACAGAGGATGTGGAAAAAGCTAATGTACTCAATGCTTTTTTTGCCTCTGTCTTCACAAACAAGGTCAGCTCCCAGACTGCTGGACTGGGCAGCACAGTATGGGGAGGAGGTGACCAGCCCTCCGTGGAGAAAGAAGTGGTTCAGGACCTATTTAGAAAAACTGGATGAGCACAAATCCATGGGGCCAGATGCGCTGCATCCGAGGGTGCTAAAGGAGTTGGCGGATGTGATTGCGGAGCCATTGGCCATCATCTCTGAAAACTCATGGCGATCGGGGGAGGTCCCGGATGACTGGAAAAAGGCTAATGTAGTGCCCATCTTTAAAAAAAGGGAAGAAGGAGGATCCGGGGAACTACAGGCCAGTCAGCCTCACCTCAGTCCCTGGAAAAATCATGGAGCAGGTCCTCAAGGAATCAATTATGAAACACTTAGAGGAGAGGAAAGTGATCAGGAACAGTCAGCATGGATTCACCAAGGGGAAGTCATGCCTGACTAACCTAATTGCCTTCTATGAGGAGATAACTGGCTCTGTGGATGAGGGGAAAGCAATGGATGTGTTATTCCTTGACTTTAGCAAAGCTTTTGCTACATCTCCCACAGTATTCTTGCCTCCAAGTTAAAGAAGAATGGGCTGGATGAATGGACTGTAAGGTGGATAGAAAGCTGGCTAGATCGTTGGGCTCAACTGTCATCAGTGGCTCCATGTCTAGTTGGCAGCCGGTTTCAAGCGGAGTGCCCCAAGGGTCGGTCCTGGGGCCGGTTTTGTTTAATATCTTTATTAATGATCTGGAGGATGATGTGGACTGCACTCTCAGCAAGTTTGCAGATGACACTAAACTGGGAGGCATGGTAGATACGCTGGAGGGTAGGGATCGGATACAGAGGGACCTAGACAAATTGGAGGATTGGGCCAAAAGAAACCTGATGAGGTTCAACAAGGACAAGTGCAGAGTCCTGCACTTAGGACGGAAGAATCCTATGCACTGCTACAGACTAGGGACCGAATGGCTAGGTAGCAGTTCTGCAGAAAAGGACCTATGGGTCACAGTGGACGAGAAGCTGGATATGAGTCAACAGTGTGCTCTTGTTGCCAAGAAGGCTAATGGCATTTTGGGCTGTATAAGTAGGGGCATTGCCAGCAGATCGAGGGACATGATCGTTCCCCTTTATGGGACATTGGTGAGGCCTCATCTGGAGTACTGTGTCCAGTTTTGGGCCCCACACTACAAGAAGGATGTGGAAATATTGGAAAGAGTCCAACGGAGGGCAACAAAAATGATTAGGGGTCTGGAGCACATGACTTATGAGGAGAGGCTGAGGGAACTGGGATTGTTTAGTCCCCAGAAGAGAAGAATGAGGGGGGATTTGATAGCTGCTTTCAACTACCTGAGGGGGGGGGTTCCAAAGAGGATGGAGCTCGGCTGTTCTCAGTAGTGGCAGATGACAGAACAAGGAGCAATGGTCTCAAGTTGCAGTGGGGGAGGTCTAGGATGGATATTAGGAAACACTATTTCACTAGGAGGGTGGTGAAGCACTGGAATGCTTTACCTAGGGAGGTGGTGGAATCTCCTTCCTTGGAGGTTTTTAAGGCCCGGATTGACAAAGCCCTGGCTGGGATGATTTAGTTGGGAATTGGTCCTGCTTTGAGCAGGGGGTTGGACTAGATGACCTCCTGAGGTCCCTTCCAACCCTGATATTCTATGATTCTATGATCTCTTTCCTGATTAGTTGTAGCTAAATTAGCCCCCATCATATCATATGTATAGTTAGGGTTATTTTTCCCCCATGTGCATTACTTTACATTTATCCACATTAAAATAACCCTAACTATACATACAATATGATGGGGGCTAATTTAGCTACAACTAATCAGGAAAAAGATCTTGGAGTCATCGTGGAGAGAATATCTTATTGCCCTCATATAAATCCATGGTACGCCCACATCTTGAATACTGCATACAGATGTGGTCTCCTCATCTCAAAAAAGATATACTGGCAATAGAAAAGGTTCAGAGAAGGTCAACTAAAATGATTAGGGGTTTGGAACGGGTCCCAATGAGGAGAGATTAAAGAGGCTAGGACTTTTCAGCTTGGAAAAGAGGAGACTAAGGGGGGATATGATAGAGGTATATAAAATCATGAGTGGTGTGGAGAAAGTGAATAAGGAAAAGTTATTTACTTGCTCCCATAATATAAGAACTAGGGGCCACCAAATGAAATTAATGGGCAGCAGGTTTAAAACAAATAAAAGGAAGTTCTTCTTCACACAGCCCACAGTCAATTTGTGGAACTGCTTGCCTGAGGAGGTTGTGAAGGCTAAGACTATAACAGGGTTTAAAAGAGAACTAGATTAATTCATGGAGATTAAGTCCATTAATGGTTATTAGGCAGGATGGGTAAGAAATGGTGTCCCTAGCCTCTGTTTGTGAGAGGGTGGAGATGGATGGAGAAAAGAGATCACTTGATCATTACCTGTTAGGTTCACTCCCTCTGGAACACCTGGCATTAGTCACTGTCAGTAGACAGAATACTGGGCTGGATGAACCCTTGGTCTGACCCAGTATGGCCATTCTTATGTTATGGCTCAAGCCCATCTCGGTTATGAACACAGATCAGCCTGTGTTTTTTGTTTTTTGTGTTTTTTTTAAAGATGCATTCATCTGATCCAACCTGGTAATTTAATATAGAAATTGTTAAATAAATAGTATTAGAAAACAGTAGGAAACAATAGTATGCAACTTGATTGTTTAATATTATTCATAAATCTTTTCAACAAAGACTCATGCATTAGGGATATATTTTCCCCTTGTTGAACATACACCAGTCTCATTAATATTACTTGGACTGATTTATGAATACTAGGAGGTGAAGAGGACATTTAGCAACCGCATTAGCAACTGCATGGATACGTGCTCAAACAAGCCTATCACTTACTTCTATGTACTTGTGGAAGTCATTATCTGAAACTTTTCAATCATGCTAAGTAGGCTGTTTGCTGTCTTTGTAAATATTTGCAGTCCGTTACTTACAATGCCTTTCAAAATGTGTACTTTAAACATCTCCTTGATATACTTTAAACTGTATTAAATATATCACTTCTAACTTATTTAGCACCCCTGAAAAGTTCTTCTCATTAGGCATATACATCCCTTATTAGTCAAGTCGTTATACTACGAGAGAGCCAGGCACTGGCAAGTGATTGGTAGGAAAGAAAGTTTCAAAGTCATCATGCAGTCACATTCCTAAGCGATTAAAGGAAAATTAGAGTCTGGTAATAACTTTTCAGAAATTTAAACTAACTGTAAATAAGCTTCAAACATACCACTTCTAATCTGGTTAAATATATACAAAACAATCCACTTTCTTATGGAAATTGATCAACTTGTAGAACTCCTTTCATTAATATTTGGCTGCTTTTGACTATCAGGACATAAGTGCTTACGCTCCACCTTTGATACTCTCAGCTCAGAGCACGAGGGACGTGATGGTACATATGTGGCTGCCCCTATGGATACCGCTTGAGAAAACTTTCCCACGCTGGTGCACGAGACACGCACTGCCTACAGTATAATAGATATGTGCAACACATCTCAAAGAACATTAGTTACAAGAAGGTGAGTAACCATTTCTTGTGGAGAGATGGATATAAAATAAAGAAGGGCTAGCATGGAAGAAGCATGTACTTTTCATTTTGAATGGCTGCCAACCTGGCAGTGAGAGAAGACAAGGTAGGTAATAGTAAGAATATTCATGAATAGGTCCTATATAGATTAACCACAATAAAAAACGTAATACCTTGAAAATCGTTTTACAGCAAATAGTAATTAAGGCAATCATGTAACAAAATCCAGACTCTTATTTTTACACTGGTATATTATTATGGAATAATTAATAGTTAACAATGCCATTTCCAATTGCATTTTCAATAAATATACTTTTTCCTGTAAAACTGTTTCCTCCACAGAAAACTGAATAGCATAGAACAATACAAAATAAAGGCAAGCAGGACAAACTGAAATTGCTGAAGAAAACCACAGGCTATAATTTGTACTGGGATAGCCATGAAGAGTAATTTAGCAACATGTTCAATATATTTTTCATCAGGCCCGTGAACAGTGACTTTATTCAAATAGTCTTAAATTATCTATAGAAGAACTCCATTCCCTTCATACTTTCTTGGACTTCATAAGGACTAAATAAGAATCAATATAAAAGGATAGCCGGTGGTTCTGTTGATATTGGTGGAAACTAAAAGTAGAAACACCTCATGCACAAATGGAACAATCCTTTCCAAGTATTCAAAAACGAACACAAAACACGACTCCATATTAACAGGGAGGACAATTTTACTTAGATGTTTTTTTCTTTTACAGAACATGACCATCAGTCCTTCCAATGGAATTGTATTCTCTGTGCAGAGAGGCTCTAGAGCTATTAGTCATGAGCTGGTGAATAAAATGAAGCAATTGCTGTGTCATTCCCGTGAAATGAGTTCTGTTGTCACAAGAAGGATTTTCTGGAGGGGAAGGTTAAGGCCTCAAGCTCATTATTCACGGTGTAATTTTGGCTTTGAGTTTTCTTTTCCTTTGCTTGCTTATTTTACTTATTTCTTTTCACATCAGCATTCAAACCTGTTCCAAATCTTTGAGGGTTCTCAGGAAATAGATTCGCTTCTAGATAGCAATAAAATGAGACCGTGTGGTGTTCATATCTTCCTTATTCTGGATTTTTCTCTTAATAACCCAATTTTGTAGAACAAAATGGTGTCCTCCCCCAGCATGACCTTGCATCCCCATGGAGGACACCATTTTGTAGATTACGCCTTGTATGCAAAAAAGTTGTGGCATGCCTTACTGAAAGTGTTACGGTATGCCACTGCTCAGGCTGAGTTTTAAGACATTCAGGTGCTGCATATCCTGTTCTGCAACGCTTTCCAGATATGAGCACGTCACTGTTTGCCTATACAGTACATGTGCACACTTTGTAGTATACTCTATACCCACTCCTCTTCAGGTTAGAGATTTGGTTCTTTATTCAGCATACTCTTCCTATTGTAAAGCACTGATGGCACAATGTAAATAAGAACACCAAGAGCAGCAGAGAAGATATTGGCCGATCAGTTATTTAAAAACTCAAGCATCACAGCCACTTGGTTATTAAAATAACATAGCTGTTTTCTCTCTCTCTTTTTTGATGGACTCTGATAATAATGATAATGGGGGAAGGGGCTGCTGGTAGGGTCTTCTCTGTGAAGAACAGAAGTACAGTAACTTTCCTAAATGAAAGATTAAGTTCATCATGGGAGAGCCATACTGAAGAGAAGAGGTTGTAAATGCCATTCTTTGTCCCAGGTTTGGATTACTCTCTTGCCCTTGAAAATAATCACATAGCAAAACTGGATAAGTCAGAAGACTCTCCTCTTTAGGGGTACTATTTGTAATCAGGGAGAGAGTCTGTCTACCTGGGCAGGAAGGCTCATTGTCAGCTGGATTGTAACTATCCCTGTGGTGACTACCGGTGTCTAGAGGATAGGTATCCTAACATTCGGTCTCTTGGTTGTTTGGTGATTAGAAAAGAGTCAGTGGCCTCTGTTCATTTCCTAGCAACGAGATGTTTGCAGATCACAAAAACCACCACCAGATGATGACCCTGATTGGCAATCTCAGCAGAGAGGCCAAGTAGTGAATGGATCTGAACTGCACGCTCACCTGTAAAGATCCTCAGTCAAAGGAGGCAGCATATTGGCAGTATGGGGAAGTGTGTTCTATTGATAGCTAGATTAAACTTCAATTTCTAAATTAATTTTAGAAGAAAACAGTCAGATGGAGAAAGTTTGTCCTAAGAATCCAAGTCAAAGTCCTTGTTACCAAAACAAGAAGTACTAACACTTTTCTTATCGGAAAAACAACAAAAACAAAACAGCCTCTTGTGGAGGATCTTTGCTGGATTCTGAAAAATCTCTGTAGCTTCTTCTGGGGACATACTTTCTGCTGAATACAAAACAAAAGGAAGAAGTAGTGTCTCCTGAAGCAGTAGACTTTTGGCCCTGTCTTCTTCCCTTACTTGTTATTACTATGCCAGGTAGTGGAGGTGAAAGACTGTGCTATTTCATTAACAAGTTTACAAAAATTGTTCCCTGCAGATATATAAAAAAAGAAAGTAGAAATTTGGATAATTCATTGTTAAATGAAAGAATGTTAAAAAAAACCCTAAATCTCTCTGAGAAAGCGAGTGCCAAAATATCAGAACTGACACACATTGAGGTCACAATATTCTGGTAGGAACAACAGTAGGCTGCTCCTTCATTTTAACTGACTGATGATTGTTAGCTTTAAAACTGCTTTCAGTTATCTGCAAGAATGGCCATAACTACGTAGTAATGATTAGTAGACATTTTCAGAAAAAAAATGCAGCACTTATAGTCAAGTGTGTCTTTTGTACTGAGAAGGGGAGAAAGGAAAACATTAAAACTGGTTCTCTTTTGGCCTAATCCTACAGGGTGCTGAAGTCCCTCAACTGTTGAAGAGAGCTAGAGTTGAGGGACCTCAGCACTGTACAGGAGACATTCTGATTCTGTACCTTAAAGGACCAGAGCTTCTGGGAAATTCAGGCACATTGTAGAATAGGAGACTGATCCAGCAGTCCTTAGTCAGGCAAAATTCCCACTGAATTCAGTAGGGGTTTACCAAAGTAAGGACTGCACGATCGGGATTATCATAGGTTGATTGCAAATTACTGCTCAGTAAAGAAATACATTATTATGGTGCACAGTGCTGATTCAAGAAGCTATTACAAAATGACTGCTGTATAGTCAATCAATTGTTACTAGTGCTAGAATATGAGTAACAAATGCTATTTAAGTAACAGTCTTCTATTTATGAAAATTGGTGGGTAAGGTGAAAAGTTCTACATTTGGATTGTATCTCTAGGCTCCAAAAATGTGGAATATTTTTCCCTCTGGTGTCTGATAGGTGAAACTACAATTGCTTGAATGGATTTTTGAGCAATTTCAGTATTTTAATGCATATTTAAAGATTATGAAACTTTGCTATAGGTCAACGGCATGTTTAGATACAATTTAAATTTATTAGACTTTATTTTCCAATTAATTAACTATAGTTTGTGGGCCCAATCCTCCTCCCACTGAAGTCAAGGAGAGACTTTCTATTAACTTCATCAGACACTACATCCCCCATTATAATAAAAATGGGAGGGGAGGAGGGAGCTACTACAAAAATTAACTGTGTAAGTTAATTTATATCATACCACTGAGTCATAAGAAAATAAAATTTTAGTAAATGGCAGTGAACATGGCAAGAAATTCCTGTTGCACAGGAAAATGTGGATACTTTAATAGGGGAAGATGTGGAACAATGCACTGCTACATATATCGGTATAATCTGTAAGAAAAGGCCATAGCTTTCAGACATGGCCAACATACTTTTCCAAGCCCCTTGCAATCTTAGATTAAGCCTGCCACTGAGCCCCACTATTTATCAATGGGCCTTACAGGCTTAAGATATTCACTTCTGTTAAACTTTACCACAAGATTCTGCTTATTTTTGGCTATAAATTTTGCCACTCAGGACAGTCCATTTTCTGTAACTTACTTGCCAAAGTAGCATTTGCAGCACTTTGCTGGTCCTGACTCCTCACACATTTTTTTCATACCAAACTCCTATTTTTTTTTTCTTCGATGAAGGGTCTGCCCATTTCCAGAAGCAGCATACTCCCATCCTCACTTCCTTGCGTGTGGAGGAAGGTGGAGAAAAGAACAGGGCTATGGTTCCTCCTATTCCTCACCATTCCCTGCTCTCTTGCTCTTGAAGGTTCGGAGTGGGGGAGGGCACAGAACTTTCCTGCTCTCCCTCTACCCACACTCATGCTCTGAATAAGACTTGAACGATCACACAGATGGGGAGAGTGGAAGAGCTGTGTAGGACTGAGTCACAATCAAGTCGTTAGGTGTTAGCCCCAGTGTTGCTACTCTCACAATAGCATTGCAAGCCTCAATAAAATCAGACATTGCATGAAAATCTCAGCTCCCTGATTTGAACCACTTTCCTAGAAATGAAAAGCTTACTTACTAATTCCAACTGATTTTCCAATTTAGTTTAGAATCATGTCAGTTTCAGTAAGGTTCCAGGGTTTCATGGAGCATAGGGGGGAGGGATAGATCAGTGGTTTGAGCATTGGCCTGCTAAACCCAGGGCTGTGAGTTCAATCCTTGAGTGGGCCATTTAGGGAACTGGGGTAAAAATCTGTCCAGGATTGATCCTGCTTTGAGCAGGGGGTTGGACTAGCTGACCTCCTGAGGTCCCTTCCAACCCTGATATGTCATTTAGAAACAATGTATGTTGGTGTTTCAGAAATGAATTTATTTTTTTTATTTTCAGTTCATGGAATTTTCTAAGCCATATCTTCTGTGCACCAGAAATTCTGAGTTTCGGCCAGCTCAGGTTAAATCTCATGAAAACAGCTCACAAGACATATGTTCCATTGATTCTGAACTCATCCCCTAGTCCTGATTTGACTTTGAATCTATTCCCAGACTCTGATTCAGTCTCAAACCTGAACCCTACTCTGAACCTCATCTAGTTCCGGAATCAAATACCATGCTTTTTGTCATCTCTACTATTTACTTCGATCAACTTTTCATCTCTCTTTTCCAAAATCACAAATACCATTATTCCAACTTTTTTATTGGATCTGTAGTATTATAAATATGATTTTGCTGTCCCCTAGGTAAGAAAAGATGCACTGGACTAAAAAAGGCAAGCCTCTAGATGAAGTGGAAATCATATTAAGGTTTCTTTTTATTCTCAAGCAAGTAACCATTCATGCACGATAGTCAAAAAGAGCGAGCAAGATGACGTACTTCATTTCACTGAACCAAAATAAGCAGAAAGAAACCTTTGCTCTTTAGTAGTGCACATAGTCACAATACAATCTGTTTAGGTATATGTCTACATCTGTACCCTGAAGATATTTACCTCCTCTAGGGGAAAAAAAATACAAACCAAACCATACAAACATGGGTTTTTGTTGGTATTGAAAACAAGAAAAAAAATTAGTAACTCAACCTTTCCATCAAAATATTTACTTTACTGGGATCATGGAATACCATCCGCTAACAAAGGCTTAAATAATTCTTTCTGAAAATGCAAAACAAATTGAAAAATTTGTTAGAATATTTATGCCTGCATTCTAAAACTGGCAATGGTTAATTATAATTTCTATTAACCTTCACAGCTGATGGGAGAATTGTTTTCAGTATATACAATATTATCTGCTTTGTATGACGAAGAGTGTGCATCACTGTTTCTACTACAGTTAAGACTTGTTTTCCCACCTGACCCCAAGGAACAACAAACGCAAACAGCAAATCAGGTACACATGGACTATTTACTAGAAAGGAGACTAATGAATGTTACTTTTATTTTATTTTCCTGCTGAATACATCCAAACCATTGTGTGTTACTTCAAAAACAAACATTTTTACTGATCCCAGATTGAATGTATCATATGGAGCAAACGTAAAGAAGCAAGGGATTTAGGAAAAGTGCCATCAAATGAAAATTAAAAACCTAGCTTCTTAGTTCATAAGAACATACGGACATAAAAGTGGCCATACTGGATCAGATCAAAGGTCCATCTACCAAGTATCCTATCTTCTGATAGTGGACAATGTCAGGTGCCCCAGAGGGAATGAACAGGTAATCAAGTGATCCATCCTCTGTCAACCACTCCCAGCTTCTGGCAACCAGATGCTAGGGACACCATCCCTGCCCAACACCTGTTTTGTAACTAAAAGACTTGAATTAGCTCTGCAGGGCTTCAAGTAACACCAGCAGTGGGAGAGATCATTTTCAGTATGAATGAATAAAAGAATGATATCACCCTCCCAACTAGATTATCATAAACCTTACCCTTTCCTCTTTTCTTCCTGTTACCTTTGTGTTCTAAAGTATGCAAGAAGGAAGACTAAATTTGACGTAGGCTTTAATGCGGACTAACATATTTGAAAGGGTAAAGTACTGTATTTTATTAAAAAAATATGGAGTAAAGTATGGAAAATATTTGATTTTAATGGGTTAAGTTTTGAAAAGGGCCACAACCTAAATTTGCATTCAGAATTTTGTAGAAGAGAACCACCTGGGGTTGCTAATAACAGAATCCATCTCTCTCACTTTCTGACTGCTTTCACAAAAGCGTCTACTGGAGTAAGTCCTCCACCATATACTTTCTCCCAGCATACAGTTGTCCTTTCTTCATTCAGTACCACTGGACAAGCATTCCAACTCTTCTCTGGTGCAGTCTCATTCCTTTGATTGTGCTTCTCTTATCTACACTCATGCATTTAGCACCTTAAATCCTGTTCCCTTTCCATTTCTTTTCCTTCTCTCTCTGCCCAAGTTCCCTGTCTTCCCTTGCACTCTGTTATTCATTCCATGGCTTCTAAAATTATCTCTTTTTTTTTGTTTCTTCCTTTCTGCACTTACATATGCGGTTATTATTCCTATCCTAATAAAACCCTTACTCAACCTACCCCTACTTCCCTTTTCTCCAAGCTCTATGAATAAGATGCCTACTTCCAGAGTCTCAGCATAATCTCCTCTAGTGCTCTCCTTGATTCTCTCCATGCAGCCTAAACTGCCCTTGAAGTTACTCATAACTCTTCCTTTCAAAATCTCCTCTCCATATTCATTCTTCACAATCACTCTCCTGTATTTGATGTTGTGGAGAACCCTCTTTTCCTTAGGCATCTGTGACTGTTCTTTACTAGCTCTCCACCTACCTTGGTGACTGCTCCATCATTACCTTTATATTCCTCCTTCCTCTTACTCTGCACTTGACTTTCCCAGTCAGTCTATCCTTAGCTCCCTCCTTTTTTCCCTTCTACATTAGCTCTCTGGTGGCCTAATCCACTCCCACTCATCAGCTCTGCGTTAATTATGCTCAAATCTTTCTCTCCTCATTACCGCTTTGCCCTCTGGGCAGACTCCCATCTCTACTTGTTGCTCTTATATCACCTTCAAGGATTTCTTACAGGTCCATAAAAATCAGTCGGGGGGGGGGGGCGGGAACACCTCATTTTTCCTGCTAAATTCTCTCCTCTGCCTCCTTCTCCATCACCACTGACAATCCCTTCATTATCTACGCAGTCACTCAAGCATGCACTGTTATGAGGATTTGCCATTACCTCTGTGATAAGAAAACTTAACAGGAATATTTACCAGCTGGAAGGAACAGAAATGCAGTAGAGCGCTGCCAAGTGGATACTATCTTTGCAACTTGGAAAGAGCCAACCATCAGAAGAGCATGTTGGGAAAGATAATCAACATATTCAGCCAGTTGTCATTACTATTCATTATTTGTACTACAGTAACACCTACTTGAAACATTCATAATTCTAATGAGGGAATGGATATGATCAGCTTTTCAGCCTGACAGCTAGTTTTCTCCTTGAGATACTCAATAATTGCAATATAGACAGTCTCGCAGTGATATGTAAAACTTACCCAAAAAAGATTATATACCTGTAGAAGCAAGTTTCAATGCCTTGTGACAATCCAACATAAATATACTCTATGTGCACCAAAAACTTCTGTCACTAGATGTTGAAACTAAAAGAAGCTGCATCATATTATTTCTAATGTACTTTAATGAAGACAACTGCCCTCTGGGGAAAAAAAAGTTCCAAGGAGTGTTCCATTCAATACTATTAAAGTGAACAGATTTTTAACATGGGAACTACTGCCAAAAGCACCGCCAACAGATTTTTTTTTTTTTGCTGCTTGAGATTTTGAAAATAATCTTATAAAGCTCTGGTGAGCTGTAAAAATCTGATGTTTGTTGAACCTTTGGCTAAGTGGTGCCAAAGGAAGTATAAATCAACTACTTTGCCTAAAATGGCTTTTTAAGAAAATCCCTCAGAGTTTGCTGTAGATGAATTAACAAGCAATTGGTTGTAGAGGGAGTTCTCTGTACATAGCAAGCTAATGAAATCTGACAGGTTGAATGGTGCAAAGATAATGGGCTGAGCTGTCCACTGACTGTAAAGCAGAAGCTGATTAAGGTTAAGATTTTGAAAAAAAAAAACCAAAACCCAAACCCTAGAATTGGGTTGAAAGGAACTCTGTGTTCAGTTTAAGGGTTCAATTGCAAAGGTTCAATTTTCTTACTAAAGTATTAAATTGAATTCAAGAAGAATAGCACTCTCTAGTTTATGTTTATATTATCACTGTGTAATTCACCATTGCCTCGATTCTCATGGTATCATTCACCTCTCCATTCTAAGTGTGAGCACACAAATATAGTTATATTTAGGCATTCTAACATAATACCAGAAATATTCTCATTCAATTCAGCATAGAGATTCTATCATCACTGCATCAGAACACGACCATTCCTTAGAATAAATGTTCAAAAACACAGATACGTCCGGAATCAGACTGCAGAAGTTGAAGAGTTACAATAATAAGATCAATCCACCAGTTCAAAGAATTGTTGAGCAATTTAACTTATAGCAGAAAAAATACAATTTGGTGCTTTTAAAATCAGCTGCTGTCAGCAAGACTATATGTAAGAAAAAATAAAAAAATAAAAAAAAGATATGTGAGAATGGTGATTTTTTGTCCACTTCCGGGTCAGCCAAAAGTCATAGTGAGCTGTATAATCAACAAAAGCTATCTCCCCATAACCACAACTCAGGTGCCAGCTAATGCAAGGAGTTCTCCTTATCCACATCACAGAAAAGATTCGAAAGCTCCACAGGGTCATACAAAAGCCAAAGATAGAATCTGAATAGATTAAGGGGACCACATAATTTTGCCAAGTTGACCTAATCACAGGAGACTAAGAAAGTGCTGATAAAAGTGCTTTTTACCACAAGATGTATTAAATGCTTATATCAGTAAGATGCAATTGACAAAGCCCAGTGAGAGCTCTCAGGGTACAGAACACATGGATAGGATGTTCTCAATAGAAAGCTTTCAAGTTTGAAACACTACCTTGCCAGCAATCAGCTTGGGTTGTGACTTGCCACACTCAAAACACAACACAAAACTTGCTTCTTTCTCTCAATAAGGAGTACTGTAAAATAGGTCAATGACATTTTTCCCTTTGCAGAGAGAAATCTCTCACCAAGCACACCCCATATAAATACAACATAGCTTTAAAAGGAGCAGAGAATTTGGGACCCGATCCTGCAAACACTTAAATGTGTATACCTTTACTTGCATAGGTTTAAATGGGACTACTCATGTGAGTTAAGTTATGAGCTCACTTAAATTTGGCAGGATCAAGTCTATTTTGTTGAACTGGTAGAACTGTTGGGCAATTCTCATTAAATGTTTATGGGTGAAAGTAGAGGGAAATGACATACATTTTGGTGATACATTCTTCATATTTTTCTATCAATTCTATTAATAAGAAATCAATGATGCTTTTTTTAAAAATCCTTGTATGAGACTCCTAGATGCAAGGCACACCAGGGATAGATTAGAATAGGTTTTACTGAAGTATGAAGACCAATCCAGCATCCTCTGAACTGCTGTCACTAGAGCATTTCTTAAAGTGTGGGTTGGTGGAGGTGAAGGTTAGCAACTCCAGCCAGGAAAACAAAAATTAAAAAACAGAGCAGGTTAATTGGCAATACAGCATTTGCAGTGTACCACTCAAAGTTGCTGCTTCCAGATTATGATCACTGTAAGCACTGCACTAGAAATAGGAAGTAAGGAGACTAGGCAAATAACCGCCAATTTCCTAGTGAGAGTGAGAAAATGGGTACCATGTTCAGAGCTTAAAGCTGATCTCTGCTATTCATAAACTCCACAGTTTACACAGAATTAATTTAACAGGTTGTGAGAGAAAGTGTTGGACTGGAACGAAGTAGGAGATATATCCAGCCTGAAGTCTGTAAGAGGGTCCTTCATGTTTTATCCTGAAAGAATGCAAAGATTAACAAGATGCAGCACAGGAGGATGTGGCAAATCAGAATTTCTTGCCAAAAGCAGATGCCATAACTAATATGCCTTAGGGCCTGACAAGTGCCTTTAATTACGCAATTCATCCATTCTTCATTATTATTATTTATTATTTGTATTACAGTTGTGCCCACAGGCTTCAACGAGCACTGTTTGCAATCAGAAAAGCACATTACACTCTATCAGCTAGAAACCAGAGAACAACTCATATGTACACTTAGTTTCCAGCCTCTTCAAATATGCTGATGTGAAGTATAATGACAGATGGAATGTAAGAAGAGTTCCCATCAGGGCCGGCTCCAGCGTTTTTGCCACCCCAAGCAGCGGGGGGGGGGGGGAGGGGGGGCGATCTTCGGCAGCTTTACTGCCGCTGCTTTATTCTTCGGCAGCAATTCGGCAGCGGGTCCTTCCCTCCGAGAGAGGCTGAGGGACCCACCACCAAATTGCTGCCAAAGAGCCGGATGTGCCACCCCAAGCACCTGCTTGGTGTGCTGGTGCCGACCCTGGTTCCCATTCAGTGCAAGTGCCATTCACAGTAATAGACAGTTTATCCATGTCTGGAAGAGGCATTCCTTGCTTGAAAGCTTAGCTCAGAAGTCCAAAAATGAATGAGCACTAGACAGATACTACTTGATCACGATGGCCAACCTGTTAGAAACAATTAGGAAAAAAAGTTGCTGTTTGAACTAGCACAGGAGACACAATCAAAGCATTAAGTCATCAGATGCAGTAGTGAAGCAGTTTATCTGGTCGAAGTGATCAAATCTGACCTATTGTTACATGAACCTTAGTAATACTTTCTGAAAATGGAAAAAGATGCCTATTAACAGTGTCAAATAGAGTTCTTAAAATAACAAATATTCTAAGATAGAATGAAATGTATTCTGAGACAGATGGACTAAAATCATCCAGAAATTGACTTTACAAACCAGGTAATCTAACCTCCAGAGACCATCCTGAACTCAGATTGAATGAGATGGAAAAAGTCAGTTTTGACCATCCAGCATGCAAACAAAGGTATCACAAATTTTATGTTAATAGTTGCAGCTGCATTTAATCAACTGTTGTGAAAAATCAAGCAGCTATAAGAGCCCTACTCCCATCTGTAGGAAATCCCACACTGGTACCGTTAAATACTCTATGCCCTTTGGACTATTGATGGCTAGATCTTCTTTTAAAACACATCATATTTTACTATTCAGCCCCAAAACTATGCATGATAAGGGAGACAAGGAGTAGCAGAAGAAACCCCCTGGATTAAAAATATGCAAAGGTAATAACGAGGGGGCATATCTTCAAATGGTGTAATTTGTCATAGATAATTGAGCTATGTCAATGTACACCAGCTAAGGATCTGCCCCCAAGATACTAATCAACTGGTTAAAGAGAAGAACTGCCTAACTCTGTCATGACACATGAAACTCCATCATCACACAACAAACTATGGGCAATGCAGGCACTACTGATACAGTTAAGTGTAAAAATTCAGCAGGCTTGAACATAGTTTGGTAGACTGCACTGAACTTCCATCATACAGATGAAATAATACACTGAAGTGAAAGAACTGATTGAGAGACTCAGCAGGAATCTCTTAAAACCTATTTGAAGATAAATATACCAATAGAGTTGCATGTATTGTGAGGACAGCCATTCCAAAAACCTGCAATTAAAGGTGTGAATGTGTTAATTAAGATCAAATGATATTCTGATGATTAATATATAGATGTTTTTATGAACCTGCTCACTTGTGGTCTGCCATCCTCTAACATAAGTAAAATACAATTTAAGGCTACAATACATACTTAGAATGTAGGACAGACCCAAAATACTCATTTAGCTAATTTCTAATTAATTGATTGTAAGTCCTCTGGGACAGGGACCATCATTTTGTTCTGTGTTTATACAGTGCCTGCCACAATGGGACCCAGGTCCATGACTGGGGCTCCTACACATTAGTGCAATACAAATAAACAACAGTAATGGCCATGCTATCCTGGTAAGCACAGTCCTTTTCCCCTCCACCTTTTTCTGAACACTACAGTATATTACAGTCTCATGAAAAACAAAAACAAACAAAGAGTGTGTAGAAAAACAAGAAATTCTTCCTTCTAAATACTCACATAAGTGGGGTTGGAGAGAAGGGAAGTAGTTTTATTTTGGGAAAGTGGAGAGGTCTGGATCTAGTGAGCTTTTGATCCTGATGAGTTTTGTATGTGTTTATAACGGCTGTACAGCAAATAAATATATTGTGGCAGAGCTCCGACCTTGTCTCCATGGGTCCTGCGCTTCTAGGTGGCTTATACTAACTTCAGTGGCTCACTGCGACCCTCCACGTAGCCCTTCTCTCTCTAGGGCCAGGGTTACAGTCTACTGAGCCCTTTTCATCATAAGCCAGCATGGAGGTTGGTGAGAGACTCCCACAGTCTCTGTTGTCCCTAGGGGCTTATTTCAGAACAGTTTAGCCTCCTGTCCTGCCTGTCTTTCCCTCCCAGGTGGTGTTTCTGTAATGGCAGGTTGGGGGGAACCTGGACCTGCCCTCTACCCCGGGTTCCGGCCCAGGGACCCTAATGGTATCAGCTGTTGGCAGCCATCCTTTCACTGCCAGAATTGCTACATTTCTCTGGGCCACTTCCCCACAGCTCTCCCGCTTCTCTCTTCTTCACCCTTACCTTAGGGCTCCCTTACCGATGGCTTGAGGGTGTCTTCAATAGCCAGCCCTTCAGCCGCACTTCCTGTCCCCGCCTTTTTATAGTATCAAAAGTGCCTTAGAGTCAGGTGTTCACATTACTTTAATGGCCTCACCTGACTCTTTGCAGGTTAATTGGAATCAGGTGTTCTCATTAGCCTGGAGCAGCCCCTGCTCTGGTCACTCAGGGGACAGAAAACTGCTAATCCAGTGGCCAGTATATCTGCCTTCTACTACTCTGTTATACCCAATTGGCCTGGGTCTATCACAATACGCACAAGAATATGACATTCTAGATCCTTAACCCTGCAGTGTTGTAAATGGGGAAGCACTACACCAACCTGCACCTGATGTCACAGCACTCGGAATTACTCTGAAATTTCCGCACACAAAACCCACTGGGACTTGTAAGAAAAAAAGTCTGTCATCTGTACATGGAAATGTTAAAGTTTAAAACTTAAGTTTCACATAAGGGGAATTCAGAGTCTGCTAATCAGGTTCTTACCGACTACCCAGTAGAGCATCATTATACCATTTCACCTTAAAAGAAAAATAAGTAAGAAAGATTTCCAAATTAACATCACTGACAAGGCAACAGGAGAGGAATAATTTATATTAATTTATCTTTCCACTGTCATGGGTATTACATTGTTTCAGTTGTGCATAGGCAACAAGATGTTTTATATTAGGGAATTTAATAATGAACAACTGTGATTGATAAGAAGAGCATTAAAACTAGGAGATGAGGGGTGAAGATTGGGAGACACTCTAGAAATCTCCATGCCTGGCTTCACAGAAGAATGAATGTATAGAAATGGAAATTACCACATCTGAGACTTAGAGACCTTAACGAACTCAACTCGGCATAAGTGAATAATTTCCCATCACAGAATGCTGAAAAAATTCACACATGAGATTGCTAGTCTGATAGCAAGTATGTTTCATGAATCCATGTATCTATCAGGGGGGTGAAGGGGGGGGATAAAGAATAGAGAACATCAGACCTATATTTAAGAAAGTGGGGGTGGGGAAGTGATCTGGACCATTACAATCTGACCTCAGTAACATGCAAGGCTTTAGAACAAATTCTGAAGAAAAGAATAATTAAATTAAGGAAGGTAAATGGTAAAGGGGAAGTAATGCAACCAAAATAGATCATGCCAGATAACTGATCTTTTAGATAAGGGAAACACTGTAGATCTAATATACTTGGACTTCAGTAAAGCATTTGACATCATACCACATCAGAAATTATTAGTTAAACTAGAGAAGATGGAGATTAATATAAGAATTATAAGGTGGCTGAAGAACTGACTAAGAACTGGAAAAGGCTATGTGTTGTGCTGAAAGGTGAACTATGGGACTGGAGGGAAGTTACTAGTGGAATTCCTCAAGGATCAGTCTTGAGACCCATATTATTTAATATTTTTATTAATGGCCTTGGAACAAAAAGTAGGAGTGTTTAGTGAAACTTGCTGAGGATACAAAGTTAGGAGGCATTTTCAATGCAGAGGATCATCAGAATATTATACAGGAAGAGCTGTATGACCTTGAAGACTGGAGTAACAGAAATGGGATGAAATTCAATAGTACAAAGTGCAAGGCCATGCACTTCTGCTTTAATAAGAATTTCTGCTACAAACTGGGGTCTCATCAGTTGAAAGTGACAAGGAGGAGGAAGACCTGGGTGAGCTTGTTGATCACAGGATGATTGTGAGCCACCAGAGTGGTGCAGCTGTGAAAAAGGCAAATGCAGTCCTAGGACGTATCAGGCAAGGCATTTCCAGTAGTGACAGACAAGTATTAATGCCACTGTAAATGGCACAGGTAAAACCGCATCTGGAATATTGCATACAATTCTGGTCATCTATGCTCTAGAAAGGTGAATCCAAACTGGAACAGGTGCAGAGAAGAGCTACTAGGATGATCAGAGGAATGGAGGGCCTATCTTATGAGAGGAGAATGGAAGAGCTTGGCTTGTTTAGCCTAAACAAAAAGAAGGCTGAGGGGGGATATGATTGCTCTGTATAAATATATTAGGGGAGTAAATACTAGAGAGGCTGAAGAGCTATTTAAGCTAAGGAATAACATTGGCACCAGAAGAAATGAGTATAAACTGGCCCTGAACAAATTCAGGATGGAAGTTTGATGATTATAAACCTTCTGAGTGAGATTCTGTAACAGCCTCCAATTATGAGTTGGCAGCAGGTGGGGGGAGGAAATGTATGAGTGGAATTATCTGACGGGGATCTTGTGACTACCCATGGGCAATAAGTGAGTTTACAACTACAACTTTTGTTGCCTTACGCCTTCAGTTTGCCATAGACCTGAACCAAGGCCACACAAAAGCAAAAGTCAGGTTAAGGATGTTCTGAAGTGTAACCAATAGTCTGTATTAAAGAGGATAGTAAAGCTTCCGCACTTTTAAATGTCACAAAAAGCAGCTGGAACATATTTGAAATGCCTCACAAAAAATAAAAACACAAACAAGGCCAAAACCTTGTTTGCACATTGTTTACTTCTGCATAAGCCCCCCCCTCAGCAGCTGATAAGGTGGTAAGACATCCCTACATTGTGGGGTTATGGAGGATTCTATTTAGTGGTAATCTTCCTTTGTACTTTAGCTCCCACAGAGACAAAGCACTGAAAGTTGGGGAGGTGAGGACTGGACTCAACAAACAATGCCAATTACTCTATTCTGAACTCTGACTTCTGGCCAAATGCTGATCCTTGCCTCTAGCAAAGAGAGTTACAACATTCATTTGGCAAGCTATGGGATTTTGAGATGGCACTGCTACATGTAAGGCAGTGGAGCCAGAGAGCAGCTGCTCTAGAGTGCATGCTCCTCTTTGAATCCCACAGAAATCACCTCTGAAGTTTATGTTGCTCAGAGCATCATTAACTCTATGCACTTTGTATCCCTGTGGGGGTTAATGCACAGCCAAGGAGACACTGGAGGGGAGACTGAGCAAGCTGTGCTGCAAGAGGCAGGAGGAGGCTCCACAATATCATGAGAAAGGGAAAGCAGCCCTGGGATCGTCAGGGCTAGTTCAAGGATTCCTTGTAAATATCTGAGCTCTACAAAAATGACAGGGACCATTCTTTGCTCCAAGTTTGTGTCTGTGACTCTGTTGCCCCAACCCACCACTAACCGAGGTAAAAAAAGAGTCCAACTTAGTTTTCCCCCTTCTGCACGTTGCTGCTTGGAAAAGGATTATTTGGTTTATAGTACTTTATATGCTACAAGACACTGACTGCTTCTCTGGCCTTTCAATAGGATTCCCTTGTGGAGCGGCACACACCTTGTTTGTAACTGCTAGGTTTCTACTCATGCACAAAGAACATAGGGATTAATGAATTGCATTAAATACTATTGACAAGTGCCTGGAACATCTTTGGCATTCATAACAGAAGAGACAGCTCATTTTGGCCTCCCAGAGATAGCCGAAGAAGGTTAAAAAGCAAATGAAGGGCAAGCGAAGAACTTAAACCACAGAATTAGCCTAAAGGCTTCTTAAGGTCATTGTCTTTAGATGCAGAATTTTATACACAGAGAAGGAAAACAAAAAGTAGTATGTCAAGAGTAACAAATCTCTCTACTTTTTAATATAGATTTAAGTTTCTAAGAAGGAAATTAAGAAGAAACTTGAAACAACTGCAGTTATGACAAAATGAACTTTTACCAAGTAAGTACAAGCTAAAGAATTAAATGACATTCTCACGGTAACCCACCATTATGAATGTCTCATACTCTGTGATGACACTGATGAGGAAGAATTAGTTGGAAACAAGACACACAAGAAAGAAATGTTAATCTTAAACTATAGGAAATTGAGAAACATATTTTGTTGACTTGGGGCCTGATCCAAAATGAAATTAAGTCAATGGGAGTTTTTACAGATATCATGAAACACATTTTACATTATATTTTTCCTCCACACCTAAACAGAGTCTGTCACAGATCCAGTCAAGTACCCCATTTTGGCCACTCACCAGAGTGCTGGGAGTGGATCAAACAGTTTTAAACTTCTGGAGTCTGAACCCTGTCTCAGGGTACACTCTCAGGGTGCAGATCCTCTACTGAGCACCCCCTTCTGAAAGCAGAAACCTCAGTCTTGCCCATTACCAGGGCTGACCCACTCAGACTCCTTCTTAGCTCAAACACACCAGCTCCAAGAATTCCAGTCATGTGCGTGTTCTGGGTCTGCAGGTTAGCTCTTCAAACTGCACGCAGTAAGCAGGAGACATAAAATGCATATGATAGACTTTGCACAGGATTCTAAAACACCATTGCTCTTTATTTAAGCACAAGAAATACACAGAGTATATATAAAGACAACAACAAACATTCTGAATGTAATGCCCCTGACTCTAGCTCACTCTTCTTCCTTTGAGGGACCATCTGAATTCAAGGCAGGGTTCCTCCCTGCCACATCAGATTCCTGCAGCAGCTTCCATCTGCTTGAGCTGGTGAAAATGGCTGAAGACCATGAACAGATCAGCGCCTGCCTTTTGTAACTTTCCAGTCCCTCTGTCTACAGGGTAAACCTGCTCAGGTGATCCCAGACCTTTACCATGTGACTTCTTTGCCAGGTGACCTCTTTTATGATGAACCAGTGCTCTTGGATGGAAGCCAGTCTATTGTTTAGCATGTTTATATTTGAATGAAGGGCCATCGAGATTTAATAACCCTCTTTTGTCAGCCCTGTATCACAACCATTTGAAACATTAGTCAACATGGAGGTAAAAGGACAACATAATGCAAGAGAAGACAAAAGGCTGCACCTTTAAAATGGAGTTTGCAGCTTGGTCAAGACACAAACAGTGAGTTCACAACCTCTCTCAAAATTCATGAATTGTACAAAACAGATTCCCCCAAATCATCAGAGTGTTTATTTTTTATTTACTGGAGGTCTCCTTGCATGCTTAAAGTTAAGTACATGTATATGCTTTTTCAGGATTGTAGTCATCACATTTACAATGACTGCAATGAGCATGCATGAAGTATGCTTGAAGACCACTAAGGTATGTCCACACTGCAATGTGAGCCCAGGGTTAGTAGAGCTTGAGTTAGCAGATTCTATGTTTGTTAACGTGGGGCTTGAGCATCTACATTCTTTGTAACCTCAAGTTAGGAATAGTTAAACTCTGGGTCCTAACCTGGAGCTCCAATGACCATACTGCATTATGCAGGCCCGAGTCCAACCACCCATATCCCAGATTTCCTAGTGCCCTCCCAAAATGTGGCCACTCTAGCCCTCTGTTCATGGTACAGCGTGGAGAAACATGACTGTCCACCAAACTTGACTGTCCAGAGGACAAAGAAAATCAGCCCATGAGCTTATGGGATACTTTTGGCGGATGTCCAGTGCATGAGTCAGGTGGGGCTCCATTTTCCCTGCAAGGCAATAGGGCTTGGACTCCAACTTGACTCAGGCTTAGATCCTCCATCCCCAGTTGGGTCCTGGGACCTGGAGTATGAGACCTTGGTTAGCGTGATTTGTGTGTAGATGGAAGAGGGCAGGGTTAGCCTTGAGCCTGAGTTTGAATCCTAGTTTACATTGCAGTGTAAACATATTCCAAGAACCTTCAGCTTGCTCATAATATAGCTAAATGAGTACTAAGCAGCATTTCTTAGACAGGGGCATTTTACAGTTGCACTCCAGACAATGCCCTCACTTCCTTCCTATCCAACAAAGAGTGAATCTGGCTCTCTCTGTTTGACCTTTACTATATTGGTGGTTCTGGCATCACTGCCATATTATCCAACTCATTTCCTGCCTGCACCGGTTCTTTGCACACTCTTAAATAGCCAAATGCATAGGAGGACAAAATAGGAGAGAGAGAGAGAGAGAGAGAGAGAGAGAGAGAGAGAGAGAGACTCAATATTAAATGCTGTGTTTTTTACTTTTTTAACGAAGATCTTCAGACAAGAGTCTTAAAAAACCTGTAATAAGGTGATTTTTTACATTTAAGTGAAGCCACATATGAAAGAGAGAGAGAACTCCAACATAGCTAACATTTTTAGGTGCTGAATTTGGCAAGGGAGGGGAGGGGAGGAGGACAGGAAGAGTTGTTAGTTTCTTAACTACAAGCAATGGACACCCCCGAACAGACAAATTTGTAAGGGAACACCATAATAGCTATTTCAAGTAGATGAATGACAGAAAGGAAATAAAGCAGCCTTGAAGATAAAGTTGATAAACTAAGAGGAATATTTTATACGTTCCACATACGGAAATCTCATTAGCATCAATCTGAGTTCTATGTGTGGATGAAGCGAAGAATGTCAGTTTAGGAGCAGATTCTTACTTTGGGATTTAGGGCCAAACTCTACACTTATTCACACTCTGTTAAACTCCATTTAAACCAATGGGATTGCATGACATAAAATCAGTACAAAAAGAGTTTTGAATTTAGCTCAGGCATTAAAAATCAGAATATAACAAAAACAGCTGAGTAGAAAAAACAAACACAAACATGACAAAACCTAAAACAAACTTTTCTGCTTTTAGGGTTATGGATTTTTGTTTTTTTAAACAATCTTCTCTTCCAGATTTGGGACCAGACACTTAGCTGGTGAAAATCAGAACAGTATCATTAATTAAGCCAATGTACAACAGCTGAGGAACAAGCCCTTTATTTTTAAAATAGTAGCCACTAGTAAATGTCTGCTGAAACTAATTTGCAGGCATTGCTAAATAAAGTTGTAAACCAAGAACAACATTTTCTGTGCATCTCCAATCCCCCCAAATGCGGCATCAATTTTGCTCTCAGGTCAGTAATTTCAATAGGCAGGGGAATTGTATATTGTTTTTAATGTGACGGAGGCGGTTTAATTTAGGAGAGTATTCTGACACTAATTTTGTATCCACACTGTAACCTCAGAAGAGTGAAAATTCTTCAGTGATTTCCTTTAAATCAGAATATTCATTGTCTGTTACAATTAGCATCAAATTAGCAAAGTAACAGTAACAGCATAGTATAATGAACTGCTTGATGTCTTTGGTGTGAAGAAGTAGGACTAGAATTATAGTAATATGCATTACTAGCATTATCTGCTACAATTTTAGTGCCAGGCTATGTCCTTGATCCATGTTGTCCCTTGTTGTCAATGGGATTGTCACACAAAGATTGAGGGCAGTAATTGACCCTAAACTGGCATTTTATCCTGCTCACAAGAATATAAACAATTTCATCAAATGCTTAAAATGATTCTTAAACTAAAGAATCCCTGTATGTCTCACTATAAATAGGTCTCATGGAAATCTTTCAGTGGGAACATCTGAAGGACAAATCAAGGACAATATTCACTTTTGAAGCTGTTCAAAGGAAGATGATGTTTTAAAACTCCTATGAGTTAATCCACCTGACTTTCACAGGTCAGTTTAATTTCAGTTTATGGATGTTTAAAAATAAATATTTGCTCCCTCTGATTTGACATCACTATATTGTTGTAAACATGCCTAGAATGTGAAACAATGAATTAACATGTCAGATGAAGCCTAAGCAGTAGGAACAGCTGAACCATCAGAGTGGAATGATCCTTTTGTCCCACACATGTCCATAGCCGACTAAAAAAAACCACAACACAACCCCAGGGAAGGAAGATAAAAGTATAAGCAAAATTGCTTTAAGTATTTTTAGACTTCTTGTCTTGGTAGGTGAATCTCAAAGGGTTAAAAGGTTTGGGGTATGATTAAAACAGTGATTAAAGCAGAATGTCAGACACAGCAGAATTCTAAACACACCAATCAATTCTCTGTCCCCTTACATTGTGCTAATTGCCTACCAGAGTCACTTAGAACAGCACTCTCTTTGGTTTCTGGAGACACAATTACTCATTGAGGAGTGAGTTTATAATCCCTGCCCAAGGTATTCTTGAGGTCAGTATCTTGTCCACACAATATCACATTTTACACAGCAACGCAAACCTGGGTCTCACATTAGGCACTCTGACCATTCGTCCAGACTTATTTTCCCAAGAATGCAGGAGGGGAGGGAAGCAGTCCTCAGAAGCAAGTTTACATGTGCTATTTAGTACAATTTGGCCCTATTTTACCAATAAAAGACTCTAGTGCTCCCTAATTTAAATGTTCACTTTCGGCTTCATTAAGTCTCTGAAAGTTAAAATAGAATGAAAGGTTAAAAAGTTAGGAGAAGAAAAACCATAAGCCGTTTTGATAGAGAAGCTGATATGCAGTTCCAAGCTGTTCTGTTCCCTAAGCACCTACTAATTATAGCATTTTTTAAAGTTTCTAACATGTAGAAACTTCTGTTGTATGTACACTGTAGTCATAAAAATAAGTAATGATGACAGCTTATCAGATTATTACTGAACCACTTTGCTGTCACCTTTGCTCTTCTATGCAGATACTTTGCAGTATTTGCACGTCCCTCATTCAAATCATTTTTCTTTGGCCCACTACACTACGAAATATTTTTAAATACCGTCTGATAATATGAAGGTTTTCCAGAGAAGTTTATGATGTCATCTAAACAAAGGAGTGCTGATTAACATAACAAATCAACCCTAGCAAATGCAATAGTAATGGGACTGAACACATTTACTCTAATATTACACACACACACACACACACACTTTAAAAGGAAAGAAGCGTTGCTACTGTGTTTCACTTGCCAATTGTTTGATGGAAGAAAAAAAGTGGTTGAACTAAGCATTACTTAATATACATTGCTGAACTTCAGTACCTGAGCAAGAACTTCAGCACACACTGTAACCAGCCACAGAGCGTTAAAGTGCTGTGGAATCTTTAATAACAGGCATTGCCAATTTCTAAGGTACCTACATAGCTCAGCTTTGGCCTCTGTTGGGTTACCTAAGGCACAGACAGTCTTGCCATGTTGTTTCTGACCATCCTTGAGGAACTACACACACACTGTAAACTCATTTTACCTGTAATCTAATTCAGCTCTGAGGTTTCCAGACATGAAAGGCAAATGCATTATCCTGCTGTACCACCAGGCATCCAGGACGCAAAAATTCTTTACATTAGGTCTCTGGAAAGCATACTATATAGCTTCACAGATTGTTAAATTTAAGTAGACAGCCCAACAGATATGGTTCCTCAAAGATCACTTACTATCTCCTAAGACAGACAGACAAACATGTCTCCTAATTGTCACCCATCTTGTCTCCTAGGCATAATTTTCTAGCTAAATGCCTATACTTCAATCCTTATGCATAAAAACTCTTGAGAATAATCTATGCAATTCTATAAATCATGGGGTTTATCATTTACTAACAAAAAAATGCTCACTTTGTTAGAAAGTATACATAATGATTTCTGGAAGGCAGGAGATTAAATATAACTGGATGAAACATTTTCTATACTTCATGCTGGACAATATACTAACATCCCCTGTAAAACTTCATTATTGTCTTTCAAGTTAATACTCTCATCAGTAGGTTAGCCACACATGAGATACAATAAGTGTTAAACAGCTGTAATAACGGAACTCTTTGCTCAGTGATACCTTTCTTCTTCTTGATTTCTATGTCATACTCCATAATAGCATCCTATTCAAACTGCTTTGCTGACTTTCTACAAGGTAGAACTTAAACAAAATAAACTTTAAAAAAGTGCTGGGTGCTATTTCTCAGATATTTCCCTAAATTATGTCATTAGGATGGATCCAACTTTCTTTCACTGGATTTCACAACATTTTTGGAATCCAATTTGAGTGTGCGCTCATGTCTCTATTTTCCATGTTGCACTCTTACACTATGATTCAGTAAGGTACTTAATGACACATCTAACTTAAAACTAGTTCCAGTGAAGTCAGTGAGACAACACTTATGGTTAAAGGTAAGCATATGACTAAGTGCTTTTCTGAACCAGGTCCTATATATCCCTTGGTTTGTTTTCACATAAGGTACAAAAGCATTTTAGTAATGTTTCATTCCAGAACATTATAATCCACTAAGATTCCTGTACATTTTAAAAAGACACTTTCAAGGTTTGGGGCCTTAGAATTTATTTACCTCAACAACGGTCTCATTTGCTATAATAACATACACTAAAGATCTGTTAATGACTCATCAGAAAATATTTGATTTAGATAACATTTTATCATATTTTCTGTCCTCTCTTCCTATTTGTTTTGTTAGGTTTATTACTGCTAGACAAATTTGAATTAAAAGTTTATTATTTAAGTTTTCATCTGCTCCTGCAGTTTAGTCCTCAATTGAAGTCATACTCCAGTTTGTGACCATGGACATCAAGCATCAATGTCCATGATACTCCTTCCAACATTGGGAAGAACGAATGCCAGCCATACCTCCTTTAGTACCAGTAAGAGTGGTTCCGTTTTCTTCTCCTTGGTTGATTCGAGCAGAGATCCTTTTGTTAATCTGCTCTAGGTGCCTCTCTTGGGAGCCATTAGGTCTTTGGACTGCCATCAGGAATGTAGCTCAAGGCCAGTGCCAGAGTTCATGAGTGTTTTGATTAAATTAAGTCTTATCCTCTTACTTCCTTTTCCTAATCCAGCATCTACTTTATCCAGGCCCTAAACCCCCAGGTAATACAGATTCATGGAGGCTTTCTGGACCTCTTCATCATCATGGAGCCATGGGTTCCTTTGGCTTTTGTGGTACTGCAATATTTAGAGTCAGAACCAAAGGACAGATCTCCAAATAGGCTAGACAGATGTCTCCTTCCTGAAAATCTCCACCTCAGGAAGTAAGATCTATCAGTCCTCCTGTTGCTGCCAACTCAGCCACCCCACAACTCTTTGTTTAGACTCAGAGGTTGTCATAACTATAAAGGGAAGGGTAACAGCTGTCCTGTGTACAGTACTATAAAATCCCTCCTGGCCAGAGACTCCAAAATCCTTTTCCCTGTAAAGGGTTAAGAAGCTCAGGTAACCTGGCTGGCATCTGACCAAAGGACCAATAAGGGGACAAGATACTTTCAAATCTTGGGGGGGGGGGGGAGAGGGGAAGGCTTTTGTTTGTGCTCTTTGTTTTGGGTTTTGCGTTCACTCTCGGGACTGAGAGGGACCAGACATCAATCCAGGTTCTCCACATCTTTCTAAACAAGTCTCTCCTATTTCAAACTTGTAAGTAAATAGCCAGGCAAGGCGTGTTAGTTTTCCTTTGTTTTCTCAACTTGTAAATGTACCTTTTACTAGAGTGTTTATCTTTGTTTGCTATACTTTGAACCTAAGACTAGAGGGGAGTCCTCTGAGCTCTTTAAGTTTGATTACTCTGTAAGGTTAATTTCCATACTGATTTTACAGAGATGATTTTTACCTTTTTCTTTAATTAAAAGCCTTCTTTTTAAGAACCTGATTGATTTTTCCTTGTTTTAGATCCAAGGGGGTTGGATCTGTATTCACCAGGAGTTGGTGGGAGGAAGGAGGGGGAATGGTTAATTTCTCCTTGTTTTAGATCCCGGGGGGTTGGAACTGTATTCACCAGGGAATTGGTGAAGGTTTCTCAAGGCTTCCCAGGGATGGGAATTCTTGGGATGGTGGCAGCGGACCAGAGCTAAGCTGGTAGTTAAGCTTAGAAGTTTTCATGCAGGCCCCTACATTTGTACCCTAAAGTTCAAAGTGGGGATACAGCCCTGACAGAGGTCAATAATAGAGATTGAATGTAGATGGGTCTGATGAGCCAGTCAGAAAGACCTCCACCATACTCATATTTCCCAGAGGAGTTTGTAGCCTCCCTATCCCCTCCCATCTTGAATCAATTATAATTTATATCAAATCCCTTAGAAGAGCTTCAGTATCTTTAACCCACATCTGACAGGTTTCCTATAAGTCACAGTGGCCCCTGGGGGGGTGGGGAAGGGGGGAAATCTGACAAGGCTGGATCATTTAGATTCATGTCCAAAGATAAAAATGTCTTCTAGTCCTATGGCCCTTTATATTCATTATTGAAGATATCTGGTTTTGAGTACCAAAAGTATGCCTGGCACTTAAATTGCCCTTGCCCAAAGGAATGTACAGTCTAAGATGAAGAGAAAATACAGACCCGAATAGTGCATAGTTTGTAAATATATGAGTCAGAGGTGGCATAGGAAACTTGCAATGATCATTTTTGGAAGGATTCATAGAAGTAGTAAATGGAAAATTTAGGTGCACAGGGACTACAAGTTAATATCTGTAATATCTTTAGTTGAATCACTTAACTCAAACTCATTTTCAAGATTCATATTTTTCCCTTTCCACATTGCCATTATCTTGGGAACTCTTAAAGGCCAAATTAAGTCATTAAAGTAAGTAATCTGTTCGGACAATTAACAGAGCATTAGTTACTGCATTAAACAGCTTAGCTGCAGCAGATTTTTTTTTCAGAGGGTTGAAGAATCCTTAATCCAAAGAATTTAAAGTAGCAAGAAGCAAAGAACACTATTAATTAAATCTCTTCAAGAGCCTTCTACAATAATACTGTATTTAAGAGATTGGTAGTAAATTGAGAAAGAAACAAAGTGTATTTTTTCTGACATTCTTTTGAAATAATAAAAATATTATCTACATAGAAAAGACTGATCAGAATCTGACATCTGTGGGTGCTTTACACTAAATTGTAAACTGAAGAGATTTGATATGGAAATTACTGAAGGAGAATAAATATGGAATGTCAAAGCTGTAATTTTTAAAGTCACTTTTTTCTAACTGTAGTCACACTTTAAAACTGTGTAGTGCTGGGTACTGCATAGAGAAGTAATGGATTGAGAAATGCAGAAAACAAAAAAAGCCAGTGATTTTTAGCTATTTTCTATACTGAGCTAATTTAAGTACAGCAGCAGAAAACTATATTTATAAGAAATGAACCTTATCCAGTGCACAAAATTCTGTCTAAGTAACTTTATTCAATCGAAAATTACAATATAATGTATTTTAATACAGCATTTTTCATGCAGAGTATCACAAAATGCTGTACAGAGAGTGAAAATTATAACAAAAAAAGGAAAAAGGTTTAAAGGTGAGATTTAAAGAAAAGGAATTATTCGAGAGCATTGGTTGAGAAGGAAAATGTAAAGGTAATAGAGACAGATGGAACAGCAAAAATGAAAGAACCATCCCGAAAATCAAAAGTCACAGGGGGAGAGAGAGAAGTTGAGTTTCCAGATGTGTGGGAGGTCAGAATTGTAAGATGCAACAGGTCCACAAAGAAGCCAGAAATACAAGAGGATAGTTTTGATCTCAGTTTGGAGATGAATGTATAGTCAAGTCAGTAAAGATTATAAAGGATATGCTGATATGGTCCCATTTCCTGGAGGGAGCAGGAAACCACACTGTAAAATTCTGGACTCTATGAATCAGAGAGTAAGGTTGCAGCAAGACCATAGAAGAGTTAACTGAAGAAATCATAATAGAAAATCATTAAGGCACGAATGAGAATTTTTTCAAGAAGCACAACTGAGTAAAAAGAAATTATGGTACTGAACCAGAGGTGATGACAAGGAGGTGTGGCAGAAAACGGAGTAGATAATTTTCTAGATAAAAAAATCCTGAGATTTCTAGCCTTGGGAGCTATGTTTTTGGAGTTAAGGAAACTAACAAAGGCAGAAACATGCAATAAGGAGAACTTTTTTACCTAAAGAAAGGATGTCAAATGTTTAAAACAATATATGTAAACGCTGTAGATGGGAGACAAAGGGATGGGGGAATGAGTTGACAGAGAATAGAGCTGAATGTCAAATGGGAAACCACCAAAAAAATTAGACATCCCAGAGAGAGTCTGAGGCATTCCATAGGAGAACAGATGGGGAACAATTTAAAATCTCCACTAGAAGTGGAAGGGATTATGTAAGTAGGATTAAAGCCAGGATAGGAGAATGCTGGATAAACTGACTTCTTCAATGATGTGCTCAAACCATGATATGTGAGCCATATAACTATAAAAGAACATAAGAACGGCCATACTGGGTCAGACCAAAGATCCATCAAGCCCAGTATCCTGTCCTCTAACAGTGGCCAATGGCAGGTGCCCCAAAGGGAATGAACAGACAGGTTATCATCAAGTGATCCATGCCCTGTCACCCAATCCCAGTTTCTGGCAAACAGAGGCTAGGGACACCATTCCTGCCCATCCTGGCTAATAGCCATTGATGGACTTATCTTCCATGAATCTAGCTAGCTCCCTTTTGAACCATTATAGTATTGGCCTTCACAACACCCTCTGGCAAGGAGTTCCAGAGGTTGACAGTGTGTTGCATGAAAAAAATACTTTCTTGTGTTTGTTTTAAACCTGCTACCTATTAATTTCATTTGGCGGCCCCTTGTTCTTGTATTAAGGAAGTGTTATTTACTCCTTCTCATAATACAAGAACAAGGGGCGGCCAAATGAAATTAATAGGTAGCAGGTTTAAAACAAACACAAGAAAGTATTTTTTTCATGCAACACACTGTCAACCTCTGGAACTCCTTGCCAGAGGGTGTTGTGAAGGCCAATACTATAATGGTTCAAAAGGGAGCTAGCTAGATTCATGGAAGATAAGTCCATCAATGGCTATTAGCCAGGATGGGCAGGAATGGTGTCCCTAGCCTCTGTTTGCCAGAAACTGGGATTGGGTGACAGGGCATGGATCACTTGATGATAACCTGTCTGTTCATTCCCTTTGGGGCACCTGCCATTGGCCACTGTTAGAGGACAGGATACTGGGCTTGATGGATCTTTGGTCTGACCAAGTATGGCCGTTCTTATGTACATTTAAAGTTGCATCGCAACCCGCCATACCCATCTACCCAAAATCTTACAAGTGTGAAAACAAGAACCTAAGAAAAGAGTGTCCAGTATTTCTTCAGACACACCACTGAGCCACAATTCTTCTCTGGTTTCCTCCTTGTTCCATGGGAGTAGTAACTTACTATTGGCCTATCCCAGCACTAAATGATTACTCCCTCCCACACCTCTACTCATGCTAGGTCAACTTCTCTACCCAGTGAGGGTTGAGGTGGAATCAACGCTTACCCATTCCCTGACCACCTGTTCCAGGAAGGGAGCATGCAGGCGTGCACTTACATATAGGCATCAAGTCCCAAGGTCCAGGTAATCACAAAATGATGTAAACAGAATTCCTAGTTCACTTAGGCCCAGACCCTCCAAGGTATTTAGGCACCTAGCTCCCATTGAAGTCAATGGATCTGGACCTTTGAGGATCTAGGCCTTAGTCCTTTATGTGGCCATATAATCTAAACCACAATTTAGCCCTTACTAATTAACTAAATTGGGAGTGTAATGTCAATCTTGAAGTTTTCTCTGTAAATTCAGATTTTTTGCTATTTAACAAGTATGAAATGCCTGCAGTGCTTATATGTTTAAGATATTTGTGTTTGAGAGTTCTTTATTTTTAGTAACAGCCCACTGTGCTAAAGCATACACATTTCTGAGAGTTTATAGAAGAAATGATCAGTCACATACTTCAAAAGCACCTTTCATACAGGCACTAACAAAAAAAGAAAAAAATTTAAAAGCCATGTTTAAACTTAACCTCATGATGTAACGGCTGCCATATGTTACTCTTGTGTATTCAGTAGCTCCTGAATTTCCATTAAGAATATAGCAGGAAAGAACAGCTATGAAGGAGTTAATGATTTGAAGATCAATTTGCAAAGGAAGCAAGATTGATGTTTTTAAATAAGGTAAGCAAAAGATGTAGACACAAATATTGTTCTCCTATCACAAGGAATTGTCAGCAATTCAATACACAGACAGGTGAACCTCATGGAATGATGATTAAGAAGTTTTTATGAGGAAATATGGTAGGAAGAGATCATTCAGAGTTCTGAATTTAAGCAAATCTAATATGAGCTCTTCTGGTAATCTATGACATTCTCTCAACACAAGAGCAACATGCTCAGACACTGATTCTAGTCAGCATGGTGTCAGCCAAGTTCTGTAACTGCTACTGCTTGAGCGAAGTAAGAGAGAGACCCACAAACAAAAACTTACAATTAAGTCATATAAAAGGGTTGTGACAAATGGGTGATATCCCAAATAGAAAGCAAATGCATATAGGCAATTGGATTGCCAATTCACCCTTTCCTGAGATCCCTGATCACAGCTTACTTACCATTACCTTAACTTCAACCAATGTGCCTACATTAATCAGGTCCAACATCTTTTTTTAGGGCCTCACATTGCTTGTGGAGACTAAAATTATTCAAGGTTTCAGGCTTTATATCAGAGAAGCACACAAAGAGCTCTGTTCAATTTGACAATCATCTCTAGATTGTCTTTATTATGTTACAGCGAGGCTTACAAGGAAAAATTACCGGGGAAGAATAGCGGTCCCTTTTAAAATGGCAGTGTGCTATACCCTGAGAACATTTCAATATCCTAACATTCCAGACACTAATAAAACAATTTCAGAAAATATTTAACATGAGCCTTAAAGGAGAACCCACTGTCAAAACCAGCTTGTAATTCCACAAGATTTCAGAGGAAAACTGAAATATCTATCATCAAAAAAACAAGAGAGAAAAGTATTATTCAATTAAACACAGAAAGCAACTTAAGAAAGACAGTGCAAATTTAAACCTTGCTATGAGAAGAGTAATCCTGCAATATGAGAGTGGTCAAAGAAGCTACAGGAATCCAGATATATCAGGGAGCTGTCTTCATACTTGCATATTAAACCTATGAAGTATCCATTGAAAGCCTTCAAATGTACAACAGATAGAACCAGGAGAAATTCCTAGGAGCTTCCAGAAACTACTGGAAAAAACTGGATATATGAGACGCATATAATGCTATATGGACTGAGAAAAGGTAATCTTTAAATAATGCAAGTTCTGTGCAAAGAAAGGAATGAAAGTCACTGTAAGTGTTCCAGCAGCCATCAAAGCACCTATAGTCAACATTATTTTCAGACACTGCAGAGATTCCCAGTAGTAGGATTCACTGACTGTGGAAGAGACAAGGCAATCAAGAAGTGAGCTGAAAGGGTAGGCAGACTTATAATGGAAGTAACCAAAGAAATGCTAACACATTTGCTAAAAATAATGTTTAAAATGTTGCATTTTTTTTGTAGGAAACAGCAAGCGCGAGAATCTTATGAGCTTTACATTAGTTACCACCACATACTGGGACACATCCTCGGCCCTGCTCCACTCCCATTGTTCCTATCCAAGCTGTGCACAGAGGATGGGAAAATGGCTTAACCAGCCAGCTGGAGATTATCCTTGTTGGCTCTACAGTACCCATTCTTGAGCCCATCCCTGATATATTCTGTGTGCACACATACATGCAGACACAAATACATATATGCAAATAATGTACATAAACACTCAGACCAGCAATTTTATGCAAACAGCTCATAAATTTGCAAAATTTGATAATCTGGAGCATTTGCTTTTGACTAGAAGGCAGAGGGGGGCAAAGAACATCAAGAACAGATTGATGTTATCCATCCAGACAACATGGATCCAGGCAAACTTGGTCCACTGAACACAAAATCCATTTACTGAAATGTTTAGACAAGAGAGGTATTGCAATAGTCTGTGGTCTTCTCCCCGCCCGCCACCTTTCCCCTCCCCACAGAGAATCCTGAATCATCAACATCTGAGTCATAATTTGTTCGTCTAACATCTATGGAATTTCAACTGACTTTCCAATACATACTCCCCAAAGGATACAGGGATTGGAGAAGGGTTAGTAGACAGATTCAGTACATACGGCTACCTATGTAGCCACATACTTCCACTAAGTGTACTGGTCCCAACTATATAGTTCTCTGGGCATCTGCACTGAACATGAGCCCCACTGTGAGCTGTATAAGGAGAAGAGGGGGACCAGAGAGCACAGCTGGCTTGGTGGTCATAGTCTAGCCAGGACAGTTCTAGGTTTTTAAAGATGGTCCCAGGGCACACACAGGATGGGGAGAAAGATGTTATGTCTTGGTCCCTTACTGCAGTTACTATTCATGCATAAAAAGGGTAGCTATGGCAGGGTCCCCCAGTGCCTGGTAAGTATTTGGATCCTGATTATGGCAGATCAGGATTCCTGCCTTTCATAGCCCAATTGTTGCCCTATATAAATGTTGAATGGGAAATCTTGAACTCAGTTTTCCCATTGACTTCACTGTAGCCAGGATTTCATCCTGAGTTTGCTGGGATTGGTGAGGAGGGATGGGGGAATTTGTAAAGAAAGTATTTCCCAGGGAGTACTTATTTCCCAGTATACTCATGGGACACAGAGCTGGGCAGATGGGCACATACTGGGGGGAGGGAGAGAAGTCAGAATAAAACAAGAATAGGGGAACCCCAAACCTTTCCAATCCCTAGAAAAAGACGACCAGAGTATCAGACATCATGCATACAGCCCTCCACTGGAGAAAAAGAATGCAGAAGATAGATTAATTAGATATCAAAGTGAGAAACTGGTTGCTGATGCCAGGTGAGGAGGGAATTGAAGGTGACTGGGCCTCCCCACAAGAAGCTAATCACTGTAGGTGGAGGGGCACCAGTTATGGGTCAGAATTTTTTTTTTTTTAGGGAGAAATGGGTTCTGGCTGCTTAGCTGAACTCAAAGCCAGTTGAGGCCTTGAGAATTAAAATATTCATGTTACAAATAACTTCAAAATCTCTTCAGAAATCATGCACATACCCTTTCCCTCCCAACTCCCCCTGAGCAGAATCCAGATTACCCGTTTGTTGTCAGGATAATTTTTAGACATACTGGCATCTCTGAGCAGCCATGTTGCTTTGGTCCCTCTATTTAAGGTAGAAACAATGGAATTCAATGCTACAATGAACAACACGAGCTTCTTCTGAGCTTTCTGTGGGAAAATCTACAGGTTCTGAAGGGGAGCATGCTGTGTCGAGAAACTGTTCCCCAGCCCCATGATATTTCCGCCAGTCACACTACCTCCCAAAACGGTAGAGCCCCAAACAGGTTTTCTTCATGTGGAGGGCTTCACAGCTCAGGTGCCAGGGAAAGCACACTACAAGACTCCACTCCCCTGCTTTGCAGCATAATTTTCGTGATTAGATGAGGTTTACTCTGCTCCTTGCCTTGCAGTTTTAGCTTCACTTAGCTCAGAGCCAAAAATATTCAAATTTCATGATCTTAAAAAAAATCATTTGCATTTAAAGAAACAGATTAATGAACATCCCATGCTCAATTGGAATATGGAAAAACATTTATTTTGTTTCTTTAAAACCATTCACATGGTAACAACAAAATGGGTTGGTAATGTTTTGACTGTAGAAAAAGCCATCCTGGAATCCCACAGTTACAAAAATATTACACTTCCAGCCTATAAATGTATCAGTAAATAAAAACAATTTGCAAATTAATTACAGTTTTTAATATGATTCATCTAAATGCCCTATTAACCACTGCATTACTAAAACATCAACACGGATTGTTAATAAATCAATCATATGAACCTGAAGTTAGATTCACAGTATTACAGTATTGAAGTATTATAATCAGATGGAATCCCAGTACCCAGACTTCAACTTCTAAACCAACAGGAGGAAGATCTATTTCTCCACTGTCATGTAACATGTACAATTAATTAGTTACACACATGCAAAGTGTGGGGAAACACCCTTATTCTAAAGTGACAGCATTTTAATATCTCACTTTATTTATATTGGTGAAAACTACCAAACCAGAGGTCAATTTCCTGACCTTGTTAGGACACTCCCTACTGGAATCGTGAGCATATGCTTCTATCTCCTGTTTTCGCTGGAAGAGCGGGGGTATGAGTGAGAGGTATTCTAAACTGTAATCTCTATGGTTTGAGTCCTTTAGGTCTATCCTAGGACTCGCTATAAAGACTGCTAGGAGTGCTCCAGGAGTTTGGAGAATGGTCCCTAATCTAATCACATAGCTGTAGCACTGCATAGTGTGAAGTAATTACTAACGCCACATCTCTGTAATCATGTGTAGGTTAGGGACCATGCCTTAGAAAGAGTCTATATACTCAGTATGTTATGGAGGGAAACAGGAGAGTCTCAATGGGGAAAAACAAGCCATGGGTGTTGGGGAAGAAGAAACTTGAAGAGGGGAAGCGGAGGGAGACCGAGAAAGGGAGGATGATGG
Organism: Chrysemys picta bellii; assembly: GCF_011386835.1. NCBI lineage: Eukaryota > Metazoa > Chordata > Testudines > Emydidae > Chrysemys > Chrysemys picta. The sequence continues at coordinate 84,002,918 of NC_088795.1, forward strand.
GAAATCTTTGGGGCTGGAGGGAAAAGAAGGTAGCCGTATGCAAACAAAGTAATGCATATCTCCATATTTCTGTAACTGTGGCTTTACAAGGTATGCCAGACAAGGCAATAGGCACAGAAGAATCAAGAACAGAGTTCCTGAGCAGGTGCTAACCCTGCCTGAAAGAGTGTGGAATCAGAAGCAGTGATATTCAGGTATGATTTTTTTGTTGTTGTTTCGGTCCTCTAGCTATTGGGGTGAGTTGGTTGAAGACATTTCTGGTGCAAAACTGCCTTTAAATGGAAATTCACATGACTTTGCACTTTTTAAAAAAATACTGAACTTAGACCTTTTGTATTATTTATTACTGAACAACGAAAGGTGTCCATCCAGTGCTCTAAGTAACCCATCCCATAAGTTACAAATCACAACATAAACCAAAGATTGCCCCAAATATATTTTTTCCAACCCACACCCTCCTCAAAAGCCTAACATAGGAGAGGAAGATGGGGTTTGCAGCATACCCACAGTGTTGACAAATCTGTTCTCTGGCATACCATAGGATTCTTATTTCATTTGTTTCATTGTATTTTCCATCCTTAAAATGACATGGGTCAAAAGAATGGTGAGACTCATTTCAGCATGAAAGATACACCTTTACAACCCTATTCAGCTCAATCATTGCCCCCAATGCTGGTGGACTTTGGAAGGGCTACCCTGCTGGAAGGGTATTTCTCTCTTGGTAGTATTTATATAATAAAGGCTCAAGCATTAATTTACATACATATTAAAATACATGTTTATTTGTTTACAAAAGACCCATAAAATAATTAAAAAAAAAAAAAAAAACACACCACACCACATATTTGTCTCATTCCAAAAAAGAATTCCTTTTCTAATCACGTCCTCCTGGAGAAGATGTTGGCACACATTACTCAAAAGGGGAACATTAATGTGATATTTCAGGCAGTTTTGAAGCAAGTGCATAAGAAAAAAAGATTGCCAACAGAAAGGGTACAAGGTGTTTTTTCAGACTGCAAAATTGCACTCTGGATGCGCAAACCTGGTCTGACATTGCAGAATTTTTATTCCCCTATGAAAGCAAGCCACAATGTCTAAGAGAGGTTTGTTAGTCATGCTACTGGTATCAGATATCTATTGCTGGTAGCATTTCTATCATTAGAAACTAAAATTGTTGTTAGTATCTAGAAACGTATATAGTGGTGGTGGAGAAGAAAAAACAGCAAAGAGATAAGAGTAAAAGAAACAGTAGCAGAGTACTGGGTGACAGGGGAGGAAGAGAAAAGAGACTAGAGACAACAGACTAAGAAGAGAAAAAAAAACTGAAGAGAAAACAGAAAAGGGGTGAACCAAAATCTAGGAGACAAAGAAAAGTGTTTCCAACCAGAAACAGTGTTTCATGACAGCAAGAGACAAGAAGCATTGCCGCCAAAAAGGTAAGCAAGTTCAGAAAATTGAAAACTGTCAGGAAGAGTAAGGAAAGACTATCATTTGACAAACTAAAAAAAAAAAAAAAAAAAAAATTTTAAATGCTTACCCCTCATTTTTGGTTACTGAAAAGACAAGGTCCACTTCAACAAGTTTCTGAAGTGAACCCTAAGCTTGAACAAATTATTAACCAAAATCACCATTTACTACTCTAAAGGAATTGTTTTGTTCAAAACTGTACATCTTGCTTTGTAATTTTGTCCATCAGGTGGACAAGTTCAACAACTCAGCTAGACATTTCCCCCTCCACCCCCAATTGGCTTACCATTTTTGCTACCTGAAGTAACTCAAGTCTGAAATACCAATGTTCATTGCCATCAATATGTCAGTCAATTTTCTTCAGACCCTTATTTCGCGTGTTATTATTTGGTCTTCTACAGCTGTTCTCTCTCTCCGATGATCCAAACATTTCTTGGGCTACCCATTTTCTCCCTGGGTATGCAAAAGTCATCCAGGGAAATCTGTAATAAAGACAATAATTCCTTTATGTTTCACAACAGAAGAAGTTTGGTTTCTTTTTGTAAGCAGATAAATGACAAATATTCTGTTGAAGAACGTCTTGACATTAAAAAACAGATCATCAAGAACAATTACCATAATGAAAAGGTTGAATGAAAGCTGCAGTCTGATCATCTGAAAACCCCATGTATAATATTTCCAATAAATATAAATATTGAAACTAAAGTCTCTTCAGCAACCAGATTAATATGCTGCTATGCAACATATTTAATTTTTTTAAAGGGCCCAATTCTGTAAGCCCTCCACATACAGGATTCCAACTGACTGATCCTGATTCTAAAAATACAACAATATTAATAAAAATACTTCAGGTTATTTTTTATTTAAAGGGACTTTTTAAAAAGACATTTCACATAAGTAGCTATCTTCCTTCATTTTTTTCCTAGATGTCCCCAATGAACATACAAATTTAATTTGGGGCTGCTCTCAACCTTATGCACTGCTCTCGTGACATTCTTGGTCCTGTCTTTACAAACTATGCTCCCTGAACCCAATTTAGTGAAGAAATGAATTTAGAATACAAAAATTGCCTTCTCCCTTCTTTGCTGCTGTCTTGAGTCTTGATTCAGGAAGGTTGTTATGCACATGCTGAAGTTTAAGCATGTGAATAAGCCTGTTACCTTGCTGTCTCAGGGCTTTGGAGCTGTATCAATATCAGAACCTCTTTTCTGCACTCCTAGCTAGTGACAATAGTGTTTGTTGGTAATAGACATGCTGGTAATAGATTCAACCGCTGATTTGGAAAACTGAACAAACGTGTATAAAAGACCAAATTCATCTCTGAGCAGAAGCTGAGTGCACAGCCATCAATGGCCAGGATGAGTCATTCCAACCGCCAGAAATAGGCTAGGGGTAGGAAAGGCCTGGTCACACTTCTGGCTTGTGGAAGAGGGTGAAGAGTGGAGGCTCCCCAGAAATTCAGTGGGTGGCTCTTAAGACCACTTTATGACTCCTTTATGCTGGCTCTGCCAAGTAGCCATGCTAAAACCAATGAACTTGGCCCGAATAATACAGTTTAGAAGGGAAAGAGGAAGAAGCTCAAGAGGGATAATAAGACTGAAAGCAGCTCCCTTTATTAACTAATAAGGTCCCAAACCTCGTCCTTGTGTATGAAAAGCTCCCAGTGATTACAATGGTTGTTTTGTGCGTATGCAAAGAGTGCAGAATGAGGTCCTAATAGGGGAGAAATAATTTTTAACTTACCACGTGATAAGCTAATTTTTACAACTGCTTCATCGCCTTGTTCTTGATGCATTGTTTTCTTGACAAGGAGAACAAGGAAGGCATAAGGACAGTCAATTGTATGAATTCTTACTTATAACATTTTATAAACTTCTTTAAGTTACCTGCTTTCTAAATTCACTGAGGTGCTCTAATATTTTGCTTTTTTAGTAATAACATTATGCGATGTTGTGAAAACTATCTGTATTTCCCCACTTACCTTCCCTGAGGCTAGTCACTTTGGCCCAGATTTTTAAACTATTTAAGCATTGCTCTATTCAGCGCTGAAAGGCCTTAAATGACTCAGGAGTCGAAGTCTCATTCACAAGTGATTTAGCCCCAGAGCCTCAAAAGCTATTTAGGCACCTAACTCCCCCCCTGATTTCAGAATTTAAATACCTTTGAGAATCTGGGCCTTAGGCACTTAAGAGCCTAAGTCACTTTAGACTTTGCAACATTGAGCAGAGCAACAGAGCAAAAATCTGTGTCTTTAATTTTTCAATTCAGGACTTTTATTTAAAGAATTTATCAGCATAAGCGGATAAGAATTATAAGAATTTATAAGCATTAACAAAGAATCATGAAACACATTCCATGATTTATACTGAACCTATTTATAAAAAAATGAGAAGCAAGCACGTGAATGGTTTACTAAAGTTTCACCTATCTAGACATCAGGTCAAGACTTAAAACATCAAAATCCTTATGCCTTGAATGTTTCCCATTAAATCTGTGTCAAAGTTAAAAGACATCAGGAGTCAAATTCAGCCCTGATGTAAGCCAATGCGACTTGGGTCACAGCTGCTTGCACCACGTCTGAACTTGGCCTAGTAGCATGTTGGATCATAAAAATCACTATAACAATAAGTCAGAACTATGAAACTCATACAGTCAAGTACATTAAATAAAAGAGGCTCCTACCAGTTGCATCATCGGCTTCTGTGTCTAGAAGAGCATCTACTGAAGCCACGTCTGTGACTATGAAGGAGTCTGGTGTATAAGACACTCCTCGCTTGCTGAGACAAAGCTTCTTTGAGATACTGACTCCTTTGCTTTCATCACAGTACCTCACTAACCTTCTGACTGGCAGGCAGGTGATACCACTTCTTGTGAAGGTTTTTCTAGGTTTTCTACTATTCCCCAGGGCAAATTTTAGCAATAAAAGAAGTCCCCGGATCGACTCTGTAGTTATCTTCCCAAAAAAATATGTGTATATATATATCTGTATCTATTTATAGATATAGATATAAATAAAATAGAGAGATGGAGACGCAAGATATTTTTCCCTACCACATCCACCTGTTTTGGTACAATGTTAAATATTCCATAGTTCAGTTTGTCCTCTTTTTCAGAGAAGGAAGAGAAATCTTCATTGAAATATATATTCTTCAGGAGGCATCTTCTGCTCCTCCCTGACCTGTTTCAGGTGGAATTTTCAGCCTGTGTCCTTTTTTCCTCAATGACTGCGTCAGCAAATGACTTATTAATATGTGATGCTGCAAAATCAGAAGTTTCTTTCTCATTATGGCTCTGCAAATAGTTGCAACTTTCCTTATAATTAACAAATTACAAATAAGATGTATGACATTTAAAATTTAGCCTGTTCCAAAATATCCTGATTTAACAGCAAAAAAATTAAAGAAAATCCTCCTTCCCCCGCTCAAAATAATATAAGGCCTGGATCCTGAAAATACCTACACACATTCATAACTTTACTCATGAGTGGTCCCACTGAACTGAATGTAATGTTCAGTGGGGCTACACGCATCTTTGAAGTTATGCACCTGCTTAAATTTTCGCTGGGTGGGGCCTACAAAGTTACAAATTAGTTGTATGAGGATTATAAGATTTGTTTGTTAACCATTTTCTGTGTTTCCCAAGATCCTGAAGTCCATACATTTTCTTTCATCAAAGTATTCAAAGTTTTTCTTACAGGACAGAAGTTTTAATCTATCTCCTAGGAAACTACTTTGTTTTACTATTAAATTCTATCCTAAAACAGAATATGAATTATTTCCTGCTATGAAGCCGGTTTCTTAGTTAAATTGCAGCAGTATCTGTCCCACCACCCAACCTAATACAATTCAATATCTCAAGAACGTTCTCTGGCCTTGGCTCTATGTTATAATTTGCTGCAGTTCTCAATAGCCACTGAGAAGGAAAAAGGCAGAGAGTGAAAAATGTGACAAGTGAGCACTTGTGAGAATGTGAGTGGGATGTGCTGAGAGCTAAAGCAGAACAAATATAGATATAAGTGTCTAAGGATTCAATTCTACTCTTGGGTACACATCACTATATTTTGTGTGGTTCTGTTACTATGGATCTCGAGACTTCAGATTCCCAAGAGAAGAACTGAGGCATGTGAATTAACATTGGGGTTTATCTAAATCCATTAACTCTCACCCATAGACCCATTACAAATATACACCTACTTCAACAACAAAAATCCCTAGGATAAAAAGAAAGGTCTACATGAGAAAAAAATGGCAAGACAAAGTTCAGCTTGACTTGGAATTCTAGACTCTGATGCTGATCTCACACCACCTTTGGTTTTGATGGAAGTACTCTTTATTTACATCAAGGCAAGTGACAGAAAGCTCCAGTATCTACATTTTAGATCAGCGATAACTACATAAGAAAACCAGTTTGCCTTCATTTTAATCATGCTTATTGACATTCCTTGAAATTAAAACTATAAACCATTTTAATTACCTTACTTAGAAAGTGACCATGAAACCTTTTATTCCATGTCAGTTAGATTTATAATACAAACAGAGAACAGTTACATAGCAGTTGTCTAGATTCAAAACCAAGCTTCCTCTCTCACACCAGTCTCAAGTCAGTCTAATAATCTCTCAGCTGACTTCTGTGGAGTTAACACTGAAATTCTGCAGGCCATTCATCAATAATAGGAGCCAATCCTTTATAATAGTTTAGGGGGTGGAAAAAATAGCAACACACAGTCCTGTTTTGTTTAGCACCGCAGCTCCCTGCGTATATTCCTTTTTTTTTTCTCCAATGAAAGTTTCAAAAGGGTTTTGAGTGCACAGATTTGGTACACGTGCACAGCAGCTGGTCTGACGTGATAAAGCAGAACGCCTCTGAAGGAGAAGTTCCTGTCTGTCGGACCAATAATCAGTAAACTAAGAGGGATTTACTCAATAGCCCGTCACAGATCCTATCCTGTCAAAAATCCACTTTTCTGAGGCGTGCCTAAATCTGGTTTTCTGACAAATGGTTTCAGCCTTTAAAAGAAGTAAACAGCAAGTAACTGGTGAACAAAGAGAGATGCTCATCAACATTGTCCCTTCATTTATTCTGAATTATGCACCAGCCATAACTGAACCTTTTGACTTTGTCTGATGTCACAACCCTGTTATTTTATGCAGAGAGATGTATTAAATAATATTAAACGTAGAGATCAGCAGCGTGACATCTGGACGGTTCACATACTACTACATGCCATGGCATCCTCCCTCCCTCCATATTTCATTCCATTGCAAAAACACAGCTTGTTTGTTTGTTTTTATACCGGCTCACACTTTTACTGAACGAAAGCTTTAAATAGCACCACGGTTTGGTTGCAGTTGCTAAAAATACACATCAGAGAGCTTGAGCGCTGATTTGCAGTGAAACACGCCGCTTTGGGCATCTGTCACATACTGTATCCGCGGTCTGGCAGTGAATTTTAAACCCCGATCCCCAGTTTTATCTACAAACAAGCAGGATACAACAGCGAGAAAACCTCCAGTTGTGGCCGGTTAAAAATAGCTCTGTAGAAGGGGGTTGGCCGGAGGCTCGGGTTCTAAGGCATCGCGTTTGCTACAAACTTCCCACGCCTCAGCGCCAAGGCAATGAGGACCAGCCCTCTCGGGGTCCCAACTTTCTGTGCCCATCGGGTTGGCGCGGGAGACAGCTGTTGGCTAGCAGCGCCCGATGCCTGAATGAAGCGGGGAGGCTGGGGTGCAGAAGGAAGGCAAGGCCCCCTCTGCCCTCCCGCCAAGCCAAGCCCCCTCCCCCGTGCACTTCCACCCCGCCCTTACCAGCGTTCCGCAGCTTCTTATTCCTGTACACGGACAGGATGACCAGCAGGTTGCCCAGGACGTCCACCACGATGGTGAAGATGAGGATGGCGGCCAAAGTGGAAGCCACCCAGGCGGGCCGGTCCAGGCTGAGCTCCGCGGGCGGGTGGGAGGCGTTCAGCCCGCTCCCATTGCCTCTCATGCTGCTCCTCCTCGCCCCAGCCTCACTATCCCAACATCCCAGGGCCACGTTGGGGCGGGAGGGGGGACAAGGAGGGGGCTCGCCTGCAGCCCTCGGGGATCCGCCCGGCTCAGACGGAAGGTGCCCAGCGCGGTGCAGGGTGCCCCAGCGCCTTTCACGGCCACGGCCGGGCTCCGAAGTTTCCCTGAAGTGTGCACGTGCCGCGGAGAGTTACTTTTATAGCCTCCCCTCGCCCCCTCCCCCACCAGCCACAGCAGCAGCCTCCGCCACCGCTGCCTCCAGGTGACATCTAGCGTTGGCGGCGCTCGGCCTCCTCAGCCCCGGACACGTGAGCGGCCGGGGGATTCCAGCCGCCGCCTCCGCCACTGCAGGGCAACAGCGCCCCGGTGCGGCGCTGAGGCGCAGCGGCGGGCGAGCGGTTCATTCATTGCGAGCGGGCGGCGTGTGGCTACGCAGCGGGGCCCCATTCATTCTTTTCCCGGCTCTCCCCATTCACGCGTTCGTTCATTCATTCAGTCATTCATTCCTCTGGACCACACCGCGTGCAGTGCAAGCGTAGGCACCCGTCCTTCCTCCCCTGCCGCTGTAAGCCGAGATCGGTGCCCTTCGAGCTCTGTGTCACAGGATTTGGGGCGGCTTTTTTATTTACTTGTTTTTTACCGGTTGGGTTAATATCTCTTGTTAATTGTACCCGTACTAAATTTGCCCTTTACTGACGGACAGGCGGACTCAGCCACTAAAGTGAAGCCGACGAGGAGAGTGAGAAAGCCCCAAGCTTGGATCTGCTCTGTGTGCTATAAAAAGCTCTTTGCGAAGCTGCTCGCGGGGGGGAGGAGGGGAACCTCAGGACCCGAATCCCCAGAGCAGCACATGCCATTACTTCACTGAAAGCGAGACAGAGCGAGAGATAGCACCGACCGACTGTCTCATCTTTGCATGAAAATACACAGTGGAGACATTTCTTCCTTTGCAATGCAGCCTCATCTCCTTTCCAGAACGTGATTCGGGGGGAGGATGCATGTGCAAATGTACGATTCTGACACACAGTCTGCTTTCGCCGCTCCCCAAAAGCATGAGAGACAAAATGAGGTGCCATTGCTAAAAAGATAGCAACGATCTGATTTTAGTGAACGTGTTATTTCTCGTGCGTAGTTACACTGGATTCTATAATAGGAACTTCTCATCCCCCAGAAAGTGTTTTCTGCTGAATGTCAATCGCTATATTGAAATACCTCGTTTATGTGATGATATGTCGCATGAGACTAAAAGATGTAACCCGAGAAAACTGATCTGCACCAAATGTCCTAGAAATCACACTTCTATTCGGGACCTGCCAGTTGTGATTTCAAATGGTAATTCACGTTGTGTTTTGCTAAATGCCACAGTAGTGGATCTAACCCAGAGAAAGTATTTGCGCTATTCAAACAGCCATGAACGAGCTCCAGCCCCTGAAATTATGCTTGAAACCTTCAGCAGGGAGCTGTCTCGTGGACTTGAAAGCTAGGGGGGAAAGGGATGATGGAAACCTAATGTCTTCTGTACAAGAAGAAATAAGTTACATTGGGAAGAATGAAAACTCTCGTTCGTTCAATTTATGTAATTTGGGAAACTACTGTTTTCAAATTGTATAAAATGGTCTGCATGTTGCTGGTTATGATTTTATTATAATGGAATTTACACATTTTGAAGTCCTTGCTCATGAATAATTAAAACCATAATGATGAACAGTAACAACATAAGTATGGATCCATAAACCAGTTAAGTCACAAAAAGTCATACATTTTACTAGGAAACTAAGTAACATTAAAATAAGCAAAGTTTAAGAAATGTAGGTAGCTTTTGTTTGCCAGATTTTGACCTGTCATTTATGAAGGAATACAAATAAAATCCAATAGTAGAAAATTCACTCCCTGCCAGAGTTGTTTTTCAAAATGATTTGATGATAATGTTGACAGATATTCACATTAAAAACCTCAACAATAAAGCTACAGGCACCTTTTCCTGCTTACACCGAAGTCTGATAGCAAAATTCCCACTGACTTCCTTTGGAGTAAGATTGGGATCCTTTCTACCAGAGCTGCAAACGCTGTTAGAGCTCAATCCCAGCCAGGGAACCCTTGTCTCCCATTGAAGTTCCTATGAGCTGAGGGTGCTCAACACTTGAGAGGAGCAAGCCATAGAGACAATTCTGTGGTGGATTGAGTTTAAGGCTAAAATCCTGCTGGCCTTACTTGAAGGCAACTTTCATTTGTTTGTTTTGTACCAGACCTGATGCCACCCACTGCATTCGATTCAAGTTTTAAGTCTGACTCTTGGCATCTAATCATCCGTTTCAAGTATCCTGTTGCACTGATGAAGGGACTGTCCAACCCTCAATAAATCCTCCATCTCTTAATTTGCCCTTAGTACACTGAGTCTGGCTACAACTGAGGAAGCAGCTGACTGCCAAGTGCAAAATACCCATCCTGAGGGCACGACCCAGAATGTGAAGCAATAGATATCACATCTTATGCAGTAGTCTGTATCTGCCTCGACTTCCCTCCTTTTGACTGGGGTCTTCCATTGCACTACTTAACTGTGCCTCAGTTTCCCTGGTAAAGGAAGGCAGTTGTCTTACCTCTTATTGGGATTTGGATAGGCTTCCTCACACCTTCCCTGCATCATCTGTGTGAAGCACCACTCCTCTTTAAACCTGCCCCACTGGAGCCTGAGACTGCTACCTGCTGGGGCACTCGCCACACCATATACCTTCTCCATGCAGGGGCTGCAGTCACTGGCCTTTGGCCCTGCATTTCTTCTCCAAGTTAGATCCAAGCTGTTCGATCAGTAACATTCTGCCTGTAGCAGATACCCCCACTCTGTTGGCTGCTGCCCAAACAATACATGGCCAGAAGGGTGCCAGTAGGGTGGCTTCACTACCCCTTAGTTTCCAGACACTAGGATAGACCCCTTAGTTTCCAAACCCTGCAAATATCCCTGCCCATCACCCATAGCTCTGTCATGCATGGTGGGAGGGGGCAGGGTGAGGAGAGCCCAAAAAGCCATCCTGGCTAACAGGAGCCACTTGTAGTCCACTTCTGATCAGAGGGCTTATAGGAAGGGATTGGAGGACCATCATGTTTGTGTTGTGATTGCCCTTAGTTGCACTTCTTTACTGTAGCTGCTTTGGGATCTGCCCCACAGGATAGGCAGCACTGGCTACATCAGAATGTAGCACTGATGGAGCATGGAGGCATGTGGATGTATGAACGCAGAACGTATTAAGGAGAAAAAACTGGCAGTTGAGCCTGAGTTAAGTCTGCACTGGATGTTAGGCTGTGGTTAGGACTGACCTGGTTTTAACTAAAGAAAAAAAGTGGATCCCAGACACTGAGCACTGAAAGATTTTTCTAGATTCAACACAGGTGATAGCACTTTAGGCCTGGCCAAATGCTTGCATGTAGTTTGCACTGAAAAAGTGAAGGGAGCATTCTACTCCTGCTTACCAAATGCAAGTGCAGTATTAAATCCAATAGTTGATGAGATAGTTGCTCAGAGGACAACATCCAAAAAGAGAACTAAAGATGTCCTTGTCTTACTATGCTTCAGCACTTAAGGATCTGAGCTTCTTGGCCAGTAAACACCACTGAAAAGATTAAATTGAGAGATTGAAGGGCTGTTGAAATGGCAGGTGCCTGCATGCTCTACTGCAGTAGGTATCTTCAGAGAGGCAGCTTTATATGCCAGAAGCTGCAGATCCTTACAGGAGACTGCTGGGTGCTGACTTCCTTGCCTTCCAAAAAGAGCAGGATGGGACTTAGTGTTAGATTCGACTTCGCTTCAGAGTGGGCTTTGAACATATATATTCAAGCATTTGCATTGGAAAATCTCTGCAAATTCTAATCTTCCAGTGACTGCCCCGGAATCCCCTTTGATCTCAACAGAAAGCAATTTCGGAGGTTTCTTTGGCTTATCTCAGAAATTGCTATTCACACTTGTTTTCATCCCTGTTGTTGTGAGGTGGCAGTTTTTGAGAAGGACATCTCACCCTTCAGAAGTTGTTACTGCTACTCTTGGAGGATTGTAGACAGACAAATCATTTAGATGCCACCTGATAAGCAGTATATGAAAATGTCAGGAATAAAATAAAATAAAAACTCTAATTCACAAGATTTGGAAAACACAAGTCAGGCAGTATCATGGACAGTGCATGTGATATCATGATTGCTGCTGCCAAACAAACCACATCATGTGCATTGCTCTTCCTTTTATAACCTCTCTAGTTAGTGCCTTGGAAAACTGAAACTGTCTGTTTTACCACCCCTAAATCAGTTGTGCATTTTGGATTTGTGATTTTCCAAAATGTGACCTAATGAAGTACAGACAGACTTGAAATGAGTAACAAGTGACACAGTAATGGTTGGTGAAAGTAGGTAATTGAGAAAATCAGATTTGAGATTTTTACTTGTAGCCTGATTCTTCCACTTATATTTGTGTAAATCAGGACAAACTACACTGCGATCAATGCATTTAATAGGTGTGAGGTCAGAACCAAGCCTTTGGCAATTTTGTTTTAATGAATTAAATAACACAATGTCATAAATATCACTGATTTGACTTGTTTGTATATGGAAAGTAGGTCGATGAAGCTGCCCGAGTACCCCTGGCAGGTGATGTACCTCAGGGATACCTGCCAGTCACACAATCCTTCAACCTTACTTTGAGTACCTCGCTTTGTGGTCCCTTCTGCTTATTCCAAGTGCTGGTGCATAGTCAACATAACAATTCAGTTCTCTGAACACTTTCTCATTCCTGCTATACCCAAGAATTCTTAATCCTGGACAGCTACTGATTGTGGGAGCTGAACTGGAGGAATGTTTTTGGATATAATGGGCAAGGAGAGGTAAAAGGTCTTATTTTAATTAACACTGGTTTTCTTTTTGTTCATTTATTTCAGTCTGGTTTAGTCAGACCAAACAGTATTAATTATTAGGAAATACATAACAAAAGTACTGTACACATGACATATTTGATGGCAAAGAGATACTCACCTAGAACATCTGTTTCGCTTAACTGAGGAGCCTCTCTAAAAAATTGAGAACGTGTACTGTATTTAATCAAAAATCCAAACAGGCTTTTGAATAGGTGTTCTTGGGATGAAGGCTGATATGTCTGAATTTGAGTAACTAAATGGCCCAATCCTGCACATGCATGTTAATGATTACTCATATGGCTAAGGGTTGAAGGAGTGAGTCCATGTTTTCATTGCAGGTTGACAGATAGGGCTTGATTCTGATGCACTGCAGGTACTACTATAGGGCCTGATTCTGCCAGCCTTACATCACTAGCCCTGTTGACATGAATAGATCTATTTGATTAAGGATCAGTCATGTGACTAATTCCTCTCATTACAGCAAGACTACACACAGGATGAGGTCAGAAGGGATCATCGTGATCATCTAGTCTGACCTCCTGTATAACACAGACCATAAAACTTCTGCAGAATATTTCCTAGGACATATCTTTTAGGAAAAACATCAATTTTGATTTAAAAATTGTCAGTGATGGAGAATCCACCCTTGGTAAATTGTTCCAATAGTAATTACTCTGTAAAAAAAAAAAAAATTCATTTCCAGACTGAATTAGTCAAGCTTCAGCTTCCAGCCATCGGATCATGTTATACTTTTCTCTGCTAGACTGAAGAGCCCATTAAAAAATATTCAATCCTGCTGTAGATACTTATAGGCTGTAATCAAGTCACCCCTTTAACCTTTTCTTTGTTAGGATAAATAGAGTGAACTCTTTGAGTCTATCACTTAAGGAATGTTTTCTAATCCTTTAATCATTCATCTGGCTCTTCTCTGACTCCTCTCCCATTCATCAACATCCTTCTTGAATTGTGGGCACCAGAACTGGACACTATTCCTGCAGCAGTCACACCAGTGCCAAATACAGAGGTAAAATAACCACTCTATTCCTACTCAAGATTCCCTTGTTTAGGCATCCCAGGAGGGCATTAACTCTTTTAGCCACAGCATCACACTAGGAGCTCATGTTCAACTGATTATCCACCACAAGCCCCAAATTATTTTCAGAGTCCCTGCTTCCCAGGATAGAGTCCCATAAGTTGGGCCTACATGCTTTGTTCCTAGATGTATACATTTAGCCATATTAAAACACATATTGTTTGCTTGCACTCAATTTACTAAGCGATCTAGTTTGCTCTGAATCAATGACCTGTCCTCTTCATTATTTGCCACTGCAAACTTTATCAGTGATGATTTAATGTCTTCTTCAAACTCTGATAAAAAGTGTTAAACAGCATAGAGCCAAGAACTGATCCTTGTGGAACCATACTGGAAACACTCTCTCAATGATGAGTCCCTGTTTACAGTTACATATTGAGACCTCATACCCCATTTTAAATGTGTGCCAGGTTAATTTTATTTTGTTCTAATTTTTTTACCACTATGTTATGCAGTACCAAGTTAAATGCAAGTAAGGCTTGCAGGATTGGGCCCGTAAAGTGGACAAGGAATTATGCTTAGGTCTATAATACTATACAGTAGTAGTTAGGGGCTGTTCTGCCTTTTGTATAGCAAATAAGTGATTCTGTACCTGCTTTTATGAAAAGCATAGTGTCCATTAATAAATACTCCCTCCCGCAAGGCACTGAACACATCCTGTGAGATTGAGTGCCTTCAACAATTCTCACAGGTGTTAGCACCTTGCAAGATTGAACTCGTAAGGCCCTACTTTCAGAGATGCTGAAAGGAAATTCCACATTTTATTTTGCAGGAAATTTGTTTTCATTCCAAGTCAGAACAAAACCAAATATTTTTCCAGTTACTGTACAATGGTAGAATGAAAGTGAACAGTAAATAGACAAATGATTCCAGGCTAATACAGATATTGAAAACAGCTGCTCCTCTAACTAGAACACAGTACTTAATTTATTTCCTAGATCAAAGTATCAAACTGTTTCATTATGATACAAACAGGAGACACTTTGATCTAGGAAATAAGTTAAGGAGTACAGTATGAAGTACAGATTGAAACGCCTTAACCACCTTAAAAATAAAATGTTTTGATTACAGTGTCACACCATGTCACATCAGTAGTAGTAGTATAACAATTACCACTACTCCTGATATGTCATGAAATAATGTTCAACATAAAAGTAAGTAAATAAATGTAAAATATTTTGAAGTGAAAATTGTGTTTCAGAACAAAACTTATCTTTTTTTAAAACAAATTTTCTGAAATATTGAATCACAGTCTTCTAAGCAGTGCACCATACAAAACTTCACTTAAGGTGAAAGAGGAAGTATCTTTTATAACCCCGAGGGCTCCGCCACATCATTTTATAACACAATGTGAGTACTCTAGAACACGATCAACATAGAGGTGGTATAGAATCTGGAATATTTTTAAGCTTAAAATTGATCATGTAAAACAGAGAACTATTGATTCATCCTGACGCTCACTGGGGTAGAGGGCATGATAACTGGATGAAAGTATTATGTAGTTCTGTGTGAATAATGGATTTTTTAGTATTTGGTAATTACAAAAAAAAATTGTTTCCAGCCAAACAAAATGTTTCATTTTGAGCATTTTTAATATTTGGTGTTTTAAATAAAATTAAAGGAAATTGTTAAATAAAAAGTAGTTTCAAATTAAAAAAAAATAAATGTTTTGTTTCAAAGGTGTTAAACCAAGATATTTTGATTTTTGTAATGTTTCTTTTGACTGAAACTATTCAGCAAAACCTACATGAATTCATGAAATGTTTTGGTGTTGCTGAATCAGTATTTTTCACTGAAAAAAATCTGCACAGTTCTAGATTTACAGTAATATGGTCTTTTCTGAGATTTGATCTTTCATTTCAGGTGGATGATTCCAGACTCTGTTCTAGTATAGTTGCTTACACTGAAAAGCCTACTCATGAGGATGAAGTGTGCCTGATTTTCAGAAATGTTCAGCACTTGTTTCCATTGATTTTGGTGGAGTTCTTAAAAAACAACAAAACTTTCCTTATATAATGCTTTTCTTTTGCTGTTGAAAGACTAACAGCATTATTCCCAATTTTACTGCTTCAATGGTCTATGTCAAGGGTAGGACTTATATGATTCTATTTGACACAAGATTTAAATAAACCAAGTGCATTTATTTCATTACACACCTAAATAACCAACTTGTGTGATACATGGAGTTGTGAGCCTGCCCTGTGTATATCTGTGTATTGTGTTCCTACACATTACTGGTTCCTGTTGTCCACCCTTAGGAGTGGATTGTAATTTACTGGTATTTATAAGCTTGTTATGTAGTCCAGATGAACCAAGGGTCCTGGATACCTGGTAGCATGTATCACTGTGTGCTATAGTGCTTATAGTCAGAAATAGTTGGTGGAACCCTACAGTAATGCTGCTGTGATCTTTTGGCCACCTCCTGCATTCTCCATTTGACATCCTACAAGGATAACAATGGGAGTTTCAGGTGACTTGGTATCTTTTTGATGTCATGACATGTCCTTTGGTGGCCAGATTTGGTCTTTATAGTGGCAGTTCTGGGTGCTTGTTGTGCAACTCTAACACATAGAATCCACTTTTACAAACTGTGGAAGCTAAGGTACTGATTCAACAGCTTAACCATCTGCTAAGTCTAACTGATACTGTATCTGTCCCAACACTCCTAGGTTATTAACTCTCCCATCAACCTATCATGATGCTTTACTGCCTGCCTATGAGCATCTAGCTTTGCTACCTTACAAACCCTGCCTCCTACTCACACATTTATTGTCTAGTTTCCTCCCTGTGTCTGACCAGATGCAGGGTGCTTACTGCTCCTGGGGAGGAGTAAGTGATTTGGGGCAAGAGGCTGCTATACCCAATGACATATTTAGGACCAGAACCATTCCCTCATAATAGGAGAAACATGCTAAGTAATTTTATTGAATTCAACAACAGCAAGTTTTCTCTTTACTCCTTGCCTTTTTATTTTCCTTTAAGTGGTAGTATTTTTTCTCCTCAGAAACTGCAGCATCATCTTGTTTTTCCTTGAATTGTTTTCCATGGAAGCTGTTTACTCAATTAAGTTACTAGTTTCTCAGTTTTATGCTTTTGCAGAAGAACCAGGGGACCATGTTTAGAATTGAAGGCTACTGAAATGGAAAAAGATTGCTAATGCAACTGGTACTAGTTATCGAAATTCAGCCAGTTCAATTTCCCATCCAATGGTGAAAGGTGGAAAATTAGATATTGGCTCAGAGTAAAGTGAATGGGGAAGAAAATATGAAGGTAGTGAGGGAGAATAGGAAGACCTGGGAGGATAAGACTTAAACCAAGTTTGATGAAAATATCAGTCATCAGGAAAAGAGAAGGAAGTAGTAGTATTTAAGACTGGGATGAGATGTGAAGGGCCTAAGTTACCACCACATTATTTAAGTTTTATGCCTCTGATACACTATTGAGATCAGTGGAATTACATTGGCATAAAATTGGAGTAAACTGTGGTGAATCAGGCCCATATGGTTTATTTGGAAATAAATTTCTAGAATATCTAGCATTGGACATTACTGAGACAAGAAATATGTAAACAAATGTGTTAGTGGAAAAATCACTAAAAGGTTTTGAAAATATGAATTAAAATAATCTGAGGTTGCATCATGCATTAACCAATCTTTGACAGACCTCAGCAAAAAAAAAGGAACAGTGCCATGACTGCTTTTTTAAATTTCATCCCGCAAAACATATGCTGAGCAATTTGCATGATTTAGAATATCATCATCAATAAAGGGAGCATTAATAATATCTTTCTTGTCTACAGTGTACCTTAGATTTTAGCACGGACAGAACCTATTATTACAGTAGACACTACTGGCTTTAAAACAAACACATACCATATGGCCAGGATAAGTTTTGCAAATGGGTTTAAAGCTTCACATGGGTGGTTTTGCCTTTCACCCTGCGCCTGTGAAAATAACCATATGCATAGCACACAATTTCTACAGATTCAGACAAATGGTATACTACTGTGAGCATTTTCTAAACTTTTCCCTAGGAGAACAAAAAATCTGTAAGAACAGATGGAAGCTTGGAAACCCAAGTAGGTCAGTTTTCTAAAGATACCAATTGTGCCCCTCAGAGTTTTTTTTTTCCAAGTACTTGATCATCTCCTGACAACTTTCTTGCTGCCTTTGGTAATTTATTCCACATATTTTACCTAATGTCTCTGTTAACGCATTTCATTTTCGTGATAGTTACTGCTATTTCCAGATCACTAATATAGATGCTAAATAAATCCAGGCTTAATGACCATTCTTTCAGTAACCTATTCATCACCTCCTCCTCAATACAATGCATTGGTTTTTATCATTATTCTTGTGTAATACCCCTTCTGCTAGTTAGCAGTCCATGAGACAATGTAAGGCACCACCACAAAGTAGGCTCTGCTCATCAGCTGACCAAAACATTGAAATAGTTATTAAATCTTTTAGTGGCTCAGTGTCAAAAATCTTTGCATCTCACCAAGTGACCATACAAATAACACACCTGAATGACTTCAGAATGGAAGCACCGCATCTTGCAGTGCTCAGTAATCAAAGGATACTTTTCTTTTTAAAGTGAATTCCAAGCTCTTTAAAGGTACCTCACTGACAGTTCTGAAGACTGAAGTCTTCTGTACATAGAAAAGATACAGTATACACAGTGGGTAGTAGTACAGACTCCATTGTCAATGTGCCTGAACTTCTACTAAAGGAACAATTTATAAGGATGAGAGGGTAGTTCTGTCTCCATGCTGATTCGGCCATTGGCATCTCTGCTGAAACTGCAAATTGTGATAGTGGTTATATTGATATGAACAGTGTTATGCTAGGATCTGCCAGGAGATAAGTCTATTTTATTCTGTTCAGGTTCTTAGACCATGCTGATAACCTGAGATCAGAATACCTAGTTCTCTCAGTTCACACTAGCCATCAATCAGCTATGAGATTTTTGGACAGTGTTGACCTATGTTAAATTTGAAAAGGTGAACTAGAGGTGAAAGTCTTCACATGGGACAGGGAATTAGGACTCCTGAGTTTTAATTCTAGCTATGCCAATGATTTGCAGGGTGGCTTTAGCCAAGTCATGTAACCTCAGTTTCATGTCCCCTATGTGCAAAGTGGCAATAAAATACTTTTTTACCTACCACACAGGTTTGTGAGGATTTGGTAATGGGCATGTTTTAAGAAACTAGATTAATGTTTTGGCAATACACTGAAGATGTAAAGTGCTATATAAATGCCAAGTATTATCACTGATTATCTTGGGCTCTCTAGTCCTCCATAAGCTATCTTTTCATGTTAGCCCCCCCAGACTGTCAGCAAACAGTCCACTAGAATCTGTGCAGAAGAGATGATACATTAAAACCAACACAGAAGAAGTGTAAAGACAACTAATCAGTCATTAACTACCACTCACAATGAATACAATCATCATTAAGCATAGGCCAATGATGTTTAATAGATTAGAGGTTTTACAAGGAACATATCCGAAGCAATCCTTGTGCTTAAAGTTCACATTTCTGTATTCTTTATACTTCTTAACTTTTTAAAACAAAGGAATTAATTATGAAATGCAAACAGCAAAAAGCAACAGTGAAAACAAATAATGCAACAAAAACCCCACAGATTCCAAATTAATTTTGAATAATTTGATCCAATTAGCACTGGGTATTGTTCACATGAAGGTTAATTTCAAGTTGTTTACAGAAGAATACTGTACTCAGAGGCCCTGATCCTGAAAATACTTGGGAATACTCTCATAAGTAAGATTACTCACATGTGTAAGTGTTTGCGGGATTGAGTTCTTATACTGTTATTTAAATAAATCGATTTACAGAATTAAAACTCCTCTTCACCTAATATGGCAAAATGCTTCTATTTACAGCTCTCAGAAATCTTTAGAGCTCTTGAAATCGCATAGACCAACACCAATTATTTTGTACTCCATGAAAGAAGTCAAGTTGAAATTAACAGAGCAACAAGGATTCACTCCCTTACAATGACAAAAAAGTACCTAAAACAAACATGTAAACTGATATCATTTCTGGCTTTTTCAGATATCAAAGTTTTTCCAGTTACAGTAAAAATTTCAAACAAACCAAACACCCACCCATACTCCCTTCTATCTATATGCCTGGCCGTGCTGTAACATAGCAAAGAGGAGACATTTAAATCCAAGTCTCACAAAATGCACAATTAGCTTCTTTTGCAGTAGGATTCCCTTTTTTATTTCTTGTTTTCCCCTCCAGCATGCATGATATGCAAGTGGTACTTTTGAGTTTAAGGAAGTAATGAATGCTGGAGTTTGCACTCCTGTTATTTGTTTCATTATGCTTCTCTTACTCTAAATGTTAGGTGCATGGAAATTTAAGATGGCTGCCACCATTTGAACTGTACAGTTACTCTACTATCTACTGCTAAACATTTCTCACCCCAAGTGCTTTCTTGCTTTTTTCAGCCTCCCATGGTTTTCTTTCCCCATCTATACCTGATAATGATTTATTTAGCCCAATTTGTCTTTGTAAGGAATTGTGACTACCTTAAAAAAAGTGTGTGTGTGTGTGTGTGTGAGTGAGAGAGAGAGAGAGAAAGTGGAAAGTTATATCCAAGAGCACAAAAACTCTTCAGGTGATTAACTGGTACCTGAACTTAATGTGTCTCAGTGCTGGGGAAGGAGTGTCCACCAAACAGATCTCCTTTAGAGCTCACTCACTCCAGTTAAACAAGATGAGGGACCCTGAGAGAACACTTAATCTATTTGGGGCCTGAGATCATCCTGCAATCTCCCCCTTCCCCCATATGTAGAGTTCTGGGGCCCAAATTCTTTACTGATTTACACTGTTCATTCCTACTGACTTAGAAGTTGTATGGTGCATAGACTACTCCTGGGCGAATTGTGTGCCAAAAAATAAAAAAATTCTGTACCTAAAAAATCTACACACAATATTTTAAAATTCTGCATATTTTATTTATCAAAATAATGCTATATAATCATGCTGGTTTCAATTATTTTGATAATTTATTTAAACTACAATACAATGGATGGAGAATGGGAGTGGGGAGCATTGGAGAAAATCCAAGCCCCATTGTCTACTAGTAATGTAGCTAGGTTTGACCCTTTATTTCTAGTTATTAGTCAACAAATATATGCAGCCATATGCTCAGTGTTACATCACAGAAATTGAAAGAGCAAGTGAGGGCTTGGGAATCAAACTCACAATTTATACTGGCTGCTGACCACCCCCAGAAAAGTCAGTAGCAAACAGTTCATGTAGCAGAGTTTGATAGGAAATTTTTTCAATCCAAAAATTTAGTTTCAGTTCTAATCAATAAAGCATCACAAGCATTTGTAAGGCCATGCTGTCCTTTTCACCACTCTGGCTATGTAAAGGAGTCTTAAAACTTTTACACCTGTTTTATACTCCTGAGGTAATTCACAAAGACAATGGGAACAATTTACTAAGCAGGCAGGCACATTCTGCTCTGCTTGAGGGGAAAGTGTCTGCTCCACACCTACCTCCTCAGAAACACCCCAATGCCCTGCTCCTCCATGATGAGCATGCTGCAATAGCAAGTGAGAAGGACAAAGTGTGTCTCTCACACACAACTGCCCAGCCCTCCCCACCCCCAGCAGTGATTTACATCTTTACCGGCTGCTCCAGGTGCCCGAACCAACCTGCCTGCGATGCCGGGAAGGGGCACGTGACCACTCTTGTGGCTTCCCTTTGCTTCCCCATCAGAATTCATTTTTCTGCGGGGAAACAAAGAAATCTGCAGGGGACAAATTCTGCACACGTGCAGCAATGCAGAATTCCCCCAGGAGTAATAGACATCAGAGAATTTGTCCACAGAGACTGATAGCTACTCTTACCTCTAAGTTGTGGAAATTGGACACTGGATCTCCTTCTGTCTCTAATGAAGCAATTGCCTAATCCTGGTCTCATTGAAGTCAGAGGCACAGTCAATATATCAGAATCTCACAGTCACTATAGTGAGTACCAGATGAGAGAATCTATTTAAAATTCACTTCAAAGTCACTAACATTCGAGAAAGAAAATGAAAACTTAAATAAGAGAGTGAAGCCCTTGGAGAATAATTGAGAGTGGTAACCTATGGATTTTAGTTATAATTTAACCCAGGTTGAGCTACAGAAATCTAAATTCTGTTTCAGACTTGATATTCTGTTTTGGAAAAGAAGTGTGCCTCCCCTAGAAGTTCAGTGTTTAGCAGGGTCTGTCCTTATACATTATTATGCCCCCTTTGATCCCTTGTGCAGCAGCATTTGGACCAGTTACAGTTAGTCCCTCAATCATAATTATGTACATATTGTGATGTAAATTTATTTTAGTGGAGCTGTTTTGATTGACATGAGCTGAGGATCTGATTATCAATCCTTACCAGAAAATACATCTTTAAAGTAAAAAATTTAAATAATAAAATAAAATTAAAATTAAATTAAAATATTAAAATTTTCTTAACTCTGAAATAACCGACATGATGTTATTTTAAAGAAGGAATTACAATTGTCAAAGTGCAAAATGATTAAGGTACAAATAAGGATTTCAAAACTTGCAGGATCATAAAAAGTGCTTTGGTCTTAATTGACTGTGAAGAGTTACAAAGGGATCTCATTAAACTGGGTGACTAGAAAACAAAATGGCAGATGAAACTCAATGTTGATAAGTGCAAAGTAATGTTCATCAGGAAAAAATAAGTCCAACTATAAATACAGAATGATGGGATCTAAATTAGCTAAAAGAACAGGAGTACTTGTGGCACCTTAGAGACTAACAAATGTAAGATAGCCACCCGCAGGTCTGTCATTGAATGGCCAGACAGGTTAAAGTGTTCTCCCACTGGTTTTTCAGTATTATGATTCCTGATGTCAGATTTGTGTCCATTAATTCTTTTGCGTAGAGACTGTCCGGTTTGGCCAATGTACATGGCAGAGGGGCATTGCTGACACATGATGGCATATATCACATTGGTAGATGTGCAGGTGAATGAGTCCCTGATGTTATGGCTGATGTGATTAGGTCCTAAGATGATGTCACTTGAATAGATATGTGGACAGACTACTGTGCTAATAAGCGATGGTCACATAAATACCACCCTATACCGGAAACCTACTGACCGCTACACTTACCTACATGCCTCCAGCTTCCATCCAGGACACACCACACGATCCATTGTCTACAGCCAAGTTCTAAGATATAACCGCATTTACTCCAATCCCTCAGATAGAGACAAGCACCTACAAGATATCTATCAAGCATTCTTAAAACTACAATACCCACCTGCTGAAGTGAAAAAACAGATTGACAGAGCCAGACGAGTACCCAGAAGTCACCTCCTACAAGACAGGCCCAACAAAAAAAATAACAGAACACCACTAGCTGTCACCTTCAGCTCCCAACTAAAACCGCTCCAGCGCATCATCAGAGATCTACAACCTATCCTGAAAGATGATCCTTTACTCTCACAGATCTTGGGAGACAGACCTGTCCTCGCTTACAGACAACCCCCCCAACCTAAAGCAAATACTCACCAGCAACCACACATCACTGAACAAAAACACTGACCCAGGAACCTGTCCTTGTAACAAAGCCCAATGCCAACTTACAACAGAAAAACTTCAAAAACAGACTCCAACAAGAGACTGCTGAGCTGGAATTGATATGCAAACTAGATACAATCAACTCAGGATTGAATAAGGACTGGGAATGGCTGAGCCATTACAAACATTGAATCTATCTCCCCTTGTAAGTATTCTCACACTTATCAAACTGTCTGTACTGGGCTAGCTTGATTATCACTTCAAAAGTTTTTTTCTCTTACTTAATTGGCCTCTCAGAGTTGGTAAGACAACTCCCACCTGTTCATGCTCTCTGTATGTGTGTATATATATCTCCTCAATATATGTTCCACTCTATATGCATCCGAAGAAGTGGGCTGTAGCCCACAAAAGCTTATGCTCTAATAAATTTGTTAGTACCTAAGGTGCCACAAGTACTCCTGTTCTTTTTGCAGATACAGACTAACACGGCTGCTACTCTAAATTAGCTGTTACCATTCAAGAAAGATTTTGGAGTCATTATGGAAGTTCTCTGAAACAATCTGCCCAATGTGCAGCAGCAGTCAAAAAAGCTAATTAAATGTTAGGAAATTCTAGGAAATGGATAGATAAAACAGAAAATGCCACTATACAAACCTATAGTACCCACACACCTTGAATATTCTAGGCAGTTCTGGTTGCCCCATGTCAAAAAAAGATATTAGAATTGGAAAAGGTACAGAGAAGGGCAACAAAAGTGATTAGGGGTATGGAACAGCTTCCATATGAGGAGAGATTAAAAGGACTGGAACTGTTCAGATTAGAAAAAAGATGACCAAGGGGGGATATGATAGAGGTGTATAAAATCATGAATGGTATGGAGAAGGAACAGTGAAGTGTTATTTACCCCTTCACATAATACAAGAAACTAGGGGTCAATTGACAAAATTGATAGGCAGCAGGTTTAAAACAAACACAAGGAGGTACTCATTTCACACAATGCACAGTCAGCCTCTGGAACTCACTGCCAAAGGATGTTGTGAAGTCAAAAGTATAACTGGGTTCAAAAAAGAATTAGTTAAGTTCATGGCAGATAGGTCCATTAGCCAATGGCCATTAGCCAAGATGGTCAGGGACACAACCCCATGCTCTGGGTATCTCTAAACCTCCTCCAACTGCCAGATGCTGGAACTGGACAGCAGGGGATGGATCACTCAAAATTGCCGTGTTTTGATCATTCCCTCTGAAGCATCTGGCACTGGCCACTATCAGGAGACAGACTACCACTAGATAGACCCTTGGTCTGACCCATTAGGGCGGTTTTATGTTATTAAGTACTTAACAGCGACTTTAATGATTTTTTTTGGTGAGGAAAAAAATACAGATTCTTGAGCTGCTCACTCTGATGTGCAGCTTCTGAGTACAAGGAATTCCCACAGCATCCTCTCCTTGGTCCCTATTTGTGTTGGTATTACAAGCAGGTATTGCTGCGTTCACATCTTTTCCCCCTCAGCTCACACTGCGTGGGTGTACTGTACAAGCTTCACTGCCACTCCAGGATGAATATAGGTTACCAGTGACTTGGCTGAATACTTTTATTTCTCCATCTAGTGAAATTACATGAAATAATGTGTCCTCTGCTTACAGTACTTGACAACTGGCCCTGTGATCATTCCTAGAAACATTGCAACATGAGAAGGAAAAGCCAACGGGCATGTTAACAGCTTTTCAGATAAGTACTCAGGCACCTAGATAAATAATTCACCACTGTGAAGAGCTACTCAGATGTTTGCAGATGCTTGAATTTTCATGTGTGTTCCTCATGGTGTCTTTGAAATTTTTCTGGGAGTAATTATGTTCAAAATATACATTCAGGTATAAAGGGAACAAATACTTCAGGATAACCAAAGCAGGAAATAGGTTCAGTAGTTTGGGATCAATGTCAGTGGGACTTTTTCACCAAGTGCCAACCTTGAAGTTTGCAGGTTCTTGTACCACCACTGCAATTAGACACAGTGACAAAGAGCCTGACCATCAACCTGCACATCAACTGCTTCTCCTATTGTCAAGCAGCAATTTCAGACCATCCAGCTTTCCCAACATCTAGCATAACTGTAGGTCTCTTGTGGATTCCCCAGCTGACAGGCTTCCAAACCTCAATTAGTCAGTCCCTAGTGCCAGGTGCACCACAGCTGAGGCAAGTATCGTACATGCTTTAGCAGCTAACTTTTTTTGCCTCTAGAACCTGGTGTGTTCCAATACCACCTTCCAACATTCTTCAACACCATGCTCCTTCCAGGGCCCCAAACACCATGCTCCTAACTGTCAGAGACTTATCCTTCCCCACCCCCCACAGGAGGAAAAGAGCAGCCACAGAATCACCATTAACAGATTCATCATTCTGCCCTTTGCTTGACCCAACACCGCTCAGCCAATCATCACTTTAGTAAACCTTTTCTTGTTCAGGAAGAGCCACATACATCAATCTTAGCCTCCAAATCCTCAGACCTCTACCCTGTGACAAATACCCTCAACCAAATGCCAAAATTATCCTGCTACTTGAAATGCCAACCACTCAGACCAACAGCTCTTGTAGCTCCCAAAGCTATCCCATGACCTGATGTGACCTCCTTTCTAGCTTCCAAATTCCTACACCCCCTTATCGCCAAAATCCATTCTAAAACCTATGTGGGTACTGGGTGGTAGTGGTGGTCTGTGATATACAGGTCAGACTTAGATGACCTGGTGGTCCCTTCTGGCCTTAAACACTGACTTTATGGCAACTTCCAGTGCTAAGCTCCTCTTAATTGAACTTCCTCCCAGCTGCCAAAACCCACCAGCCATTCATGGCCAGACACCCCAAGGTGCCCACATACCAGCTGCAAGAACCGCAGGGAAGAGTACTCTTGCATTTGCCCAAATTCCCTTCCTGTTGCTTACCTTCCTGACACAGTTCTCCAGCCACACTGCTGCATATCTCATAGCCACACTAGCCAAATGCCAACAGCCTTGCAAGGTCCCATAACATAAAGCTGCCCTCACTTTCCTGGTTATCAAAACCAACAAGACACCCCAGTAACAGACCCTCCCCTCAAGAAGCTTAGCATCTAAATTAGAAATAATGACTTTCTTCATGTTTGGCACCTCCCTTGTTAGTGCCACATTTTTTAAAAAGGTTAGCTATTTATAGCAAAGCTTTAATTGTAATTTCAAGCCTTTTTGCTCTGCCAGGAATATCAGCTCTAGTAAACCCCTATTCTTTCTCCCACTCCACTCATCTCTAAGGCTACAACTTTATTGCACAGATTGACAGCATAACTAAAGATAGTGTCAGACGCTACAGTCTGAAGCTCATTATCCAGAGCCACAGGTCTTGAGTCTGCATAGTCTGAATACCAAGGCAGGAACATATTATAGAAGAATTAAGGTCTGAAGTTGCTTATTTCCAAACACTTCTCAAAAGTGTCAATTCCAAACACCATTAATTGTCAGCTTTTATTTAGAGAAACTTATTTAGCACTCAGGGAAATTTCTCACTCTATCTAGATAGACAGAGCCAAATCCATTCCAGGTGCAACTCTTTGACTGCCAGTGGAACTACACCTGGGCAGAATTTGGTCCACTCTCATTCTTCTTGCATTTGTATTTCAATTATGTGCATTTTACAGTCCAGGAAAGTGAAGGACTAGCAATTTCAGGACAGCAGGCAAGAGCAACAAGCAATGTTGCCAACCCCTCCCCACTCAAAAATCATAGGCCAATCGTGAAATTGGCTTACAAATGATGAGATTTATTTTTTATTTTAAATTCCCATTTTTTGGTCTATTTTCTGATTTTTCTGGTTGTATTTCAAAAACTCAGTCTAAAATGTACAAAACAACACACATTTAAATGCAGGGAGAGGATTCCCTTATACTTTCCCAATATCTTTCCTCGATCCCCCTCCTCTCTCAGCTATACCCTAGGCCTGTAGCACTTTCCCTTCAATGGACACTAGTAGGGCTGATTAAAATAAATGGGAACATTTTTTTCAACTTTTCACGCACAAAAAAACCCTATTCCTTTTTTGTTGAAAATTTCCAAATTCAGCTCTAGGAATGACTCCCTCTCCCCTGCCACTCTTCCCCCAGCACTCTCTTCTTACATGGATATTTCCCGCTTTAGCTCCCACCTATGGATACACTCCCCTGCCAACCAACATCCTTCCCCCCCCCCCAAATATGGACATTGGATCTTCCCAACATCGCCCCCTGTTTCCTTCATACCCACCCAGGCACAGTGACTGCTGATCCCTGCCCAGACACTACCCCTGGCTCTCACCCAGCTTTCTCCCCTTGGTTACTTCCCTGACCAACTGTCCCCCTTGTTCCCACCTTCTGGCTATGTCCCTTCCATATAGCAGCTCAGTAGCAGTGGGATACACAGGGGAGAGTGCAGATGGGCTAAAGAGGAGTCCTTGCAGGCCAGAGAGGAAGGGGGCAGACACTCCTGGGATTCCCCAACCCCCCCCCCCTTTGTTCATGTGCCCCTTCTGCTTGCTCCCACTAACTGACGCCCCAGTGCTGTCTCTATCCCCAGAGGCTTCTGCTCCCATGCTTTACACAGGAGGCAGCAAGTGCAGCAGCATTCTTTGCAGGCAGCAGCCAGAACTACAGCCTAATGCCTACCCTCTTGCTCCCAACAGCAGCCTCTAGTCCCTGCAGCCAGAATTGCAACATCTCTTTCAGCTGATGCAGAAATCCTGACCTGCCAGGAACTTCTTGTGAAAGCACAAGAAGCCAATATTATGGCTGCAAAATCATGGGGCTTGCAACAGGGTGACATCCTGCTTGTCTTCACAGACTCAGAGACCTTTGGTTATTCTTAACTCATTCTTAACTATTTCCACTTTCACTTTCTCCTCAGTTCTCTGCCAAAGAGGGAAGAACACTCTCTTCCCAGAGATCCTTCATAGTCTAGCCCTGGGAGATTATACTGCCTTCCTGTGCCTTCTTATAGCTCCTGTGTTAATAGACTAATTTGCTCATTAGTCCTTCCCCAGCCCATTCTGATACATTAATTAGGCTCCATCAAGTCACCCTAGGGGGAATTAATTGGTGTTTAAGTGACCAGAATGCTGTCTCAGCTTTTAGTTCCCAGCACTCCATAACACACCACCCCTTCTTGCCTGGTGGTCCTATTTCTTTCTTTCTTTGGGCTCTTCCTCCCCTGCCATAGGTGTTACTCCACCTAAGTCTCTTCTCACCCCCAGGATGGTCATCTGGGGTCCCCTTGTGCAGGTCTAACCCACAGAAATCCCATTTGGTGGGTGGAGGTCACCACCACAACAGTTTCTGCCAACAGGTTCTCACACCCGGGGGCAACCTAGGGGACTAACCTCCCTACTCTTGAACCATTGACTTTGTGGGGCCTGTGGCCTCTTCTCCTCCACCTGGTCGCTCAGGGTCCCTGTTTCTCCCACCCCTCCAAACTGTCTGGGCTCTGTCTCCTTGGTTTCTGCCATGTGGGGTGGGGGAGGTTCTGATGACCACTCAAGCCCAGCTACCAGGCTTGGGCTATTTATTACCACTGCCTCAAATATCTTCTCTTTCCTCTCTGTTTCTCAGGGGACAATGCTTTCATTCCCTTCCTGATGGCCTGTTTTCCTAAGTCCATTGTTTGCCAGTCCATCTACTTTCAGTTTTGGTACTTCTTCCCCTCAGTTTTATTTCCTCCCACCTGCATTTCATTTTCCACTGCTTGGGCTCCCTGGTTCCATACTGCATCCTAAATGGGAATGGGATCCAATCTATGCCCAATACAATAGGATGAGCAACCTGTCTACTACCCCAAGCCTTTTCCACCCAAACCTTCCTTGGATCTCCCGGGGTAGCTGGGCCATAGGATAGTACTTCTCCCCATAGATCCATTCCAGTTCTAACCCCACTCCTGGAATCATCCAGTGGGGTTTCGTCAGCTTTTGCTGGATTAGTAAACAGCTCAAATCTGTGTCCACTAGGCCTCTTAGTTTCCTCTTCCCCACCATTAGCGGTGTGGTTTAGTTTTTTTCTTTCCCTGTCCAATGGTCCCAGCACAATCACATAACTCAGCCCAGCAACATTGCATGTATGAGCAGTCTCTTTTTACATATCCCTGATGCCCACACCAGTAGCACGATGGCTCAAGCCCCCACTGGGGGTTCTGCTGGGCTCTTCCTTTTTTTCCCCAGGCCTTTTCTGAGGGCAAGTTCCCCGCTCTACTCCCCTGGTCTAACCCCCCCTAAATGGTCATCCCTGTTTCCTGGGGAGGACTGCCCCTATAGATTCTATCAGTTTAACACCCCCTCCAGTGTGGCAAGCTGATGTGTCCTGACCCATACTTGAGTGTTTTGAGGGAGGATCTGTAGAAACTGTTCAAGGATCACAGCATCCATAATCACCCCCACACTCTGGTTTAAAAATTAGTTTTTAGAAAATAATAATTTTGGGGTTCTTTGTATTTGCCTTCTGGGTTTTTAGCCTTTTACTTTTTCAAACTTTTCTTTGTTGCCATGAGGGTTAGAAATGTACTAAAAAAAAAAAAAAAAAAACCACAGGAACTGAGATTCTCATGCATTCACCTGACTCCAGGGACCAGGGCTTTAAGAAAAACACCAAATTTCATGGATTTAGGAAAATATTGCAAGAGTTTTCAATACTGAAGTCTCATGTGATGTACTGACTTGTGTCGTATATGCTGAAGCAGCTATTAAAAGAAGCCTAAGAAGGAAAACCAGGAGACCTCCGTATATGCTGGAGCAGCTACTCTACCACACTGAACAAAGGGCTGCATTTTTGAAGCTGAAGGACTTAAGTTTGAGTTTGGAATATACAGACCATCTCTTCTGAGTATTTATAAAGAGACATATATACATGTTCTAGGAAGAAAAAAAATAAAACATTACCCTTTTATTCCATTGGTTTTTCTGCACTGAGAATTTTCCCATAGCCCTATTCAGCAAGTGAAGCAGAAAGAGCAAGAGAAGGATTGAGCAAATCTAAGGTTTTGTCTACACTAGCACTTTTGTCCATCAGGAGTGTGGAAACCCCCCACACCCCTGACCAACATAAGTTTCACCGACAAAAGTGCTGGAGTGGACAGTGCTATGTCAGCAGGAGACGCTCTCCCCAACCACCGCTTGTTGGGGGTGGTTTAATTATGCCAGCAGGAGAGCTCTCTCCTGTCAGCATAGAGCGGCTACATGGGAATCTTACAATAGTGCAGCTGCAGCAGTACAGCCGTGCAGCTGCAAGTCTGTAGTGTAGACATAGCATTGGAGAGGAAGAGAAAGATGTTCTGTCACCCAGTGATTCATCTTTTTCCTCGATACTGTTAATAATCATTTATAGGAGAGCATTAATGGGATAGTATTCATTCTGTGTCTTTGGCATGTTCTGCAATGTCAGATTTTGAGTCATCTTGCAAAGCAGAGAAAATAATAATTTTTAGATAATGAAAATGCCATTTAAATCCTCAACAACAAGCCAACAGACTAGATTGTATCGAAACCATGTTTAACCACACTTAAGGCCAGATGCTCAGCTGGTGTAAATCGATGCCCTTCCTTTGAAGTCAATGGTGCAACATTGGTTTGCAGCAGTTGAGGATCTGGCCCTTAGAATCATAAGGAAACATCATCTATACATCTCAGCTAGGTAGGTTATCAGTAACTATGCAGTAGGAAATGAAGCTGAAGACAGTTTCATACTATTTAACTGCTGTGAAAGAGAATCAATTCTGAACTTAAACTGTTTGATACAAATTTTGCGACATAAAAACGAGGGATAGCCAAACCAGTTTGGATGTAATAAGAATTGAACTGCACCTTTCCTCAGAGTTCAGATCAAACCTTTACTGTAGTTTGAACAAGTGCAGCTCACATTTGTTTTCTCATTTTCATGTGCCACTACCCTCTCTGGTTTGGGCCAAGGCTGGAAGCAGAAGTAATGGAATACAGTGAAAGGGCATCCCTGTGGAATTCTCTGACCAGGACATACCGTAATATAGTAGAAATGCTGTGAGACAGTTTCCACTCCTGGGACTTCCAGTTCCATGTCAGGATCAAAGAAAAAGAAGTGAGCTTTGGATAAGTACCTAAAGTTTTGAGATACACCCATCAAATTCACTGATACACGTGCTATCACCTCAAACTGCAGAGACCTAGGTGCTTTTAATTGGACCTTACAACATTACAACAGCTTCAACAGAGTACACAGGGATTGGTTCATAGTAGGGACAAGCAGCACTCCTGGAAGTTACAGAATTACAAGTAATGTCTGAGCTGACCCTTAAATAGATGGTGCAGATGGCATGTCAGTCTGAATTAGTGAAACTGCAAGTGATACATCAAGATAGTGCTGGAAGCCTGGTGCACCAAGTAGGGAGGAAATCTTTCCCCCATGAGGAAGAGAGAAATAAATGAAAACTCAAGAGGATGCAGGTATTGTTTTCATGAGGGAGAAATGCAGCTGTTACAGAAATGTAGAATCTAGGACAGAAAAAGTATTGACAGAAGACATAGGCTATTGGGAACTTTCTCTGTGTTTCTGGTCCCAAGCTATGCTTGAAGTGTTAACCCAAAGACAATTAATGTTATCATCACTATGAGATAATTTGGAAATGGATGCAGCTGTGGTGTCAGACATCCAGAACAGAGGTTTAAAGTGGAACTGAAGGAACTACATCTGTCCCCCCCACACACACACACTTCTCTGTTGGTGCTTAGTGTTGTCTGCAAAATGAGTTAAATGATATATAGGTATTTTAAAGAGTCTACCCCTAATAAAGACTAGGATTACTTGACAGTGTTTTCTTTGAGTACTATACTGCTCATATAAAGTCTAATCAATGAAATGGATCTCCATGAAAGAACTGCATGGGAGAAGATGGAATTATATTGCAGGATAAGCTGCATTAATTGTGGCATTACATGTTTGGTTATTTCCATTAAAACAAGAAGTTCATAGCCTATGTGATCAGTGTGATTGGAAGATTCTTCACAGTGGTGAGAAACTAGAGCAGAAGCAGAATGGCATAACAGTCATGAGATCATTACATGCAATCTTGTCTCCATGAGGAATGGTTAGAATCAGGCATTTAAAAAAATCACCAATGGTCAAACCACAGGATACATCACTTAAAACTATCAGGTGAAATAAAAATCATGAGTGATAAATCACCATAGTAATTCACGTGGCACCCAGAGGGCAAAAGCAGAAGGGAGGAGAGAACTTATGTTAAGCCTCTATTTTTGGTAGTTCCATTATTTTGTTTTGTATATTTCCCCTTTGGTACCGGTCCTAGAAAACCAGGTTAGAATTCATAGGCCATATAGAATAGGTGGATGTTGAGCAGGGATCTGAAGGAGAGAGTGTGAGAGACTATGTGAAAGAAGGAGTTTCAGGTGTATCGTGCTGCTTGGAAGAAAGCATGTGTGGAAGGAAAAACTAAGGAGTTGGTTAGACAGTGATTTAAGAGGGGCTAACCAGGGTGACAGTGGTAGACAAGGTGGATAGTTTTGCAATAGCATTTTGGGAGGAGTGGAATGGAACAAGGTAGGAATCAGGAAGGCCGGAGCTGAAACAATTGTAATGATATAAAAAAAGAGATGATCAGGGTTTGGACAAGGGTTTGTGCAGTAAGAATGGGGAGGAAGAGGAGGATTTTTGGAGATGATGGGGACTTTTTTTTTTAATTTTTTTAAATACAGGATTTGGCATCAGTGTGAGCAGAGAAGGAGGGCAAAGGATTGAAATGATATATAATATTTACTATTTAGAGATATTCACAAAGTCAAACATTTGTATGACACAATAGACATTTTAGAGTATCACAAGGGATTAAACTTTCAAGTAGCATTAGATTTTTCTCTCTTTCTACCTCTTAACATTAAATTGCAACACAATGCTAACTAGGGAGAGGCTAATAGCTACTATGGATGCCTCCATAATCTCTCAAAGCCTTTACACTATTCTTATCACCATCTAAACAACAACTATTTAGAACATGTAAAAGTATTACAGATTTAATCCCCTCCATCCCCATACTCTACTAAAGAGAGTTAAAATCTCTTTTCTTATATTTATATACTAAACTTGCTGCTCTAGTCCATCCAAAAATGATGCTGCCATTATCATCTTTCTCATCCATTGATTCAGCCATGTCCTCCATCTCTTTGACATCTTACTCTAGCTCACTATCATACTATATATCAATTTCAAACTTCTTGTCCTAGCGTCCATGGTCCCACACCACACAGCCCCTGCCTACAGCACTTATCTTGTCCCCTTTTGCATTCCTGCCACCCTCTCTTCTCCAGCAGTCATGACAGCCTCCATGCTTCTTTTATCTCCTCCTCGACTGTGATAAATGAAGAGAGAGAGAGAGAGTGAGTGAGAGTGTTACAGCCAGTTAACTGTAAAATCCCTCTTGGTAGCTGTTCTCTACTTGCTTTACCTGTAAAGGGTTAAAAAGTCCCCAAGTTTAATAAAAAAAAAAAAAAAAGTGGGCACCTGACCAAAAGAACCAATGGGAAGGTAGAACTTTTTAAAATTGGGAAAGAAACTTTCCCTTTTTCCTGTTGTTCTCTGGAGAAGGAGAGACAGAGCAGCAATGCTATAAGCAGGAATGCTGTGCAAGGCTTGAACCAGGTCTAAAAATTCATCTTCCATACCTAGAAGAAGAAATCATTGGACAGGGCATGTTTAAACAGATGCAATTAGGTTTATTTCTTTATTTTGGCTTGTGGATCTCCTCTGTGCTAACCCCAGATGGCTTTTGTTTTGCTTGTAACCTTTAAGCTGAACCTCAAGAGAGCTATCTTGATGCTTAATTTTTGTAATTGTTTCTTTTAAGATCTAGCCAAAAAAGCCTAAGTTCCAGATGTATTTTCTTCCTTTTTGTTTTTAATAAAATTTACTTTTTATAAGAACAGGATTGGATTTTTGGTGTCCTAAGAGGTTTGTGCATGTTGTTTGATTACCTGGTAGCAACAGCTAATTTCCTTTGTTTTCTTTCTCAGCTCTTCCCCGGAGAGGGGCGAGGAGCTGAAAGGGCTTGAGGGTACCCCACAGGGAGTAATTCCCAAGTGCTCCTTCCTGGGTTCAAGGGTATTTCTTTGCATCTGGATTGTGGCAGTGTTTACCAAGCCAAGGTCAGAGAAAAGCTGTAACCTTGGGAATTTAATGCAAGCCTGGACTGTCAAGTATTAATTTTTAAAATCCTTGTGGGCCCCCACTTCTGTACTCAAAGTGACAGAGTGGGGATTCAGCCTTGACATCGACAAATGTCTCCGTGCTTTCTTTCGTGCTGCCCCTTGCACTGGGAATGTGTTCCCTAAATCTATTGAACAAACTATCTCCCTTGCCTCATACAAATCCTTCCTTAAATGATTCACTTCTGCCATCACACCTGTGTAAAGTGAGGGAGGAGAGGGATATTAAATGCATAGACTCATAATATTTTAAAATCAAGTTTTGTATACATCTCACACAGTAGCCACAGGATAATGCTACCATCTCTCTTCTCCTTATTAACCGGTCTATAACCTTTGTCCAGTTCTGAGTCTCCTTTATTGTCATGCTGAATTTAGATTTTATGTTCTTCTGGACTGGGACCATGGTTTACATTTGTTTGTTTATTTTGTTTTACTTGCATATTTTTGGGCACTCACAAAATAATAAGCGATAACAATAACACATTATCCTTGAGGGCTTGTCTTTCTCCCCCTAATTAATCCTCTCGTTTGACTGGCTTGTTAGAGAAAGCCTCTTTCCATGTTTACTTCATATAGGTTCAGATAAAAAATGACATTTTCCAGTTTGTTCTTATTGGTTAGAGTTCCCTTCCTTAAATTGCTCACCTTTGTCCTGCTTGTTGACTCATCACCATATACACTGGGCTTTTAAAGCTGGGTTGAAAGTTCAACATTTTCCAGTTTTTCATCGACTAACAAGACAAAATTCAGAAATCTTAGCATACAGAATCCCTCGTGACTGATTCAGCTTTATAATATATACAGTTCATTGGTTTTAACAACATAGATTTTCCTCTCACATATAAGTACACTGTAGGGTTCCAAGTGCTACAAAATGCTGCCAGATGCCCCTGAAATGTGGACTCATTCTAACAGCTATACAAAGGCAATACAGCTCTTTGCTAAACTCATTTATGGGGAAAAGGCTGTTACTGTACTTGCTTTATCCAAGTGTTATTTTGGCAGCGCAGGTGCTTGTGTAATATATACTTTAAAGTGCTGGTATATTGTTTCGCAGCCGGGGGCAAGGAATGGTGTGGAGGCACACCTGGGGAGCATTGTCCAGAGACAACGTGTCTCTGACAGACAGAATATTTCTGCAATTCCCTTGATGCGCAATACAGGGAGTGATGACTACACCTCACTAAGGATCTGCTCATCTAAGTTCAGAAGCTGGAATTTTGGCCAGCCCTTTCATGAGGGAAATCATGCCTCACCAATCTATTAGAATTCTTTGAATGGGAAGTGGGGGGGGGGAATACACAAACATGTGAACAAGGGTGATCCAGTGGATATAATATACTTATACTTTCAGAAAGCCTTTACAAGTTCCCTCACCCATGGCTCTTAAGCAAAGTAAGCAGTCATGGGATAAGAGGGAAGGTCCTCTCATGGATCAGTAACCGGTTAAAAGATAGGAAACAAAGGGTAGGAATAAATGGTCAGTTTTCAGAGAAAAGTAAATAGTGGTGTCCCCCAGGGATCTGTACAGGTACCAGTGCGGGTCAACATATTCATAAATGATATGGAAAAGGGGTAAACAGTGAGGTGGCAAAATTTGCAGACAATATAAACTTACTCAAGTTAGTTAAGTCCAGAGTTGACTCGAAGAGTTACAAAGGAATCTCACAAAACTGGATGACTGGCAACAAAATGGCAGATCAAAGTCAATGTTGATAAATGCAAAGTTCTCTTTAATGTTTTCATCAATGATTTAGATAATGGCGTAGAGAGTACATTATAAAGTTTGTGGATGATACCAAGCTGGGAGAGATTGCAAGTGCTTTGGGGGATGGGGTTAAAATTCAAAATGATCTGGACAAACTGGAGAAATGGTCTGAAGTAAATAGGATGAAGTTCAATAAGGACAAATGCAAAGTACTCCACTTAGAAAGGAACAATCAGTTGCACACATACAAAATGGGAAATGACTGCCTAGAAAGGAGTACTGCAGAAACAGATCTGGGGATCATAGTAGATCACAAGCTAAATATGTAACACTGTTGCCAAACAAGCAATCATCATTCTGGGATGTATTATCAGGAGTGTTGTAAG
The DNA here is from genome assembly GCF_011386835.1 of Chrysemys picta bellii. Lineage (NCBI taxonomy): Eukaryota > Metazoa > Chordata > Testudines > Emydidae > Chrysemys > Chrysemys picta. Next base: position 84,039,275 of record NC_088795.1, read on the forward strand.
CAAACATGAGAAGTAATTCTTCCGCTCTACTCTGCTTTGGTTAGGCCTCAGCTGGAGTATTGTGTCCAGTTCTGGATGCTACATTTCAGGAAAGATGTGGACAAATTGGACAAAGTCCAGAGAAGAGCAACAAAAATGATAAAAAGTCTAGAAAACATGACCTGTGAGAGAGGGTTAATCAATGGGTTTATTCAGTCTGGAGAAGAGAAGACTGAGAGGAGACTTGATAACAGTTTTCAAGTATATAAAAGGTTGTTACAAGAAGGGGAAAAAATGTTCTCCTTAACCTCTGAGGACAGCACAAGAAGCAATGGGCAGTAAGGGTGGTTCAGGTTGGACAATAGGAAAAACTTCCTAACTGTCAGGGTGGTTAAGCACGGGAATAAATTGCCTAGGGAAGTTGTGCAATCTCCATCATCGGAAATTTTTAAGAGCAGGTTAGACAAACACTTGTCAGGTATGGTCTAGATAATACTTAGCTCTGCCATCAGTGCAGGGGACTGGACTAGATAACCTTTTGAGGTCCCTTCCAGTTCTATGATTCTAAACCTGAAAGCCTTTAATTTAACTCATTCTATTGTGATTAGCCTACGTTATTAAGTACATCTGGAATATTATGAAAGATCTCCCAATGCCCTGTAGTCTCCCCAAACATAGAGCTAGTGGGCCATTTGAGTGATAATATTTTGTTAAAACAGGCTGAGTTAACAATAAAGACAAATTCTCCACTCATTTGCATCATGGGAAATCCTGTTGACCTCATTATGTCAGTAGGACTGGACAGCGTCTAAATCAGCATAGAATTTGCACTGGAATTTAATCATACACCCCTGACTTCCTTGGTTTGGTTGGCATGAGCTTTTTCTTTACAACACCAGTATGTGATTGCGTGCGTGTGTCTGAAAGTATTTCTGAAATAACATTAATTTAGGTGCCATTCAGAAACTACCTGATAAAATACAGGATTAGTAATATAAAGATAATAAAGAATGCAACATGCCTTTCAATTCAGTTATAATATACATATATTATAAGCAGTTCTAGGCAGGGCCAATTCAAGCAGATTGGGACTGCAGATCACAAGTGGCTCTTCTACAGATGCTGCAACAATTGAAAGTGACATGGAATAGGATAGAAGAGGAAAAGAGTGATGGACCTGTCTAGCCAGCTTCAAAGAAGTCTACTCTTAGGCCTTGTCTACACTACGAGAGTAGTTCGATTTTACTTGCATCGAATTTTTGGAATCGATATTGCAAAGTCGAACGTGTGTGTCCACACAAAGGACAGTAATTCGACTTTGTGAGTCCACACTAACGGTGAAAGCGTCGACATTCGAAGCGGTGCACTGTGGTCAGCTATCCCACAGTTCCCGCAGTCCCCTCTGCCCATTGGAATTCTGGGTGTAGCCGCAAAAGCCTTCTGGGTAACAAAATGTGTCCAGGATGCTTTTGGGTAACTGTCGTCATACGTCCATCACTCCCTCCCTCCCTCCCTGAAAGTGCCGGCGGGAAATCAGTTCGCGCACTTTTCTAGTCAGTGACAGCGCGGACGCCACAGCACTGCGAGCATGGAGCACGCTGCGACCATCGCTGCAGTTGTGGCCACTCTCAACGCCTCGCAGCTTATCATACACCTTTCCCTGAGGCAGATGCAGAAAAGTCAGGCGAGGAGGCTACGGCACCGCGGTGATGGCCTGAAGTCTGAGAGTAGCACAGACCTCTCAGAAAGCACGGGACCCAGCGCCGAGGACATCACGGTGGCAATGGGTCATGTTGATGCCGTGGAACGGCGATTCTGGGCACGGGAAACAAGCACTGAGTGGTGGGACCGCATAGTGCTGCAGGTCTGGGATGAATCCCAGTGGCTGCGAAACTTTCGCATGCAGAAGGGAACTTTCCTGGAACTTTGTGAGTTGCTGTCCCCTGCCCTGAAGCGCAATGACACCCGGTTGCGAGCTGCACTGACTGTCCAGAAACGAGTGGCCATAGCCCTCTGGAAGCTTGCAACGCCAGACAGCTACCGGTCAGTCTCGAACCAGTTTGGGGTGGGCAAATCTACCGTGGGGGTTGTTGTGATGCAAGTAGCGAAGGTAATCGTTGATGTACTGCTGCCAAAGGTAGTGACCCTGGGAAACGTGGAGGCGATCATAGATGGCTTCGCAGCGATGGGATTCCCAAACTGCGGTGGGGCCACAGATGGAACTCACATCCCTATCCTGGCACCGGACCACCAGGCCACCCAGTACATTAACCGAAAGGGCTACTTTTCCATGGTGCTGCAAGCACTGGTGGACCACAGGGGACGTTTTACCAACATCTACGTGGGATGGCCGGGCAAGGTTCATGACGCTCGTGTTTTCAGGAACTCTGGTCTGTTTAGATGGCTGCAGCAAGGTATTTACTTCCCGGACCACAAAATAACTGTTGGGGATGTGGAGATGCCTATAGTCATCCTCGGGGACCCAGCCTACCCGCTAATGCCCTGGCTCATGAAGCCCTATACTGGCGCCCTGGACACTGAAAAAGAACTCTTCAACTACCGGCTGAGCAAGTGCAGAATGGTGGTGGAGTGTGCTTTTGGCCGTCTCAAGGGGAGATGGAGAAGCTTACTGACTCGCTCTGATCTCAGTGAAACCAATATCTCCATTGTTATAGCAGCTTGCTGTGTGCTCCACAATCTCTGTGAGAGCAAGGGGGAGACCTTTATGGCGGGGTGGGAGGTTGAGGAAAATAGCCTGGCTGCTGATTACGCACAGCCAGACAGCCGGGCGATTAGAAGAGACCAGCAGGAAGCGCTGTGCATCCGGGAGGCTTTGAAAGCAAAGTTCCTGAGTGAGCAGGGTAACCTGTGACTTTAAAGTTTGTGTACAGAGAAGCTGAACCTGCCCCCGTTTCTTTACCCAGTTAATGTTGACTATCCTATCCAGTTACATACCCCCTTCACCCCCCTTCCAACATACGTTTCGAAATAAAAATAGTTCTACTTTGTTAATGCACACCGTTTTCTTTAATACTGTTTTCGCGGGAAATTTTTAAAACTGGGATGCAGACTGTGGTGCGGAGCGGGTGTAGTGTAGTGACGCGAATGAAGCTTCTAAACTCAAGGATTGACAGGCTCTGCTGCGGTGGGATGGTTGTTTCAACGGAGCCTGTCACCCCTCCTGATCGGGACTGTGTGTATGGGGGGGGCTATGTGACTTTGTGGCAGGGGGAGGACGGTTACAGATCCCCTGCTGCGTGGCTCTGTGATCCTGCATAAGGACCGCCGCTTAAGATCTGTAACTGCCCTCCCCCGCCACAAAGTCACAGAGCAACCCACCCCCCACCACATAACATGAAAACCACCTCCCAGACTAACCAGGGTAACTAGTCACTGCATCACTGCACTGTGTATGTGCCCTGCTGCTGTACCTGCCCCCACCTATGTACCCTGCCAAAGGTGACTGTCATGTCCAATTACCAACCCCCTTTCCCCTCCTCCTCCAAAAGAACATGATTGAAACAGTAGTTAACAGAAACGTATTTTTTATTATCAACTACACATGGAACTGGGAGGTGAAACTTGGACGGGGGCTTGTGTCAGGCGGGAAGGAAAGAACTTTTCAAATTTTGGGGAATGAGAGCCTTCTGCTACTAGATCTCTCTGCAGGGGTGGAGTGAGAGTTAGCACGGACTCTGCCGCCTCTCCTTCTTTGCACTTTGGGTGAGGCGGGTATGGGACTTGGTGGCGGGGGAGGGCGGTTAGAGATAGACTGCAGCGGGGCTCTGTCCTCCTGCCTCCGTTCCTGCAGAACATCCACAAGGCGCCGGAGCGTGTCCGTTTGCTCCCTCAGTAGTCCAAGCAGCGTTTGAGTCGCCTGCTGGTCTTCCTGCCGCCACCTCTCCTCCCGATCCATGTTTGCTTGGTGCATTTGGGTCAAGTTCTCCCGCCACTGGGTCTGCTGTGCTGCCTGGGCTCGGGAACAGGCCATAAGCTCCGAGAACATGTCCTCCCATGTCCTCTTCTTCCTACGCCTAATCTGCGCTAGCCTCTGGGAGTGTGATGCCAGACTAGGTTGTGAGACAGTCGCAGATGGGGCTGTGGAAATGGGAAAAAGGGAGTGAATTCCTCAGAAAGATAAAATGTAGTTGTGAACAAAGAACATAGTCTTTCTCTGTGAACAAGACCATGCACAGTACCTATCACATGCGCACTCAGCACAAGGTCGAATTCTCGGCCTTCGCATTCAGTGCCTGGGGTCTTGCACAGCACATTTGAGAAGCGGGGCAGCACAACGGAATTTCTGTTGCAGGCAGACATGGTAAGCCGTAGACTTGTGGCAGTTTAAAACTTTAATATTACCACTGGCCTCATTTCACATTTAAAGCAATGTCAGTCCCTGCTGCCAGCAATCCGGCAAGCGGGAACTCTGCCCCTGTCCCACCCCCTCGCGGCTGTCCCCGGGAACGATCCCTTTCGGCTGCCCCTCTCCCGCCTCCACTGCGTGGCTGCAAACCAGCGGTTACAGTTCTGTAAAGGAACGGGCAAGCATTCCCAACACTAACATTCCCCTACCTAATTCAAAGCAGGTCACCATGAGCGACATCACCCTGATGAGGATCTCTGAGAGCGAGAGAGAGAGAGAATGCTCCGGGAAAGCCTCCAAAGACCAGGGCCGTATGCCGCCCTGCTGTGCAGAGCAATGATTCCCGAGTACTTGATAGTCTCGTGGCGCGGCAACGTGTCGTACTTCGGAGGACCCAATAAGGCCGCTCTCCCCAGGAACCTCATGCAACGGCTTTCCAATTACCTCCAGGAGAGCTTCATCGAGATGTCCCAGGAGGATTACTGCTCTATCCCCGGACATATAGACCGCATTTTACTGTAGCTGCAGTAGCAGGGACTAAACAGTAGAGCGGCTTGGGCAGGACAATCACGGAAAACCGGACAATGCTAGATTTTTTTTCAAAACTTGCACTGCCCATGACTGAACCGTTAAGCGCCTAGGGCAAAGTAATCATGAACAACCCATTCTTTTAATTGTTAATATTCCTGTTCTGTTAAAAATAAATGTTTAGATGTTTACAACACTTACTGGCTGATCCTTCCCCAGATTCTGTGTCCGGGGTAACGGCTGGGGACGCTTGGTAGGGGATCTCTGTAAGGGTGATGAAGAGATCCTGGCTGTTGGGGAAATCAGCGTTGTGAGCGCTGCTGACTGCCTCGCCCTCCTCATCTCCTTCCTCATCTTCCCCGTCCCCTAACATGTCCGAGGAACCGGCCGTGGACACTATCCCATCCTCAGAGTCCACGGTCACTGGTGGGGTAGTGGTGGCGGCCGCACCGAGGATGGAATGCAGTGCCTCGTAGAAACGGGATGTCTGGGGATGGGATCCGGAGCGTCCGTTTGCCTCTTTGGTCTTCTGGTAGCCTTGTCTCAGCTCCTTGATTTTCACGCGGCACTGCGTTGCATCCCGGCTGTATCCTCTCTCTGACATGTCTTTAGAGATCTTCTCATAGATCTTTGCATTCCGTTTCTTGGAGCGCAGCTCAGAAAGCACGGACTCATCGCCCCACACAGCGAAGAGATCCAAGACTTCCCGATCAGTCCATGCTGGGGCCCTCTTTCTATTCACAGACTGCACGGCCATCACTGCTGGAGAGCTCTGCATCATTGCCAGTGCTGCTGTGATCGCCACGATGTCCAGACAGGAAATGAGATTCAAACTGGCCAGACAGGAAAAGGAATTCAAATTCAAATTTTCCCGGGGCTTTTCCTGTGTGGCTGGTCAGAGCATCCGAGCTCGTACTGCTGTCCAGAGCATCAACAGAGTGGTGCACTGTGGGATAGCTCCCGGAGCTATTAGCGTAGATTTCCATCCACACCTAGCCTAATTCGACATGGCCATGTCGAATTTAGCGCTACTCCCCTCGTCGGGGAGGAGTACAGAAGTCGAATTAAAGAGACCTCTATGTCGAACTAAATAGCATCGCAGTGTGGACGGGTGCAGGGTTAATTCGATGTAATGGCGCTAACTTCGACATAAACGCCTAGTGTAGACCAGGCCTTACATTCTAGAGTCCTCCCTTCTCCAAATTCATTCAAAAGGACTATTTGCATGTAGAGAAATGTGTTTGATGTCAAATTTATTTCAAATGGGGAGAGGAGCCATGCTGGTGCAGTGAGGGAGGGAGAAAGGGGATTTCAATTTGCCATTCCAGATGGGTCCAGGATGACCAGAACAGTTCTTAGTCAGCTTTAGTGAAATAGATTTTATTCTGGTTTCACTAGATTTTGGAGACATTTGGTCACCTCTCCTCTCAGCCGGCTCCATGGATCAGAGGAGGGAGGCAGAGAGTAAAGCTGCTCAGCACTTTTTTTCCAGAAGGACATGAGGAGCTAGAAACAGAGGAGCTGGGGCTGCTGCAGCACCTCGAAGAGGAGGGGAATCAGGCACACAAGGCAAAAATTCAAGAGGAGGAGCTGAGGCATACTCAGGGAGGAGAAGGACAGCAGTAGCCCTGCAAAGAAGCAGCAGTAACTGGTTGACTTTTTGTGGGGAGAGGAAGGGAATTGATTGTTTGATTGGATTTGGTGGTGTTTTTCAGTCTGGGATCTTTGTCTCTTTTCAACTTGTATAGCAACTTGGTAGCTTAAATAAATCCCCTTAAATAAAGTGTGAGCCTTCTAGTGGCACTCTCAGTTTCACTGTATTCCTGGATTAGGATCCCATCCTTGTCACCAATTGATGTGTCTTTTGCTCTTTACACAATAAATATAATATGAAGGACCCACACAGTCACAGTGGGATCAAAATAACCATATTTACTACCTATATACAGTAGAACCCCAGAGTTACAAAACACAAGCGTTACAAACTGACCAGCCAACCACACACACCTCATTTGGAACTGGAAACACCCAATCAGGCAGCAGCAGATACCCCCCCCCCTCCCCCAAAAAGGCAAATACAGTACTGTACTGTGTTAAACGTAAGCTACTAAAAATATAAAGGGAATGTTTAAAAAAAAAGATTTGGCAAGGTAAAGAAACTGTTTCTGTGCTTCTTCCATTTAAATGAAGGTGGTTAAAAGCAGCATTTTTCTTCTCCATAATAAAGTTTCAAAGCTGTATTAAGTCAATGTTCAGTTGTAAACTTTTGAAAGAACAACCATAACATTTTGTTAAGAGTTACGAACATTTCAGAGTTACAAACAACCTCCATTCCTGAGCTGTTCATAACTCTGAGGTTTTATTGTACAACATACAAGGATCAGCTACAAATATATATTGCTTCTCTGGCAGGTTTATATACACAGACCACAGTGGATGCTACCTGAAGGCTCACAAACTATTTAAAGGGATACTACTCAGTTACTATAAACTATGTCAATTTTTATTGGGGGGGGGGGGGAGGGACGACAAGGGAAAGTCAATTCTTGATGTGCCTGAGGGACTTTACATTCCTAAGATTGGCTCTGGCAACTAGATGCAAAGTAGCAGGAAGCTACACCTGTGCTCCTAAAACAGGGGTCTCAAACTCAAATGACCAGGCGGGCCACATGAGGACTAGTTCATTGGCCTGAGGGCCGCATCACTGACACCCGCCCCCCCGCTGCTCCCGGCCCTGTCCCCACTCCACCCCTTCCACGAGGTCCCACCCCTGCCCTGCCCCCATTCCAACCCCTTCCCTGCCCCCATTCCAACCCCTTCCCCAAAGTCCCCACCCCAACTCCGCCCCCAAAGGGGGCAGGAGGGGTGTGGTGGGGGCTCAGGGCAGGGAGTTGAGGTGCAAGGTGCGGCAGGGGGCTCAGGGCAGGGAGTGCAGGAGGTGTGCAGGGTGCAGCAGAGGGCTCAGGGCAGGGAGTTGGGGTGTGGGGTGCAGGAGGGGTGAGAGGTGTGGCAGGGGGTTGGGGTGCAGGCAGGGGGCTCAGGGCAGGGAGTTGGGGTGCAGGAGGGGTACGGGGTGCAGGCAGGGGGCTCAGGGCAGGGGCTTGGGGTGTAGAAGGGGTATGGGATGTGACAGGGAGTTCAGGGGGGCTTCAGGCTCTGGCCCGGAGCCACTTACCTAAAGCGGCTCCGGGGTGGCAGCAGCACACACCGGGGCCAGGGCAGGCTACCTGTCTTCCCCGGCCCCGCGTCGCTCTGGGAAGCAGCTGGAACCATGTCCCTGCAGCCCTTGGAGGAGGGGGGGGATGCAGGGCTCCACGCGCTGCTTGCCGCTTCTCCAGGTACCTCCCCCGAAGCTCCCATTGGCTGCAGTTCCCCATTCCCGGCCAATGGGAGCTGCGGGGGAGGGGGGGGGGGCAGTGCCTGGAAACCAGGGCAAAACAGGAAGCCCTCTGCTCCTTCCCCCCTCCCCCAGGGATGTGATGTCAGCTGCTTCAGGGAGCAGCGTGGGGCACGAGGGGGGCAGTCCCACGGGTGTAGGTTGCCCACCCCTGGCCTGGAGGTGGGCTGGGGGGGGTGTGCGTGTGGGCTGCTTGGCGGGCCGCAGGAAATAGCCCTGTGAGCCGTGTGTTTGAGACCCTTGTCCTAGAAGAACTTTGAGACACTTTTGGACCGGTGCTACAGAGCATCTTTGGGCCATTCTGAGCCTCAGAAAGAGAACTGAAGTTCTGAAGTGGGAAAATATGTTTAGGGGAGGAAAGGGGGCAAGGCGAACTGTAGAAGGAAAGGAGAACAAGGGGTAGGAAAAGAAATCAGAAAGAAGGATGTTGAAAAGAGAATGAGGATGGTAAAAAGAACTGGGGGAGTAGAAATACAGGGAATATAGGAAAAGAAAACTGGAGTAAAGATAAGAAGAAGCAAGAAAGAGGTGACAGACTTGGGGAAAGGGAGAAGTGGGAGGTCATGTTAGGTTAAAAGGAGAATGAGAAGGGTGACCATCAGAGAAGAAAGTCAGCAAAGGACGCAAGCGAAAACACAAAACAGCAATGAGGAATATAGAGAGAAGAAGAAAGGAACAGAGGAGCATTTTTTGTTTTGAAGAATTGGTCACCCCTACTCAATAGCCATCACCTGGTCTGTGAAATGAGGAGTGGAGCATGCTCAGAACAAACTGCAGTGATAATTGGGCCTACCCTAATTGTGAATTCAACTGTAAAAAGTAAGTGCAAGTTTCACTCCCTTTTTGGGTCCTGAAAGAGACTTTGGGGGCAGGGGGAATAAAAAGAACAGACAGCATCTACTGAAGAAAGCTTCATCATCCTGGCTGCCATCTCCACCATGTCTTGGGGCCCCAGGCCTTCATCATCGTAATCATGAGTGATGTCCTGACCAGATCGAGCCAAAGAGGGACCCAGATGACATCACCACCTTGATCAGCTCCAGATGAATCCTAACTACCACCTGGGATGAAACAGGATCCGACTTTAACAATGACAGCAACACCATCAGCTCCAGCCCCTCTCACCTAACTTCTTCCCCGCCCCCAAAAGGACAGTTATGACCATCTTTGATACTATCTGAGAGACTGTCAAACGGGGGTTTGGGGGAGGAGGTTTCATTCTAAAGACTCTCTCCAGTTAAAGGGAAAGGAAACAAGGGATGTAGTCAAAATGAAAGTCTTATTTAATACGTAGAGAGACAAGGTGGGTGAAATAATATCTTTTATTGGACCAGCTTCTGTTGATGAGAGGAACAACTTGGTTCAATTAAAGATCTTACCCCTACCTTGTCTCTCTAATATACTGGGCCCAACACAGCTACAACTACATTACATACAACAATGGAAGTGATTTAATACATTACATTTCAAATGCTTTAACTGTTTTTCCTTCTTTTCTTTATCTTTTAATGAAAGTTAAAAGGATGTTTAATGGTGTGTTTGCCATGGTACTAAGCAGGCTGAAGTCTCTGTATGCCAAACCCTAGACCTTGTTTAACACTGTTTAATGTTGGAAAGTGACTGGGTTACATGAACGCCTTTGGCCTATATATTCCATCTAAATTAATACAACAGCGCTTCCAACATTGGTCCCTCTACAACCAACTGCAGGTTCTGCATCCTATGCCTGAAACTTGGTCAGTCTTTCTGTTCTGCTCTTTGCTTGAATTCAGATTACCTTTTTTTCAAGTCTTCCACTTCACCGTGGAATTTAGCATTCATTAAGAAAAAAAACCACAACAATCTGTTCTATTATCTCCCACAGACAGCAAGTTATATATTTCCTTGATTTTTCAACAGACTGGAAATACTCACATTTTATTATCATCTTCATTATAAGTTTTGATTCTGCTGTACTAAAATTGGCCTTGCGCTTCAATGATGACATCTTTTCTGGGCTGCTGCTTCCAAATTGTTTCTGAAATAACTAAATTGTGCGACTAAAACACACACATTGCATGCTCATTGGAGGCAATAACACATGCACATCCAATATTGTCATGCAAATCTGAATTCATTTAATGATCACACATAGAAAAAGTATTAAATAACGGTTGATCAAATTAGTGAAACCAAAATTATGCTCTTAAAAAAGGCATTGACAACATTATACATTGCCTAATAACACTGGAAACGTTAACCTTGTATGTATACCTATAGTAACTTTATGTATGTTCATAGATACACTGTAGCCCTATATAAGGCACAGCCCTAAGTATGGGATACAATTCCCCCCAGTCTTGTCACTGTACAGGTGTGCACATGTGTAGGCTGATCCATGAGCTGTCCACACCCTGCTCCATCATCAGCTCTCCCCTGCCTCCTTGTGGGGCTGTGCACTCCCAGGACTGCATGGTGGGAAGCTCCCCTGAATTCACGATTGTGATTAAGCCTTTGCACCTTTCCCAATGCTCCATGCACCATTCCCCACTGCTCTCCTACACAAGATCCAGTCACATTGTGGCACTGAATATATGATATAATCATTGCTTTACTTGTATTTATTGGCACTTTCAGTACAACCTTCACTAGTTTGGAAATAGACTAAGAAATTATACTTAAACCAGACATCCAGATGCCAGAACATTTAAATCAGCAGTTCTTAACGCGTGGCCTGCAGGCCGCATGCGGCCCAATTAGCACACAGCTGAGGCCCAGCTTAGCTATGGGCTAAAGTCCAGCCTGCATACCAGGGTACGCCAGGTTCCTGGCCACCTGGTGCAGAGGGGTCTGGGCTGCCCCGCTGCCTGGCGCAGAGTGGTCAGGGCTGCTGGCCCCCACCAGTTGGTGGGAGTCTGGGGTCAGGGCTGCCATCCAGCCCTGCGGAGTTGGAGGTTCGGGACTGCTGGCCATCCCTGTGGGGTCATGGGGCTGGGTGGCTGCCCCAGGCCTATGAGCTCTGGGGTCTAGGGCAGCTGTGTTGTGGTGACCAGGATCGGAGTAGCCACGCAGCGGGGGTCCAGGGTCAGAGTACGGGCTGCTGCTGCCCTGACACCCAGCACCTACGGCCGAGGTAACATATTGTGGGCCACATATGTGTCCCACAATGTGTAATAAGTTGGGAACCACTGATTTAAATAGATTTAGAAAAATGTTATTTTCTACCAACAAATTTCATCCTTCTGAGAGTAAAAACGTGACAAATGGGAGAGTTATATTCAAAAATTAATCTAATAATCACTGAATGACTGGTGAAAAATTTGAATAGGAACTTTTGAAATGAAGTGATTACTTTACAAAGGTCAAACTCTTTAAAACAGACACCAAAACTGGGACATGAATATTACATTTGATTTTCTGCAACTCCAGATATGCCTGTAATAGTTAGAGGGAAGTGTTAGCTAAATAAGGGTATTCCTTATTCTATTGGGGTGTAAGATGCACTCACCTCTTCTGAATACAGCTACAGGTCTGTCACATCTTACACAGTGTGACAGACCCAGACCAGTGGGGTGCAGGAGTCTGGTAGAGAGCAAATATACTGGTCACTGGATGAGTAGTTTTCTGTTCCCTGAGTGACCAGAGCAGGGGCTGCACTAGAGTAATCAGGAACCTGCTAGAACCAGTTAAGGCAGGCAGGCTAATTAGGACACCTGGAGCCAATTAAGAAGAAGCTGCTAGAATCAATTAAGGCAGGCTAATCAGGGCACCTGGGTTTTAAAAGGAGCTCACTTCAGTTTGTGGTGTGAGTGTGCTGTGCTAGGACTGAGGCGCACAAGTGTTATCAGACACCAGGAGGAAGGGCCTGTGGTGAGAATAAGGAAGGTGTTTGGAGGAGGCCATGGGGAAGTAGCCCAGGGAGTTGTAGATGTCATGCAGCTGTTACAGGAGGCACTATAGACAGCTGCAGTCCACAGGGCCCTGGGCTGGAACTCAGAGTAGAGGGCGGGCCTGGGTTCCTCCCAATTGACCTAGACTGTGGGTTCTTCCAGAGGGGAAGGTCTCTGGGCTGTTCCCCAACTCACATGGTGAATCTCTGAGGCAAGAAAATCTGCCAATAAGTGCAGGACCCACCAAGATAGAGGAGGAACTTTGTCACAGCGCATTTAACATGTGCGATTTCAACTTTATGTGGTTGGCAAAAACAAAAAAAGAGGAAAAACAACAATTTCAATACTATACCTGTAGTGTGGGCGATTTTGCCCGCCATTGAACTCAATGGGGTTTTGGCTATATGTGGTTTTCGCTTTACGCGGTAACTGCGGAATGGAACCCCTGCATAAAATGAGACAGACCTGTATAGTCCAATTATCTTGAGGCAATGACCTGCTAAGGATTATCATCCCATCACTTGTATATTTCTCACTTATAATTCCTGAGCCATCAGTAGTTCTGACAAATATATCAGTAATAGTTCAGAACAAAGAATTAAAGTGATCCAAGCCTGACATTTGTTTAATAGGATAAATCCATGCTGTGGTCCACAAAAATAAATTGGCCAATACATTAGTCTGGGCTAGAGTGCATAGAATGAAATATTATGGTGTGTAGACATACAGTATATTAAAAACCTAACAGCAAAATCCACCAACTATATTTGGAGAGCAAAATAACTTAGGAAGCACTATAGTTTCTGCTAAAGAAATGGACACAGAAATATAAGAACCAGTCAGTACTAAGTTGTCTCATAGCGTAAGTTTTTTGTAGACTCAGAAAAAGAGAGAATTTTTCTAGCTGGGAATCTTCCTAATCCTTTGTCAGTATTGACAATTACAGATGGATAAAATCTCTTTTCAAACAAATTCTTTGGAAATTCATTTTACTCATTTTATCATCTTTGTAGTTCTGTGAAACCTGACCATGATTCAGCAGAAGGGATTCAACATGGCAGGTTGACCTATAATAATATTTCTGTGAATAACCCACCCACACCTGAAATAAACCAAAGTAGAAGATGACTTTAGGATAAGAAGCTACAAGTAAATGATCCATTTGTACATTTGGGGAAAAATAAAATGAAAATGTATAACAAATAAAAGTTAGGCACAATAACATACATTTCTTTGACTATGAGACAAGCCAATCTCTTTCTTTATGTTCTTGTATGCACCCATCATTATAGTACCTGAGCCCTCACACAGACAAGGACAGAAACTCTGTTCAATGGCACTGTGTACACACAGGTTGTAAATTAGATGAGAAAAAATTATGATACAAAACAATTAACATTTCTAACCTCTTTAGATTGAAAAAACAAAAAACAAATTAACCTCACCCCAGTGACAAAAAAATCCCCAAGCACAGATGACTTTTATTCTTTTTTTTCTGTCTCACAAAAAGGTGCTTGGCTACACCTTATTCCTCAGACATATGTGTTTTCTGATAACCCTCCTCAGCCGAGGCAGGCTTTGCTAAACTAAAACCATGTGACTTAGGTGACCAATACTAAACAATAATCCAGCTCAAACATCAAAACTGTAACACAAAGATATGTTGCAAAATTTCATCATAATAGTGAAAAGCTTAGTGGACGGGGTTTTTTTTGTTTTGTTTTACAGATTCAAAATTCTCAGCCATTCTGTAGTTACACGGATTATCTGCCAATTGAAAAACAGACAAATCTCAATTAAAATGTTTTTGCAAGATATATTTTACCTCACACCTTTGGCAATGGTGTAGAGGTTCAGAGAAGATGATTTTAAGTGAGTTTTATGCTAGCAAAAATTTCTGGATAGATAACAGTGGAGAAGTCTTCTTTTTGCAGATCAAGTAGAGTGAGAAGTAGCATTGCAAGCATCCACAGAACACCCTGACCCCGACAATATGATTTAGTTCTAGCGTTAGAACTTTTAATGCTGGAAGGGTAATTCATTCTTCATTCTCACTCACTCCTTATTCTGTCTTCTGAATTTGCCAACAAGAATAACTGTTAGCGCTAATATGATATTTTATTGGTGAAACGGACACTTGTCTCCTTTGAACTCGATTGAAGCCACCAACTCATTTCACATAAGTCACTGAAAAATGAGCACCTATCAGATGGCTAACACAACCTGCATAAGCTTAAGCAAAATGGTGGTTTCTTTATAGGAGATGAAGCACTCCATTGAAGTCAATTGAGCTAAGCTGATTTATACCAATTGAGGGGATAGACTTACATTTTCTATAGTGAAATTGCAAATTAATTAAAAAATGACTCCAAGAGTATGTGAAATTAACAAATTGCAAAAACATAGATTTATTATTATTATTAATTATTTAACCAGTGCCATGGTCTGCTATGAGTTTTAAAGATCAAATAAAAGGCAGTCCCCTGCTCTGAGGAGCTTCCACAGTAATTCAGATATAACACAGCAAAGAGTGACAAATAAATTAGAGGTGTTTTGTGTGTGTAATGTTACTGCTACAATGATTAGGTTATGTCATAGACCACATAAAAGCTTATAATTCAAGTATTATGCCATGGCTTATTATCTTTAGCCATGTAAATTACATTAAACAGAGATGCATCTGTTGATAAAGATGTTGGAAAGTACACTGACTGATATTTAAAAGGAATCCACAGTAGGGAGTTGGGATTTTAAGGGAGCACATCATACCTTCAATCGGCTTTCAACTGATTAACCATTGGGCTACATCAATCGTGTCAACAAAGTGGCTGTAGGTCTGATCAGCATAACTCAAACTGACAGTGCTAGAAATTGCTGGCTGGTGTGTAACTTTTAATTAGCACAGCTGACTTGTGAATGAAACCTGTGCCATTTCATGTTCAGGTTATTGATGCAGAATTTTTCTGCACCAAATCACAAAGGTCTTGGGAAGGCAAGAATTGGACATAATGAAACCGATGTCAAGAAGCAGATGGAGCAACTCATCCAATTTCTTTTCTTATACAAATAAATGTACGTATCCATCAATGCTGTTATACCAGCAGAGTTCTCTGTTTGTTAAAGACACCCCATTAGGCCAGGAAAAGATTAAAGAGTTTTGTCTAAAAGTATTTTTCTGACAGTCAGCTTTCTCAAAATAATGGCAAATGTTAACCTGTTGCCATTGATAAACATTTTGGTTTTAGGCTGGCCCCTTGTGAGGTGGTTGTATTACAATACAGTGTGATCTGATGTCTGGTAACATACGTTGTGACTGATATTCTGGCAGCTGGGATACCTTGGGGAGTTATTTCATTTGGTGACTTTATAGACATAGGACTGTGCATACAGGTGCAGAACCATTCATTCTGCTGCCTCTGACTCACTGTGTCAGGCCAAACAGGTCTCACTGACATCGCCTAACGGACTGGCTGAGACTCTTCTAACACAGGAGGGGCTAGAAGAAGGAACAATTTCTGAAAGGGGCTCTAGGAACAGTCAGGTTCAGGAGGTAACTCAACCTGAAGTTCATGCTTGTTTTTTAGTTAATAATAAAGGGAAAACTCTAGATGGGGGGGTGAGTTTTAACAATATAATCTCTTTGTGGTAAGAGCAGGTAGGAATGCCATCAATTTAACATAGGTTACTTCTAGTACACTGAAAAGATTTAATATTTATTTGATCTCTGCAAAAACTGAGTAATTGCGAGAGCAAAGAACACAAAGGCTCAGCTTAGTAGCAGGCAAATCTATTTTATTGTTTGGAGCCCTAATCTTCCCAATCCTACAATGAGAAACAAATTTTTGCATGTGATTACAAAAAGGTTTGTGAAACCTGCTCTTCAAATCCTACTGTATGTTGGTTTTCTAGTATTAATGACAGATTTTTCAGTATGGATACAAACTATTTCAGTAGCACATTATGTATAATTTAATAGAAGCCAGCAGCTATTAATGTCATTTCTCAACAGGGATCCAGTAGTACTGCAAAAATCCAAGGACTTCTTTAGTGCTCACATTGGAGTTCTTAGCTTCACAAGAAAAATTTTGATAAATTTTGGGATAGGGAAGAAAGCTAGATTATCATATGTTGCAAAGTCTTTAGACAATGCTGGAGGATACTCTAAAGATGTGGACACTCGCATAAGAGCAGCTGCTTCCATGTTTTGGGCACTTCAGTGGTTTCCATGGGGACATTATGACATAAGGCTTGTTATGATGCTGCAGAACTATAGAACCACAGTTATACCCACTCTATTGTATGGCAGTGAAAGGTGGGCACTGAAGAAGTCTGAAGAGTGATGGATTGATGTTTTTAATTCTCGTTGTCTTCGTAAGCTGCTCCATATTAAGTGGCAGGACAAGATCAGCCATGAGGCTATTCATAGACAAACCCAGAAAACTCCTACATCAGCACTGGTTTAGTTTTGGCAGCTTTCTTAATACAGACATCATATTAGAATGGAAGACCAATGAATTACAAAGCTTGTTTACCAAAGAATGCCACTACACTGCTGGTGATCATATCATCACCAAAAACTTGAGTGGTGTAAAAGGTCACCAATGATGTCCTTGAGACAGAACAAGGAGCAATGGTCTCAAGTTGCAGTGGGGGAGGTCCAGGTTGGATATCAGGAAAAACTATTTCACTAGGAGGGTGGTGAAACACTGGAATGCGTTACCTAGGGAGGTGGTGGAGTCTCCTTCCTTGGAGGTTTTTAAGGTCCGGCTTGACAAAGCCCTGGCTGGGATGATTTAGCTGGGAATTGGTCCTGCTTTGAGCAGGGGGTTGGACTAGATGACCTCTTGAGGTCCCTTCCAACTCTGATATTCTATGATTCTATGATACATGAACTGAATATTCAGGCCGATTACTTTAAGGACCTAGCTGGAAATTGAGCTAGTTGTTACTTGATCTGCAAGGAGGTTACATGCCTTTGGGATTTGCCATCATGATGAAGATAAGTAGAATGGCCCTTAGGGAGATCAAACATGTTTATCTTAAAAATTGGCACAAACAGGGAACGTAAATTTCATATAACACAGTTAGTTATTGTTCATATATTTGACATAGGGTAAGGGAATCTTTGTAATTCACACCTTTCGTCAGTAGTGCTGGCCCTGCCTTCCCCTACAATCACAAATGTATAGTCTGAGTAGCTAAAAGCAAAAGTCCAGCTCACTGAGTAGCACTTACTCATGTGAGTAGTACTTTAATGGGGCTACCCTCAGAATAAAGTACTATTCAGTGAAAGTGAAGCAGGAATGGTGTGGTGATTTGGGGAATCTATGTATAGTTTATGAATTCCCTTTGACATGGGGGGGAAATCTTTATGTGTATCTATGAGACTGTAAACTCCATTTTGAATGTGGGGCTTGCTGCCTTTGCTGTTGTCCTTTTATCTGCATGTTGGACTGAAATTTCAAGGGATGATGGCACAGGGCTAACAATAGAAGGATGTTAAACCTCAGTTGTCCTCTATTTGAATAGAGGCACCCTTGGAGAAAGAGTTGGCTGTCACTCATAACAACTAGACTGGCCAGGTGGAAAACAGATCATTTGATGAAGCTGAACACAAGGTCACCTGACAAAGGAGCTATGAGGTTATAAAAGACCGGGTCCCTTACCAGCTATTTTGAGTAGAGACCAGAAGCAGAAGAAGCTTGGTTAGGAGAGTAGAAGGGCATTAACTGCAGAGCTCAGGGGAAGAGACTCCATGACTCTGAGAAGCTGTGTGAAGAAGGAGCAACCTGGACTACTCAGAGGACTCTGCTCTAACATTAAAGGACTCTCTGGAGTGGTGAGGAAACAGTCAGGGAAATGGCTACAGGTGTGTTTATTGTTTTGGCTAGATCTGTGTATTTCGTGGGCTAAGAAAGGAGTAATGGTGTTTAGAATCCTGTGCAAAGTCTGTCTGTATGTTTGCTTTTGCTTTCATGCCCCTGAAGAGTTAAACTGTAAACCCTGAGTACCCCAAGGTGGAATTATGGGAGAGGGTGTATATAAAAATAAAAACTCTGGGGTGCCAGCTGTAGCTCCATGGGCTAGGCAGTTGGACTGTAGGGTCAGATCTTAGAAAGGGGGTGCTTGACAGAGGATCTTCACCCTGAGAAAGTGCCCAGAGATCCCAGCCAGGGACAGTGCCTAGACTCTGTTCAGATTCAGGAGGCTTAAAGCACCCAGGGCCCAAGGAGGAGGGTTCCAAACATAACTGCCTTGTGAGTGCCCAGCCAGAGAGAGCTCTGTCTGAGCTCTGCATGTGTCACACAGGGGGTTGCAGTTAATAAGCAAAAACTACCTGTAGGTAGAGATTTTACAACTGGTACTTCAAAGTGTCCTTTGATATTATTGTGTGAGTTCAGTTGCCAGTTTAAATTTTTTGTCTTAGCTAAATAAAGAGTCTTGAATGGATATATGTTGACTTATCTTTCACCTTTTAAAGCTCAGCGAATTCCTGCTATTTTTCTATATTAAGATGTCTTTATGTACATTGATAAAAGCACTTTGATCAGACCAAATTGTTTGGTTGAACCAGTAGTCTTCATTACTAGGAAACATTTTGCAATCAACCTTTTTCATTTCTCTGATGTATTTGTTCTAGACATATTGATAAAAGTACTCCAGTTTTCCTGTCTTTGCTTTTGATCAAATTTTAAATATAGAAAGTCATGTTCCAAAACATTCAAGAGGGGAAAAAAATCATCCTTTAGTTAGTAGTTAGGCGTCATGGTGATAGGAAGCTTAGAAATGCTAATGATAGACAGATACATGCAGGTAGATTTTGCTGCCTCATTCATAGACAATAATGCTCATGCAGGGACATGAGGTTCAGGAGCCCACAGACACAAATGTCAACTATGGAGGAGAAAGGACAAGTATCTGTCTTATATGGTCCTTATAACAATAATATCTGAGCACCTTTAATCGATTTTATTCTTACCTCTGTGACATAGGAAATTAGTGTTCTCATTTAGGGAGGGTACAGGAAGTCTGTATCATAGCTGTGAATTGATCCCAAAGTTCCAGTCCAGTGCCTTACCACAAGGCCATCCTTCTCATTTTATAGATTTTGTACAAGTGGTATAACTATTAGGTCAACCTATTTACAGCTCATTCCTCAGCTGTAGGCATTTGCAAATAACTACCATCTTATGTGTGCCCACAAGGAATAGTTGATGATATAATATTTAAATTGAATTAATATTCCCAAGTTTTAAAATGAAGACCTATATAAACATCTCCCAGCTTTGGTGTATACATGGATGTGTTTGAAATCCAAACCAGATCTGGATTTCACAAATTGTCCCTATTACTATAAAGGCTCATGTTAGAGGAAGAGTGGCAGGATTGGCACCATAGATATCCATCCTATCCTATAGTAGTACCATAAAATACTCCAACTTGATTTTTTTAAATAGAGAATATTCCAACAGATTAAAATCCAAACTAATGGGTGGGAAATGTTCATATGGCCTTTAAAACTTCCATGCCAGTTTAAACCTAATGTTAATTAAAATGGCAGGAATAGAAATTACTTACAAAACCCAGAGCTCATAAGGGAAATTTTGAATGGACTGTTAACTATAAACAGCCTGCCATGGCACTGCTGTAGTGTCACAATTTCCCAAAATGACCACCACAATACATATTTCAGTAATGAGGTATAAAATACAGCATGGTTATCACAAGGTAATCCAACTCCTGTGCTGTCAGCAAGCAGGAAAGGACACAACTGTATATCCATAAGGATGCGGTATGACTAGCCTCTGGAGTTGTCTATTGTTGTCTTGTTAATTATGTCCTTGCATGTTCAAATGAATTATTTAAAAGAATCATGATATGCTTTGATTTTCATAAAAATGCTAATTATGAACAGTCAGGGTGCAAAACTAATAATCTGCTGCTAGAGTTGGTCCAATAAAAATATATTTACCTCGTGCACCTTGTTTAGCCATGGTGACATTTTTTTGGTCCTCTTAATGGTTTTTATTTAGGGTATAAATTTAGTTTGAGCCTCTATTATGTTGTTTTTAAATAGTCTTCATGCAGAGTGCAGGCATTTCACCCTTGTGACTATTCCTTCTAATTTCCATTTAACTAGCTTCCTTATTTTTCTGTAGTTCCCCTTTTTGAAGTTAAATGCTACTGTGGTGGGGGTTTTTGTCATTTCCCCCCAGCTCCCCAAGGATGTTAAATTTAATTACCTTATGGTTGCTTTTACCAAGCAGTTCTTACTGAACAGATCAAATCACAACCAAATATACCCCAGGGGAACTTGCATTTTTCAAGGAATTTGGAACCTTACAACTAAAGGACAAACATTTAACCTACCCTCAACCATAACTAGGTCTAACAGAGAGATAACTTCCCAATTAGAAAATGGGAAAGAGGAAAATAGATGCACAAAATGCCCCATAACATTGTATCCTATTTACATTGAATCATCTTTAGTATTTAAAGTACAAAATCCACACAATCTCTTTCTGTGATATGACCCACTATAATTCTGGATCTGGCTACAGTCTGAGCTAAATGTCAGCACATGTTGTAAAAAACTTTTCACTTTTTGTTTGTAACATCTTGGCTTCTGTCAGTGTAACTCTGACCCTTAATATGATTTTTAAAAAAAGAGAGAGATGGATGGGCAGTATAGCAAGGGTTCTGCTGATGAATGTTCCTTAGATTCTTCAGTAAACATCTTAATTTAAGGACAAAATCCTATTCCTAGATCTGCTCATTAAGTAGTAGTAAAAAAATCCAGTGAGTTTTCAGCATGGCTCCTTTGCCTGAGTGCCTAGGGAACCTTACGTTGATGTTAGAAGGATATTTGAAGAAATACTTGCAGTCCTTGGAAGGAAAATATATTTCCTAGCAAAGGAAACTAACAGGAGCCTTCAGAAGGGACTCTAGTCCCAAAGGCAAGGGGGCTTCTCTGTGGGAAGAACAAGCCCAAGATTTTCAAAAAATGGGTGACTAAAGCTTAGTTCATAAATCCCCACCTAGACATCAGAATATTTTTCTGGTTTTGAAAAATGCCAAACACTGAGCAGCTCCCATTGAAATCAAAGGGAGCTGCTGAGCTTCAGTCTTTTGAAAATCAGATCACTTATTTAGGTGCATAAAAAAGGATTTAGGAGCCTCACTTTAGGCTTCTAATTTTGAAAATTTATCATTAAGTTCTTGCCACTCCATTATATTTCATGGTTTTCTAAAAGCCCCAGTGCCTGGAGTTACATGAATTCATGAGACTCTCAGCTTCCATTTTTGAAAAAGTTTCTAGCTGTGATGCTTGCAGAGAAAAATTTGGAAAGAAAGAAAAGAAAAGGCTTGAAAGCTTACAGAGAAAACATGAGCCCTAAAGGTTCAGAAACCTAGGGGAATAAAGAGAACCACAAATTTATTTTAAAAATCTCATTAATTTTACACCAGTCTCATGATTTTCAGAGCCTGATTCATGATTTTTTGAGCAATTGGGGGTTGACAGTACTGAGGCATTAACATTAGTGTCCTTCAGCTGTCAGGCCCCACTACCAGGTTTCATTTAGGAGACAGCCTACCTCCAAAGCCTCTGTTTATGTGTAACCAGTTGGACTGAGCCAGTTCTTTGAGGGGAGAGGAAGGAGACTGCAGATACAGCAACACAATGGAAAAACGGAGGTATTCCCTCCATCTTTAATTTCCATCCTCACTGATGAAAATCTGGAAGGAAAGCTTTAAATGGTCCCCATTTTAATGAGACATCTTGTTTTAAAGGACATTTGTGTATCTTATTGTTACTATCACTTGCTTTCCTTGCTGCAAAGCATTGTGGGTACCGGGGGTTATAAAATCTTGCCTCAAGCAAGCCGAGATTTCTATGATCAAAGGAGGGGCTGCTAAATTAATGATTTTAACATGATTATTTTTCTTTTAGAATTGGAATCTATATTTCAAGCATTCAGCTTTGTATAAAGCAAACAAACAAACTTAGCACTCTACCAAACTGGCCTTGGCAAATATGTGGTATTTTTTCTCTTTAAGGGAAGAGAGCTTCCTTATTAGACTGCCTACCTTATTGTCTATGGAAGCCATTTACGGAAAACACATCATCAGAAAAATAATGTTATTGAAATGTTGCCAGCTAATATGCTTTCCAACTGCATTTTCTCCCTAACACCATGGTAACGCTTTCCCCCTAATTATTAAGCAAGCGCTTACATCTGCTTACATCAATGGGGCGGGGGGGGGGGGGGGGAAATGCCCAATTTTCAGACCAAAGGGCTTTCGTATGTCATTTCTGGAGCATGCCTGTCTTTGCCGTCACATGAATGTGAAAAGAGCTATCCAGATTAACAAAGAAGAGAGACCGCTTAGTTAACTTCACTTTATACAACAACAGGCTTTGCTTAATAAACTCTCCATTGTTGTGTGGCTTTAAGCAGGCAAATACAGCAGGGATCCAAGCATGGAATTAAATGTATAATGGCAACACAAAGCTTCCTGGGCTATTTTAATATAATACACCTGTGCTTGTTAATTTTTTCCAGATTTTTATCCTTTTCCACAAGAGATAAATCCATATTATCATTCTGTCATTGAACAGAGCTTCTGCTCAACCCTCTTTACATTTTGAACACTTATTGAGGTTATTTACCTTTTGTTCTATACCTGTGATCTCCCTCTCTATTTAGTGGAGCAAAATAGACAGGCAAAGTGGAGCTGGACCCTTCTTTGTAATTACTATTCCAGCTGCAAAGTATTTGCAAATAATCTCATTGCCCTTATTTTACTCTCTGCACAGACTCATCACTGACAGAGCTCACATCCACATACTGTGCCTTTTTAATGAAAACAAACTGTACCTGGGACACAGAACCTCAGTAACTTTAGAGTTATCAAGTAGAAAAACAATAGTAATTAGTAAGCCCTCGTAGTGATGGGTTGTCATGCTTGTAACTCAGTATCTGACACTCTCACTTCTGTTCCAGAGATTTCAAGTTCAGGTCCCAACTGAGGCACACATCATGCTTCAACAACTATCAACCTGGTCTCTCTCATACCACATGGCTCACATTCAAATGTTCTTTCAGCTGAAATTAATGTGCATATTACAAGCTATTTAAAACCAGAGTCATGGCTCGGCCAGTTTCATAGCTCTTCCCCATGTTCAAAAATATATTTTACATTTGTCCTTTCCCCAGAAGAATAGTATAATTACACTACAGACTAAGCACCTGTCAATGTCCGCTGAAGTGGGCTAGCAGGTAGAGTGCTGGACTAGGCCTCATGCGACCTGGCGCTTGTATTCCCAATCTGACTCTGACCTGCTGGATGACCATGCACAAGTCACTTCTCTAGGCCTCAATTTCCCTGGCCTACCTGTAAAAAAGAGATGGGTTGGGGGGATGCCTAGATACTATAGTGACTGGTATTCTATAAATACCTTAATAGGTAGATAAATGAGCATCATCTGCCCAAACATCAGTGGAGAAAAGCTAGCAGAGAGTTAACACAGCCAGAAGTTACACTGATTGATCAGAAACCTCTTTTGCATTGAGGAAAACAAGCAGGGGGAATCCTGACAGCAGTGGGGGCACATAATTCTTTGCGTAACCCCAATTTATGTGACTTTATAATTGTCACTTTGATTGTTTTTGGAAGATACATTTGCAAACTTATACTTTGGTAGTATTGATCTCTCCATGTTGTGGAAACAAGCTGAAGAGAGATCGTTAGAAACCTTTTGTGACACTCTGTACCTCAGGGGAACACCCAGCACCCCCACGTTCATCCTTGTAAAATGATTGTCTGGTATCCAATGCAAAGTTTGTCATGTCGGGTGTCTTCGGAAGGCTCACGATGCACTGAGCATTGTTGTTACAGCAATGTTATAGGTTAGAATTTAATGTATATAGTTATGAGGCTGAAAATGTGTCTTCGTGGCTTAAAATAAGCCCAGGCAAAAAGTCTCCAAGAGCAGAGGGGCAGTTCACACCTCATCAGGGCATATATGGGACAAAACCCAGCCTAGCCTCACAGGAACAAAGGATGCTGGCCTAGGCAGCAACAAAAGGAGCTGTTGGACTCTCAAGTGAGTCACCCCCCTTCGTTTGGTCAGTTTGGGACTGCGATGAGGTAATGCTCATTTGACTCTGAAGCGGGGGGGGGGGAGGGGGGGAGGCGGGGAGACAAAGCCAAGAGGGAAGAAAGAACATGAAAAAAGGAAGAGATGTTTGCCATGCTCTTCCTCTCTCTTCCACCTCCATCTACAGACGACACCACCAAGCAACTGAAACACTGATCAAAGGGGAGAGTCTGGCTAAAGGGCAACCAGACAGCCTGTGGTGAGAAGCATCAAGGTTGTAAGGGCATTGAAAGTGTTAAGATCAGCTTAGAAGGTGTTTTGCTTTTATTTCATTTGACCAAATCTGACTTATGCTTTGACTTATAATCACTTAAAATCTATCTTTGTAAATAATAAATCTGTTTGTTTAATCTACCTGAAGCATTGCATTTGGTTTGAAGAGAGTCAGACTCCCCTTGGGATAACAAGCCTGGTACATATCAATTTCTTTGTTAAATTGATGAACTCATATAAGCTGGCAGCGTCCAGCAGGCATAACTGGGCACTGTAAGACGAAGGCTCCTAGGGTTGTGTCTGGGACCAGAGATATTGGCTAGTGTCATTCGGTTGCACAATCCAAGGAGCATCTTACATGCCAGAGGCTGTGCATGAACAGCCCAGGTGTGGGGGTTCTCACATCAGAGCAGAGTAAGGCTGGCTCCCAAAGTCAAGGATTGGAGTGACCTAGCAGCTCACCGGTCCAGAGGAGAACGTCACATATATCCCTGTTGCAGGGTTCAGGTAAAGTTTTACTTCAGAATGATCAAAGTAAAATAATATATTTCAATGGTACTTAAATTTATCTGGTTTTTTTTTCAATACCAATGGATGATTGACATTCAATTAGCATATGACATTGTACACAAAGTCATTATTTTAAACATAAAAATATAAACGAATGTATATACTTTTCTAACCTAATTAGCTCTTGTACTTTGGTTATTAACCTTATAATTAGGGATGGGTGATAATGTTCAGAAAAAATAAAACCAAATCTGAACCTCCATCCTTTTGAACACTTGTGAGGTTTCAAATGTTTTGGTTACCTTCAATAATTGCTTTATGAGTCCATTAGATAACTGTATGTGTGGATTATTGGAAGGAAACATTAAAAAGCCTGAGTAGTAACCATTTCAGTGATTTGCATTCCATCCCACATTTCACAATATTTGACATTGTTTGAATAATATCTTTCATAATATTTAAGCCATTTTAAAATACAAACCTTACATATTCATTTAAACTTCCATTGACAAATTATTGTACAGGTGTATAACAGGGACAACATGCTTACCTGACTTTTCCTCCTAGTTAATTTTCAGGAATGGTAAAGTACAGAAATTATCATCTCCAAGTTTGGTTGAGTTCTCTTGGTCTATCAGGAGAAACAAGACCTCATTTGTACGTGAAAATATTTTACATCCTCATCGCAACTTTAACATCTCTCTCAATAGTTCTTTTCCCAACTGTCACAAAAAGCAGAGATGACCTTTTATGTATTTTGCATATTTATTTAGTTTTAGTTTGAAAGTGCCTATCTTTAGCTCTATGCACTTGTGTACATATATGTTAAGCTGTTCAAGCCATTCTAATATACCCTTATAAAACCTAATCACTAAGCCATTTTGACAAAGGTTATATTGCAGCCATTATGCATAACAGATCAGATTAACACAGAACAATTTGACTCCCTCCTAAAAATCTTACCCACACGTTGTACTGTTCAAAAGCATGAAACTAAGAGCCCCTCACCCCCATTTAAATGTTTTCTCCTCATTGAGATAAAATGGTGCATTGATTCATGCACTTGCTTTCACAGGCTACATGTAGGGATGTAGCTCAGTAGTAGAGTGTGAGAGACCAGTATGAAGACACAGTATGTTCCAGTTTTGAGGAAGGATGGTCCAGCGTACAAGCTTGGGTTGGGAAGAACTGGGTTCAATTACTGCTGCACCACAAACTTCCTGCATTACTCTGGGCAAGTCATGTGGGATATTAAGGTACAGAGAGACTATCTGTAAAATGGGGATCACAGCACTGCTCAACCTCACAGGGGTATTATGAGGATAAAGACATTGGAGATTGTGTAATGCTCAGATACTACAGTGATAAGGGCCGTGTAAATACCTATGATAAATAGATAGGATGGTACCACGCAGACCATTCCTCTGTCAAGAAATCTGCAGTGCCCACTATACCACCCACCCCCAGTGTCCTGACTGACCCCTGCCTCTCTTGTTGACTTCTCCTTGTGGCTTTCCAGCCATCAACTTAAACTCAACATAGCCAAAACTGAACTTCAGATGTTTCCCCTCAAGCCTCCTTACTCAGTAACTGGTCAGCAGCACAGGTCACTCTGGCACTGTCTTTGACTCAGCACATGCTCTATGCCCACCCCTCCTGCACATTTTTAAGTGTTGCTGTTCCATCCTACATACCATTTCAAAGATCTGGCCTTTCATCCTTGCCCAAATCACCAAAACTCTCATTCAGGCCTTTATCATTTTGCATTTTAACTCCTGAAAGTAGAGCTGAGCAGAGAAAGGTAATTCCATTGCATTGAGGATTTTGATATTTCAGAATTTTGTTTTGTTCCTATTGAAAACCAAAAATTTCAAAATTCTCCATGAAAAGGAATAGAATCCTGGCTCTGGGGCAGTCTGTCTGACAGCTGTCCTGCAGCTGCAAACCCTGAGGTCCCTAACTCAGAGGCACTCCCCAAGTGGGCTACTGAAGAGCTTTGAGTCCTAGGCTCCTTTGCAGCCTAACAGGAAGGCTACCAATGAGTTGGCAGGAAACCAGGCAGGTTTTGAAACCTGCTTAGAGCAGGCTGGGAGTTTGGAACCCTGCCTGAGCTCCA
Organism: Chrysemys picta bellii; assembly: GCF_011386835.1. Taxonomy (NCBI): domain Eukaryota; kingdom Metazoa; phylum Chordata; order Testudines; family Emydidae; genus Chrysemys; species Chrysemys picta. The sequence goes on from NC_088795.1 coordinate 84,066,416, forward strand.
TGGGGAATTCATCAACATGGAACCAGTTCTGTGAAATGTTTCAATTTCAAAAGGTCAGCAAATTCTGATGAAAAATAATGTATTGTCAGAATTTTTCTAACCATCTTTAACTGCAATGTGGGACATCTGAAGTCTTGGATCACACATGGAAGAATTATTTACAGTGTAAATTAAGTATTATAAAAGGAAAAAAAGGTGGGAAAGTTTGAAATGTTTGATACAATGCAATTTCTTCCAATATATACCACTTCAAATTTATGCTAGCTCTGAAAACTGTTAACACTACTTGTTTTCAAATTAGTGCACTGGGGCTTATGCGAATGAGTCATGCTATCACTAATGAGAGGTCTGAGTGCAATTCCTCATACATACTGTAAAATTCTTCTCCCCAAATGAATACTCAACTATTGATAAAGAAATTCAAAGTTAATCAGCAGCAGGAGGGGGTTTACAAGAGATGTTCATGAAACAAAACTATAATCTTTGAGAACTTTTTTTAAAAAGAAAACCGCTTGCTTCTAGCTCTGATTACAGTTAGTATATTTTTATAGTCATGGTTGGTAGCTAATCCTACAGACATTTTTATTCATACTTTTTATTAAGTTATATAAGGTTGCCATCCAGTAGGCCTCATTGTAACAAAAGCTCATGCAACATAGTGTCGCAAGTGCTTAGACAGCAAATAGCCATTGATCTTTGATTTCTAAGGCCAGCTGTGTTAACTAACACAACTTGTGACACAGGAATTCAGGAACTTATTACTTGATATAAAACTATCCTAATTAGTCAATTTCTCTCAAACTAGCTCTGCCTTTTTAGTTTCAATCAAGATCAAAGCAAATAAGTTACACATTCCCACTTCAATATGCTACATCACATACAAAATCCTTGCTGCCAACTGAACTTTATTTTCAGTAGCAGAAGAATGCTTATACCTGTCAAAAATTTGTTAGCTTCATGATGGGCTCCATGAGCACCTTTTTCTCTGTCTTTCATTTTTGTTATTTTATGCACATTTGTGTGGATTTAAATGCCAAATTTTAGGGGGAACTTCTCAACCTCAGAATTAAATTAAGCAAGAACCATAAAGTTTTGCTTTGCATCAGGTAGAAACCATGCAGAACCACTGAGTTGCATATGCTTTCCAAATGAAGCCATCAATCAGCCTGGGTTCACACAAAAGCCTGTCCAAGTGTGCTCAAAACTAAGGTCAGGTTAACAAACATCTGCAAATTTGGCCTAGTGTTTTGTTTTTTAACAAAACCCAGAATGAAACTTTCATACTGATCTCAGTAGGATGGTGTTCCAAGACCCCTCTCACATGAATATGTTGATCATCAAGGCATTTTCAGACAGATTTTCAATGGTAGGTGCCAAAAGATGAAGATAGGTGCCTAGAGGGATTTTTAGAAGCACCTAGGTGCTTAACTCCCATTGATTTCAGATACTGCAATAGGAGCCAGGCATGTAGGTGCTTCTGAAAATCCCACTAGGCACCTATCTGCGTCTTTCGGCACTTAAATACCATTAAAATTCTGGCCCCGTGAAATTAAGTTCAGATTTTCCCCCCAAAAATATTTAAGATGTCTGCAGTAGCTCATTCCATGATCTGGCTGTATGTACAGCAAGCTACTAATAAGAGAGATGAACTCTGACTGATCAACCTTCTCCCAGCTTGTAAATTCATTGAAATTTCACCTAACCATCTCTGAGAAAGAACAAGTGAAAACTACAACAGTGTGTGAACAAATTGAAGGGAGCATGAGAATCTTCGTGTTGCCCCTCTTAGAGCACATTTAATCCCCCCCCCCCCACACACACACCTGTAACTATAATAAGCCCAACAGATGGGGGGGGGGGGGTAGGAAGTACATAAAGTAAGCAATTTTTTCTCAGTGTGTTTATTTTAATCTATTAGACACAATGCAGGGAGAAGTCTCATAGGGAATGTCTATGTGCCATCTACCCTGTACATTGACTGAAACGAGGTCCTGCTAAAATAATGATTGTCTAATTAATTAGTTTTTCTTTTGATTTAACTGAAAGCCCTTATCCCTGACTCTGGGCACTTTTAGAGCAATTAAAATGCACAGCTACAAAAACAGAACTCACACCATTGTGGACTACACATGTAACAATTGTCACCCGCAATGCTAACATGTCTGACCCCTTTACTCATCAACCCAGCTCCCAACCCAAATGTCCAAGAAACAATGATGATCACTGCAGCATGCTCTGCAAGTGCCATGTCACTACCCCTCAGCCTCTTAAGCTGTGTGTAAATGCATAGACACAAGGATGCAAAACTTTAACGGGGGTATTTTCCTGACTTTTGAGTAGCTAACTTTGTACCCTCAACTTTCTTTAATGTAGATCTTGTATGGCATTTATTTGTTGAAGTTTTCCCAATTCTTTTTGTGGAGCTATTTATGTAGTAGTAACAATGGTTGGTGCAGGGCCAGACTGTGCTGGGGGAAAAATAGGTGTAAAACCCTACACTCTACCCTGGGGCTTCTCTAGATCGCTGCTCTGGGAGTGGAGAGAGCAGGTTATATAGACCCTACTGTTCTCCACACTAATTTACCACAATTGACAGCCTATTATACTCACTGTTCCGAACATTTGGGATTGGCAGTACTGAAATTCTTTCCCTGGACTGCTGAGGGGCAGGATAGCTATACACTTCTCCTTAAACAGGGCTAGACATAATGGCACCGTCTAGCCCACCAAGATTAATATTTGTAGTTATTGTAGTTCACACTAAAAGCAGTAAAAATGCCGCCACACATCCCTCGTGTCATAATAAGCTCTCAAAACAAACTTAAGATTCCTTAGAGCAGGGATAGGCAACCTATGGCACGCAAGCTGATTTTCAGTGGCACTCACACTGCCTGGGTCCTGGCCACCGGTCTGGGGGGCTCTGCATTTTAATTTAATTTTAAATGAAGCTTCTTAAACATTTTAAAAACCTTATTTACTTTTCACACAACAATAGTTTAGTTATATATCATAGACTTAGAGAAAGAGTCCTTCTAAAAATGTTAAAATGTATTACTGGCACATGAAACCTTAAATTAGAGTGAATAAATGAAGACTCGGCAAACCACTTCTGAAAGGTTACCGACCTCTGCCTTTAGAGGGTGTCTGAGACCAGTTAGGAAAAGCAGTTGCCTTTTGGTGCATCATGTTAAAACTGTTGCAGCAACTGCAGAGCCTTGGTGTGTTCCCTGAAAGTTTTTTTCAGTTTCAGGAGTAGAGAGTACAAAAGTTTGAAAAGGAACCCTCTGAAATCAAATGGCGGTTCCATGGCAGCATTCAGACTCCCCACCATTCCTGAGTGTTGAGGGACCGAGATCCACCCAGATAGCAACTGTGTTTTAAAAGGGTTAAAAGTTTCACCAGGTTGTTTGTTTATTTTGCATTCCTCAACATATTCATTGTATTTTTAATGACGATAACAAATTTGATCATAACCAAAGAAGGCAACAGATTCTGGCACTCATGACAAGGCAGCATGTACAGCATTTCTTCTCTACTGTTAGAGGGCAGGCTAATTCTTCCCCCTCTCAAATACTTTTACAGCACATCATCTTCTCTACCCTTGATCTCTCCCTTCCTTTAAATCGGGGGGTTCTCAAACTTCTTTGCATCAAGACCCCCTTCTGACTACAGGACCCCAGGAGAAGGGACCCAAGCCTGAGCCCGCCCGAGTCCACCACCCCAGCCGGGGCCAAAGCTGAAGCCTGTAACCTGAGTCCCACCACCCAGGGCTGAAGCCCTTGGGCTTTGGCCCTGGCCAGTGGGGGTTGAGCTTCGGCCCCGGGCTCCAGCAAGTCTAATGCCAACCCCGGTGACCCTATTAAAACAGGGCTGCGACCCACTTTGGGGTCCCAACCCACAGTTTGAGAAACTCTGCTTTAAATCAATGATCAGTATAATGCCCTTTTGTCTGTAAAAGACAACCAGTGGGTGGAATACTTTGCCTAATAATATAGTCATTGTAAAGTCATTAGAGGTATTCAATCTGAGATTAGATAAATATATGGAAAGTATAATATGGAGTTGGTCCTGATTGATGCAAGGAATTGAACCAGAGTTGAATGCCTTGCATCACTTGAGAGTAATTCTATGCTATCCTTTATTTTTGATAGTTACCTTTTTCAAATGACATTGTCTGCACTGAGATTCCATTTACTTTCTACTGCTTTCCATTTTTCACAAACCATAATTAAGTTTGGGTTTTTTTAGTCTCAAAATTTACAGCAGTTTTCTTCATAGACTAAAAACCTTGACTGACTTTCAGGTTTTCCCAACTCAGTTGATTTAGATGTAAACTTAATTTCTGTTAAAGGCACAAACTCTTTGAATAAAAATGTATGAACCTGTTTATATCAACCCTTTGATCTTGCACACTGTTTTTGTTCTGTTTCAGTTGCTTAAGAAAATGTCAGTCCGGTATATTAGACGGATTGTCACCTCTCCCTTCTATTGAGGTCAAGCCAATTAGGAAGCAGCTTTAGTTTGTGCACAGTCATGTTTTCCCCCCATTGAGAGGGTCCCATGCTGGTTAACTTTCAAAGTTGAATCCCACAGAGAACCAAGCACTAAGCAATCCTGAGCAAAAACAGCCACTGGCTTTACCATTAATAGGACAGTTAGGAACTGACCCAAAATACTGGCTCAGTTTATTAAAGACTGGACCAGTAAACTTCCCAATCAGCTTCTCAACACAAGAGTTATTAACTATGCTAAGCCATTTAATAAGCAGATGCTTTATTAACAAACTTCTTTGAAGTAATTGTTCTATCACAGTTCTTTTCTCATGGTATGAGATATAAAGGAAAAAGGCCATCTGATCCAAAATCCTAGTCCTTTATTTGATTTATCTTAATCTTAGTCTCTTTAGTCTTAGTCATAAAAAAAAAATCTACTATAATTCTCGTTTATTTACACTTTCAACTGCAATTGCATAGTATTACAGTGTGAATTATTCCATGATTATTAATCTTTGCAGATAATAGTTCTGTATTCCATATTTACTAATGAGTTCCTACATTTTCTAATGATGATCATTAGATTTTGAAAGCCTCACCCATGGATACAATTTATTTCTATAATTTACATGTACATCTCTACCCCGATACAATGCTATCCACGGAAGCCAAAAAAATCTTACCACGTTATAGGTGAAACCGTGTTATATCGAACTTGCTTTGATCCGCCGGAGTGCGCAGCCCCTCTCCTCCGGAGCACTGCTTTACCGCATTATATCCGAATTCGTATTATATTGGGTTGCATTATATCGGGATAGAGGTGTATATTTTCTAAAACCTCTGTAAGGTCACCTTGAAGTCTCTTCCTTTCTAACATTATGTTCATTACCTTAAACTGCATCCTATGTATGGACCCAATCCAACACACACTGCAATCAATGGAAAGACTCCCATTTACTTCAATAAGAATTCAGACAAACCCCATGGCAATAACATCCTGTGTAGTGCAGTGTATTGCAGTGACCAATACACCACTTAACATTCCAATGAGATGTAACAATAATAGCATCACCTTCTCTTGTTTTGCTTTTCATCCGTTTGCTTTTTTTGACTACAGTAGGGCATTGTGTTTTTACATTTCCCTTTATTTGGCCATTTTATACATTTGTCAGTGAGTGGTATTATCTCTGACAGCAGTTACTAGCTCATGTTGACAAAGGTATGGAGCTGCACTGTCCCAGTGCTCACTGGCACACAGGGGAATGTGCAGGCATATCATCTGTGGGGATGGTGCAGCCAACTTCCCTCTGTTCACTAGGCCAGGACCAGAGCAGGGCACTTTGGCCCAGCCCCTTCGCCACCTTCTTAAATGTGGATTGAGCCCCTAGTGGTACATGGAGGGAAGGTTCCTTGTGCAAGGGATAGGGGAAGAAAAGCATCTTGCTTCCTCTCCCCACCTGTGCACCTATTCTGTACCCAGAAAAAACTGGCCCTTCTGTTTTTCAAACTCCTTTCTAGTCCTATAAACAAACACAGAGCAATAAATAAATAAGTACAAACAAGGTAGCTGGTTCTACCATGGCACATTTCTTTCCTTGCAGAAATTTTATATTTATCAAAGTCCAATATTTTGAGCCAACTATGATGCAATAATGAATACTTCAGTAGTAGATTTTTTCTTCAGTAACACAGTGCTTAGCACTGCAGGGTCTGCAGGAAATAACACTGGAACTTCGAACAATGGAAGTAAATTAGCAGGAAAGAAAACAAAACAACAAAAAAGTTGAGGCACTCTTTGGGCAACACTTGTAAGAAGTTGCATGTATGATACTGGAAAAAAGTTGCTTGTGAAAAATACTTAGCTTTGGAAGATTGCTTTTTATATGGATTTTTATGTGGTTTTAAATGCTTCACAATTTAGACATTTGGTAATTCAATTAATTCAAATCTGTTTTTAAAAGAAAATGTGAACTAGCGAGAAGGCCACTTAAGTTTTGTACCTATATTTATTCATACTAGCCAGATTTCTTTTAAAAAGCAAAACAAAAACATTAAGTAGTTGCACACTCCCATCTAGTGGGCATCTAACATAACTGCAGTTTGATTTTTGAAGAAGGAAAATGTGTTGCTTGGAGCCAATGTTATACAGTACAAAATAAATAGAGATTTCAAAAAAGCTGCACTGAATGCCTTGTCTTTTTTTGTATAATACATAACAGATACACAGAGGAAAGCTAAAGTATTTTATTAATAATTTATTGTCCGTAAGAAAGACTGGCTAATGGTAGTTTTCAGTAAAAACCTTTACAAGACCATTGCATCACAAATATACAGACACTATAAAAACTGTGTCATGGTGGTTTTGGTTCTAAACAGGTATGCAGAGGGTCCCCAACACACTTTCCAAGAAGGGAAAAATGTTTACAATTCTAAAATACAGCAACCCATTTAAGACATTTCCATATATCTGACCCAGAAAATATCAGATCTCGTCTAACCTATGTACAGCTGGAATCGCATGAACATGCTGAAATCCTTATAATGAAATGCCAAACCTCAGTGGGGGGAAAAAAAATACATACAGTGAAGCCCTGATTATAATAATAGTCAGGGTTCTAGTTTAATGGCACACTAACACCACTAGATTCAGTGGAAAACAAATTCACAAAATATCTACAAAATCTAGTTAAAACTATTAAAATCAAAACTGTACATAAAATTTACAAAAAAGATTGGAGAAAATTAATTTGCATTAGAACTATATAAATACATGTATCATGCTAACTTGGTGAAGTGGTATGTGGTTTGTTTGTTTGTTTTAAATTTAACACACAAAGTAAGTACAAAAAACACTTTCAGAAATGGCACAGCCAATGGAAACCTTTGATCTGTCCAATTACAGTAGGTCAGGAAATGGAAATAGGCTAATATGTTGAAATGAGCTGCATGATCCAGTGCAGCCATGCCAGTTTTAGCTCACTAAACAAACGCATTCAAGCACTGCTGCCAAGAAAAAAAAAAAAAAAAGCTCTTCGAGAATCCTTAAAATTCATTCAAGCCTAGGCACTTTTGTTGAGTGTGAGTGTCAGACTTCTGTATGTTGTTGAGAATCAAGTGGAGGAATTGTCACATCTTCAAAGTGGCTGTCATCTCCACTCTCATAGTCACTCATCATTACCTCAGACCCCATTTCACAGCATGCTGACACATCGGAGCACGAAGCCGTGGAAGTGTACACAGACAGGGACATGTTGTCTACAGTGGGTGCTTCGAAGTCTCTATTGTACCCTAAAGTGTAAGAAGCATAAGGTTCTCTATAATTACTGTTGACTCCACTGGTTGTGTTCTGAGGTTCTGACATATCTGCTGGGTAGTGATGGGGAAGGTACTGATTAAGGTTGAACCTCTGCCTGCTTCTTGTAGAAGAACCCAAGCTGCCCACCGCCGGCATGTCTCTGGGTGGCTGTATGGATTCAAACTGGTCACTGTATTCTGGTGGTAATGGCGGGAGCTCATCGGGTGCAGGAAAGTCATCAGGTGGAGGTGGGAAATCACTTTCTATGTCATAGCCTCCAGGATAGTAATCTGTATCTATGGCATTTGGATCTGTGTAAAGGGGAGCTGGCTCTTCAACCACCTCATAATTCGGGTATTCCTGAATACCGGGCAGTTCAACACTTGGCATCCAATCTGATGTATCCCAATGATAACCTGCGGTGTGAAGTGGGTTTAAAAAAAAAAAAAAAAAAAAAAAGTTGTATTAGTGTTTTGCCCTCAAAGTACAATTGTACTGGAAAATCAACACATTGTACTGAAGACAACATGACCACTAGTAATAAGGACATAACTTATGTTAATTACTTCTGGAGCAATCTGCTCCTGGTTTCACAAAGACATTTAACACAAAACAACTTTCTGGTATGCCATGCATTAAACATTTTATTATTTTGTCCAAATTTGGAGTTTTAATATTTTGGTCATCTCACCAAAAGTGGGAGGCGCTGCAGTTCACCTATGGGATGTGCTGACACAAACAATGGAATACAATCATTCTTTTGGTAAAAAATAACCAAAACAGCCTCCCTGAGGAATCTAAATTCCTATGGATCGACACTTGTTGTGTAGTTACTGATTACACTGATATCAGTGGTCTTTTTTCCTATGAATATATATATTTAGAATATATAAACCTTGTGCTTCCTACTAAGAGTAGTAATCTATGTTTGGTAAAGTATATAAAATTCTTAAAGTAACTTTACCATTCTACTTAAGATTAACATACTGATTCCACTAATTACTGTCCTTCAACTCTATGACTACTTCAGTAATGGAATCCTGCAGTATATAATTATTAAACATATTTGTAAAACCTTTTCATCTCTATTAGTAAAGACATTCGCATTCAAACAAAAACAAAAATCACAAGATTAAATTTATCATGCATAAATAACAGAACTGCTCCCTGTTTGTAAGCTTTTTTTCTGAGTAAGTATAAAATGCTCCATTAGAGACTGGAAGCCAAACTAGTATCAGTGGTGGAAAACACCACTCAGTTTAATGCCTTTTTACTTTTCAGATGCGCACTAAAAAGGAAAAATGTTACAGGATCTAAATAAGATGTGAAGTCTAGCAAATAAACAGTAATTATTGCAAACAAATACACAGCAAACAACTGAAGGTAAGTCAGTATTAAAATCCAAATATTAACAAAGAGTTAAGTGAATATCAATGAACAACTGCATGCAGAAGTCACCTCTTGAATTGCTGAGGTCAGGAACAGCAAAAGACTCTTTAGATGGCAAAGTGAGAAGAAAAAAGGAGAAAAGATTTGAATTAGGAATCAAATAGGTAAACTAATGTGAAGGCATACAAATAACAGCTATACAGCATGATGCTTCTGATGGACATGCTATGCTCCCTTACTTTTCTCTATTATAATATTGGGGAGGGTAAATCTGCCATTAAGGGCATGTCTACACTGCAAAGACTTCTGTGGCTGGCTTGTGTCAGCTGACTTGGGCTTGCGGGGCTCAGACAAAGGGGCTGTTTAATTGCTTTGCGATGTTGGTGTTTGGACATTGGCTGCAGACCAAGCTCTGGAAGCCTCCCACATTGCAGGGTCCTAGAAACCAGGCTCCAGCCCAAGCCCAGTCATCTACACCGCAATTAAACAGCCCCTTAAGCCCGGGCCCCATGAGCCCGAGTCAGCTGGCTCGGGCCAGCCGCAGGTTTATAATTGCCGTGTAGACCTACCCTGAGTTACACCTGTGCAACCAACGTAATGGGTTATACTGGGGTAACAGAGGGCAAAATTTGCTTCCTGTCCTGTTGAATCTAGAAGGGCTGGAGCGCCTTCTTTAGGCACATGGATTATGAGAACATGAGAGAATAAATACAAATTTAGAGACTTCTCAAGATATTGCTGAGCAGAGGCAAAATCAGTCCTTGCTTAGGCAAAACTCCCAGTAAAGTAATTTTTGGGAGTTTTGACTGAATAAGGGTGGCAGGATTTGGCCTGATAATTGCTTCTTTGTTCTGCATGGTTTTATATATACACCTCTACCTTGACATAACGCTGTCCTCGGGAGCCAAAAAATCTTACTGCATTATAGGTGAAACCGTGTTATATCGAACTTGGTTTGATCCGCCGGAGTGCGCAGCCCCGCTCCCCTGGAGCACTGCTTTACCACATTATATCTGAATTCGTGTTATATCGGGTTGCATTATATCGGGGTAGAGGTGTAATTCTTCTTACAATAAACAGAGCTCTGGGTTTTCTTTTTAAGCATAAGTCTACCACTAAATGCATACAGAAGATGTAAATTTGCAGGGTGTTTGGTAAAGCTTCAGGGTAGTTTAAATATCAACCCAGGTAAAATATTAAATGATTAAAAATAAAAAACTTGAGTCTCTGAAGAATTGTTTTAAAGATACTAAATGTCTGCATCTCTCCATCTTATCTTGATACTTGGCTACTGTTCAGATCACTTGTAACTCCCAATAAAAATCCCACAAACATCATTTTTTTCTCCTTTCTAACCATTAGAACCACAGAAAATTGCATTAGTCTAATTCTTTCAAAGGTTTCTTCCCACCCACTCTCACAACTCTGCCCATTATAGATGGAATACACTGTAATTTGAAAACCTTTGATCAAGCACTAGAAAAGTATACTAGTGAAATGTTTTCCTGGCACTTGTAATTAGAAGGGGAAGTCTGTGCTTTAATCTACTTGCCCTTCTGTTTATATATTTACTCTAAATACTACATAATACTTAGTTTTTATAGGGCAGTAATTCAAATGGAAACCACAGCTACAATAAACAATTTTATATTCTAGAGGTGGCTTCACTCTGAACAAGGTTTTAATTGCTAAATCCTTTTTAGGAAAGCGTAATACATCCTTTCTAATTAAGGAATACAGATTATTCAGAGGGGCAGGAATACACTTTTTCTCAGTAGGTGATCCCTGGAGTCTATTTCAGCCCAATGCCTGAATCAGCCTCTGCAGATCCATGAAGGGGATGGGAAGGAATGGATTATTTTCATTGCATTGGATCTTTGCCCTCACCCTTCCTCTGGCCTGCTGAAGGCAACTGGTCTGGAATGGGATTCCATGCAGTTCACAGTGTATGCACTCCTGCATGGACTTGACTATCTAGTCCCTACCTTGATTATCCAGCTCAGAAACCAGAAATACCTTGGGTTTGCAGGTAGGGGGACCTCTGCAGCCACAAAGCAAGGGCCTGGGATTTGATCCACAGTCAATATTTTGAGCATATAATTTTATAAGGAAAGTAGTCTTTGTGTTACAGATTCTCAATATATCAAAAAGTGGGATAGACTCATCGGCAATGTTTTGTATCTTCTGGAGATGATGGAGTGTAAATAATTACATTATTGAAAGTTGTGTTTGTGTGTGAGGATGAGAGTAGGGGCTGTGCGCTGGCCCAGATCCAAAGACCACTGATGTCAGTGGGTTGATTCTCACTGATTTCAAAGGGCTTTGAATCAAGCCCATTGTGCCTAAGGCAGGCAAAATGCCAGCCGGAATGCACGAGCCCCACCGCTTCCCTTTACTTGGTGCAATGTGTGCCAACTCCCCTCACTGCTGGCCCAGCTCTGTTGCGCAGTTTTGAAGGACAACTAGCCCATGGCAGCACTCTCTCCCCACCCTGTCTACATGCTATAGAGCCTTGTGCAACAAGACTATAAGGACTAGGATTGTGCCTGGCATGCTGCACAGGTATTTGTGGAGAGGAGGCACCTCCAAACAACAGGCCAAATTTTGTTAGGTGCATAAATTTAGGCACTCACATTTGAAAAATTGTCCATACATTTTATATATCTGTACTGAGAATACACACAAAAACAGGAAAACAGACGCTACTAAAAATACACACATTTTCTGATCAGTAAACAACATTTCATAGTTGCCCATCTACTTTACTACCACATTACTACAAGACAAAAACATGCAATATTCTGCCAAAGCAGTAAATAAAAAAGTGAAAACACATATATACCTTCTTTTTCCACCGAGTCAACAACAGCATTGACAAGGTGTATTACAGTCACTATGGAAGCTTGTAAATGGTATGGAAGGAGCAAATTAAAACAAACCTATAGTTAGTATCAATGTAAACAGCATACATGTATATAAAGACATAACAATAAAAATAAGTTTTCAGTGCTTTACTACCTTAACAAATAACAACGTAATATGAAATTATATATATAGTCTTTAATTTATTCTTCTGTATAATGGCAACTTGATACCATAACTAGTCCCGAAACCCAAATAATGTATGCACAAGCACAGGGTTTTTTGGTTAGATAGGAATTTCTGAAATGTTTTGTCACCAAATGACTTTAACTGTGGTACTTACTCTAGAAAGATTATAAAATGGACTTTTCTCAAGGACACCAATGGGGAGGTTAAAGGTATTAAACTAGGGCTCATATATATATTTTCCACTTTAAAATCAAAAATGGTTGGGGAATCTTCCAATGAAATGGGATTGAAAATACTAGTGAGGATATAAAAAAGAGAACGAATAAGGAAAATACCAAGTTATCTACATAGTTACCTGAGCAATGTGTTTTTATAATAACTAGTTTTTATAGTAATATAAGCCGCACTAGTAAGCTAAGTCGTCTCGTGCATAGCTGAATTTCAAAGGCCTTAGCACTTGCTATGCCAAATCAGTGTCACAATGCTATTCTACTTAAAAACAAACAAACAAAATGAATACAAATGAAAACAAAAAGTTTACTAGACTGTTTGTGTGTGCGTGCTCTCTGTCTAGGGAGGGGAAAAGGAACAGGAGAAAAAAGTAGTACTCTTGCAAAGTCAGATTCTACCTCATATACACATTATTACTGAAATGACTAGCAATTGCATGTACATATTTGAGAGCGGATTTGGTTTCATGGGCACCTTTCTGACCCAATGTCCAGCAGAAGAGCTGAGTGACATTCTCTAGCTACCAAAATGGCATGAAAGAAGCACTGCTGTGATGCTAAAGCTGGCTGTTTTGGGATATGGTATTAAAAGAAATTTCTTGCATTAAAGTTAAAATTGATATCTGGCTCCTTTAAAGGGGGAGGAGGGAAGAAAGAAAAGTGACTGATTACTGTTCTGGCCAAAACTGTTCTAAATGAGGGTCCAAACTTGCCATTGCTTCATGTCTAGAACTCCCACTGAAGCCAATGGGAGTTTTGTGTGCCTCAGTGGTTTAAAGCGGATTAAAGGTTAGTCTCTCCCCTATAACTACATTTTCATTGCCTTCATTGCTCCAGGTAGGATATAACGTGACATATGGTACTTTTCACATCTATCTTTATCTGTTCACTTTCCCATCAATATGTGATTGAAAATCCGGATAAAGATATTTGGAGATTATGAGGTGAAGAAGTGCTATTAATATAACAGCAGCTTGCTTTTTAATGAAAACAGAAGTTTTAAAAAAACCCACCTGCTTATATATGTCTCAACATTTTGCCAATAGACTGGGTATCATTTTATTCTGATGAGCTCTTATGTACACCACTAATACACATGTAACTTCACACTAATAAAAAGACAACATCATTCTACTTTGGTGAGAAGTAGAATTTACTTTGTTCCTAAGTAATTAAGGAAGCTCAAGTAGATACATAAACAGACATCTTAATTTAATCATTTTGGATTTATTAACACAGGTAAGGTTACTATCCATTTAGAAAACTGTGTTCAATCATTTTCCTTAACCTTGAAACTTTGTAAATGAAAATGATGTGTTCATATAAAAGCAAAAGGTGTCTGTAATTAGAATGAAAATAAAATTGAATGAAAGCTTCCCAATTAGTAAAAAGCAAAGACTGAAAATTAAGTTCCCAGAGTCACCATCAAAATACTATTTACACTGATTATAGAATAATATTCTTGTTTTATGTATTGGTATGTTTTTGATACACGGACGTTTTGTATATATTCATATCTGATCATGACAAAAGCCAGATAATTACTACTATACTTCTACAGTAAAATCCCTTTTGCACAACTTCCTTCATTACTAATATAATCCAACTTACAAGCAGTCCCTTAAACTCTGCTCTCACTCAGTACTGATCTGATCCATATGGGAGCTGAGGCCGCAGCAAGAAAAAAAAGGAAACAAATGAAACTGTAACACCAAAAAGTTTTACTGAAAGCTGAATGTCAAAGCTAAAACTACACTTGTGCAGAGGCTAATTTTTTTTATAAAGAGGACCTGGATAAACTTGTAACCAATGATTACATATATCAAGAAACTTTTGTACCGCCTACCACCACCAAACACCTAATACTGAATCTGTCGTTGTTAGTACTTTACAGTGGAATAAATATTTTGTCAGGATACAGTATTTAACATGAAATGTAATACAGCTGAAACACTTATTTAATTTTACAGGTTTAAGTAGCCTTCAGGAACTAACCTATAGAGTATGTAAATAAAAATATCATATATTACATATATATACATATATATATATATAAAATCTATGTATGGATATAGGTAACTATATACACATCTATATGGGGTGATAGGCAGGGAAACAAATGCGCGTGAGCAATAGAAAAGAATGATTAGGCATTACATACCATTGTCATCGCATGACTCTGACTGGAAGGAGCTAAGGGACTGGACCTCAGACATACTTTCTCTAGTGCTGTAAGGATGAGAGGCCTTTTCCTCCAGAGGCTTCTTTGAAAGGCAAGGATCAAGATCTACTACTTTAGCTGAAAGCAAAAAGAAATGTAATGTCAAAAAATTAATGTACTATGGATTGAATATTCTTCATAAAAATTAATGCCCCCAAGGAGTCTGAAAGTATTTGTGACAAAACCTCCGAGCAAGAGGCAACTCCCACTGCCAGTAAAATATATCTGTGTACACTGTTCCTCGTATGTGATGTATCTCGTGTCTTGCTGTTTACAATAAAATCTAATGGACTCAATATTTTTTCTTTGTGTAAAACACATCCATAAACTCATAGCCCTATATTAGTACTATAGACTCAAACTCTGAATTCTAAATATAGTTGTACCACAAATATATTTTAACAAAAGATGATTGCTTACTGTCATAGTCAAAATCCCAGCTAGGTTTCTGAATTGAGTCACTGTCTGAAGGAGAGTTAGATGGAGGTGGCGGAGGCAAGTTAGGTGCCACACTGCAGACAGCCACTGCCTTTCGGTGGCCATGTACAGAATCTGGGTTAAAGGTACTAAACTCAGGATGCTCTGGGATGGTCGACCCCTCAAAAGAATTCCTGTCAAGATTGTTCCTGGAGTCACTTGGAATGCTTGGAGTATAAGAAATGGGACGAACAGGCACCTGGGGTGGGATATCTGAGTAAATGTTCTTATTCAGTTTTGAATCAAAATATGGTCTTTGCAAGAAAGTTGTTGTTGTTGTTGTTCCCAGGTGTTTATCTTCCGACTCTGGCTGGTGTTTCTTCTTTCTACTGATCAGTTTGCGGCAGAAAACAAAAATCCCAACTAATAAGAAGATTCCCGCTATGAAAACAATAATTCCGATTACTTCTGCTAAGCTAATGTTCCAAGATGTTGAAACGTATTTATTGAGAACAATCTCTGCACAATATTTTCCTCCAAATCCATGGCTACAATTGCAGTGATATGAGCCATGTGTGTTCTCACAAAGGGCACCATTGAGACATGGGTTTTCTGTACATTCATCAACATCAGTCAGGCACCTGCCAGAGCAGAGAAATAATAGTGAATGTTGATGCTAATTAACTAATACTACATGAAACTCCTAGTACTCAGCAGTTGCAGATTTGTTTTGTTTTTTAATATACAGAATTTACATTTTGCTGTACAATTTGCTATTTTATTATTTACTGTTTTCTGATCTGGGGAGTACAGATACTATTTTTACCTGCGTTTTTTCACTGCTGTTTCCCCCAAAATAAAAAAGGGGTTGTTAACTCTTCAAGTGTGGAGGGCACAAATGTTACCACAGCATCTAGGGGGTCAAGCATAAATTTCTCATTGCTAAGTGACATCCATTTTACACTTTCCTAAAATATAAGTTTTTCAAAGATGACAAGGCTGAGACACCAAACTTTCTTCACCATTTCAACCTTGTACCATCAACAATATTAACTGAACTGGTTTGTCTATGTCCAAACTAGAGTCCCTAAACCCATATCCCATAATGGGATCTACTGATGTGAATTCCACTCGGGTACAGGCTTCTGTATAAGTGAATCCCACTGGAGGAGCTGGAGCTTCACTTGTAAGCTTCATGCCTCCTTATCTGTGGTTTTTCATCTTGACACAAACAATTTTATTAGGGCAAGATTTGGCCATCCTTATTTATGCTGAGCAGCACCTTATACTGCAAATAGCAGAAGCTCCCATGCTTGAGGTGTGATAGGGAAGTTCTAATGCTTTTTGCTGCCAAGCTGCTGAAGAATTATGTTTGAGCACTTTGCTCAGAAACAACTGTGAAACAATGTGAATAAGGACAAAACATTGCAGTTTACAGAATGAACTGCAAATGACATTTTCAATTTTCCATTACGGCATTAGTTGATTAAAAACAGATTAGGACAAGACTGCCTCTTTTGATCCTGACACAAAAATATGAGTGCTTCCTTATTTACAAATATACAAACTGAAAATATTAACATACTGATGAGTCTTTCCTTCAGAAAGGGAAATTAGGTCTATAAATTCCACACCAGCTGATATGGAAAAGACAGCCCTAAAAGAAACGCTTTTCTCTTAAGACAGTGTGGATCCAGTGATCAAATGTGCAAGGAATACAGCTTCCAAATTTATGTTGTTTGCATTGTGATGTACTACTATGAGAGCTTTGAAGGTTTAATATTCTGGACAGTCTTTGTCATGAAGGAATCCAGATACATCTCTAATGTGCATTTGAGTAAGATATAAACATTGTGCATACAAGGTAAGCACCTATTTTAGAACTATTAAGGGTGGGACATACTAAGCATAATTAATCTGAGTGACAGAATCTTCCTGCAAAATTTGAGTTTTCATTGTTACAAAATTCTAAGGGTTCCGGCCCATGCTAAATGTTCTTGTGTTTGTACTAATTCAGTTATGTGCTAATAAAAGTAATGTTGCTAAAACTGTAAATGTAACCAGATGTACGAAGCTACTAACCTTTCTCCACGAAAACCAGCCTCACACTCACAAACGGGCCCATCCAAACTATCAATACACTTGCCACTGTTTTTGCAAGGGTTGTCTTTACAATATGGACCCAACTGACATCTGGAAAGGGAAAAAATGTATAAATTATCTTCTTCCCATAAATGGTACAAAATACAGCCCTGATCCTGTAAAGTGTTGAGTGCCATCAACTTCAACTGACTTCAGTGGACACAAGGGTATCCGAGACCTCACAGGTCAGGCCCTAAATAAAGTAGATGGAAGAAGATATACAGAATCTTATTTATATTGTAGGACTCCAGAGGCATTCTTGTTACAGTAACACATTATAGATTTATATAAAGAGTATAGACATTGAATGTAATGACTTGCATTTTTATAACAAACAATGAAGACGTACCTCTGACCAGTGTACTGTCCTCTGCACTGGCAGACAAAATCATCACTGACCGAAATACAAGTGCCACCATAAAGGCAAGGATTGGAGGCACATGGATTGACACTCACTTCACAATGGGTTCCCATAAACAAAGCAGCACACTTGCAATAATAACCTAAAGTCAAGCAAACACTGTATGAAAGGCATGCCTTTAGTGCATTCAAAGAATCTACCAATTCAAACCTACGGGGGTGGGATGGGGGAAAGGGCAGGTTGGTAGTCAATATCTCCTCTGAAGGGAAAGGAAATCTAACTTCTCAAGTTTTAATCAAACAAATAGAAAAAAGAACCCAAAATGGCTTGGATGGAGACAATATTTGTTAATAGAAATATAAACAATTCCAGAACCCACACCCACTCAACACCCCTCTTAGAAAAAACTTATGGCCCAGGATCAGAGGATTGGATAAGTGACTTAAAACAACCAGCAAAAGAATAAATAAAGCCTACCTCCATTGGGCAGTGGATTGCATATGCCTCCATTCTGGCAAGGACTGCTTGAACAGCCTTCAGTAGCAGTGAGTAAACACCCAGGAGATACATCTACAGATTCTTCCATATGTGCATAATTCCGCGGTTTGCTGTTTAGTGGTAGCTCTTGCCCATTAAGTACAATGGAATCCATACATCCTCTGAAACCATTGCTGACCTGTGGACTCCTCCCATGCCTTGTACCTTGTTGCCGAACATGTCCACCAAAAAATACATAGTTATCTAGGTTTAGTGTTCTAAGCGTGCCAGGAGCAGTACCAGATGCAGTGTGCACCCTGTCCAGAACCAGCCGGGCATAGTTTCCATCCACTTCAAGAGACACTGAATGCCAATGACCATCATTAATCTGAATACTCTGTACTGAGACAATGCCAGGACCACTGCCACAGTCAAATTTATACTGTAGCCTCCCATGGTGAATCTATGTAGGAGGAAAACAAAACAAACACCCACACATCATTAGCTTTTATTTTACTCAATGTGACAATCAACTAACATTATCACCTTAAGCAAATATGCTAAATAGTTATGCCAGTAGAGGTTTCCAATTATGTTAAAGAAATGACAAAGCATTATTAGATGTTGTTCATACAGGAGGTTTATTGATGTTATATTTCATGATGATGATGAATCATTGCGCATATGGCTCTTTGTCTGGCTTAATTAAAATGTGTGTGCTTTACTTTGTCTTTGTTTTTTCCTGTGGTAAAGGATGTGACAGATTATTAAACAGATTAATTAGAGAATGTTTGAAGAACCAGGGTCTCCTTCTTCAGTGTTCCCACTTGGGAGCGGTTTCAAGAATATATCTTCAATATCATTTCTGTATGATATTATCAGCATATTTAAAAAAGACTGATCTTTATTTTAAAGCTGATAGTTTTAGATAAATACCATCAGCTGTAACAAGAGTGAAGGATCAGTTTTATTAAAGAAAAGGAATTATTACACATTTAAAAAAAGCTTTTGATAAATGTTTGCTGTCATCTGGATAAATAACAATACGTTTTTTACTTTGAAGGCAATATTCATTATGAAAATTCTGCAATGATGGAATTATTAAATCTTTAAACTCTGGTAATAAAAATATCTTTTAATTAGGCTGATGTAAAAGCAAAGTATGAGGTAGAGTTTTATGCAATGGTAGATTATAATATACCTCTAAGATACTATAGTCTGTTCCTCGGGCATACATGACAACTGCATGGGTTGAATATGTTCTAAGCCTCATTGTGAGCTTCATTTCCTCTTTGTTTTCATTTTCCAAGAGACGATATTTCACATAGCTGCTCCCAGTAAATGTCACCGACGAACCAACTGATGCTTAAAAAAGACAGACAGGCATGAAATGATTTAACACAAGATTAAAGCCAAAGTTCCCTTTCAAAGTACTGCAGACTTATCCAAAGCATTTCAGAATTAAAATCTCACCAGGACACTGGCCAGGCTTGTCATTATGGCAAACACAGGTGTACTTTCCTTCCTTAAGATCTGCTATACATTCAGTACCTTCGGGGCATGGATTTCCTTCACACACATTATTCACAAGGGGGCACTTCCCTTCTGTAAAACAGAATAAGTGGTTTATTTTTCAGGCATGGTAATTTAAAGCAAAACCACCTTGAACATAAAATATAAAACAAAGTTCTTAACTTTAGACAATGGGAATGAAAGTGGTAGTTATTTTGGGTGACTGACAAGAAAATAGGCTAGGTAGCAAGTATATACGATAGCTATGGAATTCCTAAACAGTCATGATTTCAGCGCCTGCCAGCAGAAACTCTGAAATAAAAATGTGCCAGCTTACCAAGGTAAATCCAGGTAGATATTATTTTAGTGGAGGTTTTGTTTGTTTGTTTGTTTGTTTTGTTTTTTTGAAGGCCTTCAAAAGATGTGATCCCTCACCTACTATAAAACCTTAATTATTTTAGAAAATAATACTGTACCTATTTTTTTTTTATTTTTTAGAAAAGATTCATAGGACAGATCCTCACGTGGTGTAAATCAGCATAGCTTCATTTACTTCCATGGAGGGTCTGACTCGATCCATCCTGTTCTGCAGCCATGTTTTACTATGCCAGTTGAAGCTAAGGCTCTTGGCACTGTCCAGATGTTGTGTGGAGCAACATTCTAAGCAGCACCAGGGAGATAGAAAGGTGCTTTGCGTGGACTTGCATGTCAAAAGACAGGCAACTATCTGAGCCTTCAATCAAGAAGCAAGGTAGGGCTGCAGAATGGGATGTTCACTTTTATAAAACAAATAAGTAGAATGCTTTAGAAACCAAAAACCCTCTTATGGCTTTACACTGGATAAGCTATCAAAAGGTGGACAGCTGTATGTGGGGCAAGAACGACCCCAAAATCATTTCCTTATTCTTCTCTTATTTAGCATGAAAGGGTGCAATTGTGTCAATGGTGGCTA
Organism: Chrysemys picta bellii; assembly: GCF_011386835.1. Taxonomy (NCBI): domain Eukaryota; kingdom Metazoa; phylum Chordata; order Testudines; family Emydidae; genus Chrysemys; species Chrysemys picta. The sequence continues at coordinate 84,086,956 of NC_088795.1, forward strand.
TAGCATATTTTTAGTGTTTGGACTATAAAATGAATGTACCATTAATATCTCTGGTTGTTTGAAATTATATCATTTATTTTCAGGGTACATCTTTTCCTTACCTTTGCAAAGACAAACTGCTGTTCTGTGATGACGTGGAGTGACAAAACTCAGCCTGGCTGTGCTGTGGGTTGACATGGAATTCTCATCTATGGTCACTTTTTCTTCACAAAATTTCCAAGGACATTCCAAGCCTGCACAAAGCTTGTGGAAAACGTCAAGTATCCGGACACCTAAGATCTCTTCAAGGTCAGCTACAGAGGAGTTTATCTTCTGGAGTAGAATTCTGGTTGGATGTTGAGAACTACCAGATTTCTCAACAAGCAGTAGTACATCGAGGTTTGAAGGAGGATCAGAGGGTTGCAAACTAACAATCTGTATGTCACTTCTTCTCACACCCAAAATATTTCTTAAAGCTCTCTGGAAATTGCGCCAGTAGTCACCAATGAATTCTTCAGGTGCGAGGTTTGCAAAGCGTATAGCAATGCTGTGGTTTAGCAATTCTTGCGTGATTTGTCTGATGTGCACTGTAATGTCAGCTGCAGTAGTAAATTTTCCATCTGTAACAGTGACATTCAGGAGGTACTGTCCTATGTCTAGCCTTTTATGTGCTATCAGTTTACCCCCTGTGCTAGAGACAGAGAATAAGGATTCCATCTTGGGATCCAAACTGTATGTTAAAGTGTCATAAACATCTTGATCAGTTGCATGGATTTTCCCAATGACACCACCTGAATATTCTTCTCCAAAGGCTGTAATAAAGATTTCTAGCGGCAGAATTGCCGGGGGATAGATGCTCTCCTCAATAATTCTAATGTCAATGTAAGTCAAAGATGACAACTGAGGTTTTCCATTATCTGCCACCTATTAGAAAATAGAGAAATAAAGAATCAATTTCTGCTTTGTCTCATCAGATTTTAACAGAAACATTTACTGTACTGTAGAGAGTAAAACAACCTTGCAAGATGCTGCTTTCAGAAAAAGTTATTTTTCTTATAAGAAGATGCATTATTAAAGTTTCATACATAACACAGGTCTTGATAGAGAACCTAGCAGCCACAACATAAATAGCTCATATCAAAATTATAGATGTATTTCTATTATCTGTGCAATACAATTTAAACTCATAAAGCACCAAGGACACCTTTTAATACTGTCACTGCTATTTATTAAAACAGGGAAAAAAGTTGTCAGTGTGAAGCTCCAAACACATTATTACACAATACTAGCCACTGATTCATAGTTTTCAGGCAATAATATCACAGCAAATATGAAAAGGTAAGGATCTGAAATAAATTTTCAAGTCCTAGTGATTCACTAAGTATCTAAAAAAAATTTAATCTTCAAAGATTAAACAGATACGCTGTTTATAAGAGTAGATTTCTTTGCATTTCCAGATGTGTTAACAAATAAGAAATGCACAGTAGCTTGTTTCAGACAGCAGATGGCGCTTGAAGTTTTTTTTTTTTTCAAACATGGAACTATCTTACAGTCACAATGACTCATGCAATAAACATCCAACACACACACTTCTCCATACAGTCATTGGGAGAACCTCAGTTAAAACAAATCCAAATTGCAAAATGCCAAACATTACATTAAACTGAAAAGGCAGAAAGTTATATTTAATTATATTGTGTTTCATGATTTGTCATTGTGATGAATAAAAATATCCTGTGATGGTATTTGCTTCAAATAACTATACAAATTATCTTCAACAGTATCAGACTGTGTAGCTCCAACAAAATTCAAAGACTTTTTAAACATGATACCAGTGAACCCACAACCCATTCTGGCACAAGGACACATATTGTGATACAAAGAGAGGAAAAATAGAATAGGAGAGTGAGATAATGTCCTCCCACCCTTTTCCTTCCATTTTTCTCATCCTTCCCTTCTCAGTTGTTCTTCTCTTTGCATTACCTCTCTGGAGCAGAGTTCTGTCACAACTCGAATAGGACACATGGTACAGAGTGGCACAGGAAAATCATATGTTGTGTTAAAAAAATCTGTATAGTTATTGTATTACTATTAGAGATGGTTAGTGCTCTTGAAGATAGGCATAGGAAAATCATTTTATATTTTCATACACAAATCCAAACTTATGAAAATCTGAACATAAGATTTTTAAAAGGTATTACATGTGTGCAATATTTACCATTTTAATATTGTATAATCATTGTAGAAAGATGGGCTTATGTCTGGAAAGCTGACTTTTAGTAACCCAAATGTTTAAATAGGGAGACAGGACTCAAGCGCATGCTATGTTTGGTTTTGCCTAGATTTGACTGGTTGTTCTAAACATAAAGGGCAGAGTTTGGATCTGGGGGAGAGGTAAGAATGAAGAAAAGAGAAAGAATAAAAAAGAACAAAGGGGCATGTAGAAAAAAGAAGTAACTAAGGTGGATATATTTAAAATAATTATATTGATAGTATTCTAAATGGAACTGGTTAGGAATTTTTTGCCATAACATTTTTGCCAGAAACTTTTTGTGGAAACGTATCAGTTCAGACAGTGCTTTAATCAGGACGGTTTCTCAGGTCCAGGATGAAATTTTTGTGAAACCAGAGACACCCACCTCAGAAGAACCTACTGATTAGGGCATTCATCGGGCGATGGAAGACGCAGGTTCAAAACCCTGCTCTGCCTAATTTGGTGCCCTAGCCACCGAAGGCTATAGAATAGTCTTTCCCTGGCTAGGTTAGAATACTCACTTGGGAGGTGGGAGATTCAGGATCAAGTCCCTGGTCTGATTCAGGTACAGCGGCTTGGGGTAGTGTTCTTGAAAAGGGTGACAGACATCGAAATGACATATACTGGGGACCCACTGGTACAGCAGTGGCATAGGGAGGAGGGGACACTTGGGTGGGCAGGCTATGACGGGCAGAGGGGTAGGAGTGATCTGGCCACCTCTCCCTCCCTCCAGCCGGCCTTGCTGGGCTCCCAGAAAAATAGGGTGCCCCAGAAAAATGTCAATTGTCAGAGGCTGTCGGGGGACAGACTGACACAGGGAAAAGGTCTACAGAGGAGTCAGAAGGAGCTCTGTCTTTCTCTAGATCCAGGGAATCTGTAAGCCTTAGGTAATGCAGGAATGTATACAGACTGATTGTTTTTAAGATCTGTGCTCCTCAAATGCTTTTAGAGTCACAGACTTTAAGGTCAGAAGGGACCACTATGATCGTCTAGTCTGACCTCCTGCACAACGCAGGCCACAGAATCTCACCCACCCAATCCTGTAATAAACCCCTAACCCAGGGGTCAGCAACCTTTCAGAAGTGGTGTGCCAAGTCTTCATTTATTCACTCTAATTTAAGGTTTCGCGTGCCAGTAATGCATTTTAACGTCTTTAGAAGGTCTCTTTCTATAAGTCTATAATATATAACTAAACCATTGTTGTATGGAAAGTAAATAAGGTTTTTAAAATGTTTAAGAAGCTTCATTTAAAATTAAATTAAAATGCAGAGTCCCCCAGACACCTGGTGGCCAGGACCTGGGCACTGTGAGTGCCACTGAAAATCAGCTCGTGTGCCGCCTTCGGCACGCGTGCCATAGGTTGCCTACCCCTGCCCTAACCTATGTCTGAGCTATTTAAGTCCTCAAATCATGATTCAAAGACTTCAAGGTGCAGAGAATTGTCCAGCAAGTGACCCGTTCCCCATGCTGCAGAGGAAGGTGAAAACCCCCCCAGGGCCTTTGCCAATCGGCCCTGGAGGAAAATTCCTTTCTGATCCCAGATAGGGCGATCAGCTTAAACCCTAAGCATGTGGCAAGACTCACCAGCCAGACACCCAGGAAAGAATTCTCTGTAGTAACTCAGATCCCAACCCATCTAACATCCCATCACAGGCCATTGGGCATATTTACCACTAATAGTCAAACACCAACTAATTGCCAAAATTAGGCTATCCCATCATACCATCCCCTCCATAAACTCATCAAGCTTAGTCTTGAAGCCAGATATGTCTTTTGTCCCCACTGCTCCCCTTGGAAGGCTGTACCAGAACTTCACTCCTCTGATGGTTAGAAACCTTCATCTAATTTCAAGTCTAAACTTCCTGATGGCCAGTTTACATCCATTTGTTCTTGTGTCCACATTGGTACTGAGCTTAAATAATTCCTCTCCCTCTCTGGTATTTATCCATCTGATATATATATATAGAGAGAGCAATCATATCTCCCCTGAGTCTTCTTTTGGTTAGGCTAAACAAGCCAAGCTCTTTGAGTCTCCTTTCATAAAACAGGTTTTCCATTCCTAGTAGCTCTTCTCTGTACCTGTTCCAATTTGAGTTCATCCTTCCTAAACGTGGGAGACCAGAACTGCACACAGTATTCCAGATGAGATCTCACTAGTGCCTTGTATAATGGTACTAACACCTCCTTATCTCTACTGGAAATACCTCGCCTGATGCATCCCAAGATCACATTAGCTTTTTTCATGGCCATATCACATTGGCAGCTCATAGTCATCCTGTGATCAACCAATACTCCGAGGTCCTTCTCCTCCTCTGTTACTTCCAACTGATGAGTCCCCAGCTTATAAAAAAATTCTTGTTATTAATCCCTCAATGCATGACCTTGCACTTTTCACTATTATATTTCATCCTTTTCTGACCCTGGCCAACACCCCAAGTTTTGGGCTGCATTCAAATAAAGATTCTGTCTACATTCTTATACTGGTGCCCATTACCAGAGCATCTGTGTATGACACTCAAAAGTAAACCATGGCTCTCTCTTTCTCTTCCTGCTTAGGGTAAGTATAGCATGGTTGTTATTATCTCAATATAGACTGAATCAGCATACACAGAAGAGTGGACAGGACTTCTCCAGGCCCCTGCATCAACAGGTAGGAGCTTATCTGAAATTTTTTGATGAAGCATTTTTTTTGTCTGAAAACGCCAATTTGTCAAAACAAACTTTTTGTGGGGAAAAGGCTGTTTTCAACAAGGTTTCTGAGGATGGAATTCCATTTAAAAACCAGAGGGAAAGATACTTACCCCAGAGTAGCCTGGCAGTTAGCCAAGTGGTTAGGGAAGTGGGAGACCCTGGTTCAAGTCCCTACTCTGACTGGTCCAGAGGTCTCCCACATCCCAGAAGACTTCCCTAATCACTTGGCTAAGGCCTATTCTTGAGTGCCTTTCTCTGTTCATGGAAAAAATAGGAAAGGTCGTGGTTTCATCCCATTGTGGAAAAAGACAATGTTGGAAATCTCAAATATTTTTGCAGGATGGGAAAAGTTTCCCTACCCAGCTTTAGTGGAAAGCAAAGCTCTGTTTTCTCACGAATGTTAAATATTAGTTAGGGGAATAATTTGGAGCTTTGGGGAGAGAAATTATTATTGGCCTTTAAAGAATGTGTAGGAACAGAGCAGAAGATTTCTCCCAAAACAAGAAGTCTAGGGCTACATCTACACTACAGGGGGGGGGGTCTATTTAAGATATGCAAATTCAGCTACGTGAATAGCGTAGCTGAATTCGACGTATCACAGCCGACTTACCCCGCTGTGAGGACGGCGGCAAAATCGACCTCTGCGGCTTCCCGTCGACGGCGCTTACTCCCACCTCCGCTGGTGGAGTAAGAGCGTCGACTCGGGGATCGATTGTCGCGTCCCAACGGGACGCGATAAATCGATCCCCGAGAGGTCGATTTCTACCCGCCGATTCAGGCGGGTAGTGTAGACCTAGCCTCTAAATGAAATGTAAGACCTGATCACGTGCAAAATTTTGGGAAATTTTGTAGCCCTAGGATCTTGATTCCTCTGTTCATAGTTATCTTATTTATCAGTTTATAGCTGAATTAAATAACATCTGATAAGACAATGAAGAGTCGTCTGATCTTTTCTTATGGCACAGACATATAGATATAAAAACGTATCTGGGAAAACTAAGCTATCAAAGAAAGTGAGATTTATTGACTTAGACCATCTTCCCTTTATTTTAGATTGCTTTGATAGCAGCCTGTTGGGTTAGAGATTAAGCCAAAGTATAAAAAACATCTGGCACTTGAAAAAGTTACAATATCAGAGACAGCAACAGAGGGTCCTGTGGCACCTTTGAGACTAACAGAAGTATTGGGAGCATAAGCTTTCGTGGGTAAGAACCTCACTTCTTGCATCTGAAGAAGTGAGGTTCTTACCCACGAAAGCTTATGCTCCCAGTACTTCTGTTAGTCTCAAAGGTGCCACAGGACCCTCTGTTGCTTTTTACAGATTCAGACTAACACGGCTACCCCTCTGATACTTGAATATCAGAGACAGATCTTCAGCTGATGTAAAATCTGTGCAGTTCCATTGATTTAAATAGAATCAATGAAATGTGCTGATTTACGTCAGATGAGAATCTAATCCATTGTGAGGAAACACTGTTACAATACAACATGTAAATTAGTATCTGATGTGTATTGTAAGAACCAAAATTGTATTGCTATTGTTCTTATATAGAGCCATGTGAAAAGAAGACTGTGCTATATAAAGGTATTTCTTCATCAATAGGTAATATTTCAGCGCTGCAATGCTGTGAAGTCTTTATTAACCCCTGTTATGGATATGTGAACATTCTCTAGCTTATTCCTCCAACTTTCAGTTGGAAGCCACAATAGGAAGAAGGAAGAACAGGAGTACTTGTGGCACCTTAGAGACTAACAAATTTATTAGAGCATAAGCTTTCGTGGACTACAGCCCACTTCTTCGGATGAAATAGGAAGAAGGATGCAATAAGGCACTGCCCTGTTACCACCAGTAGATGGTCTCAGGAACAGCACTGCAGATCTAGAGCAGGGGCTCTCTATCTTTTTCTTTCTGAGGCCCCCCAAAATACTATAAAAACTCAACGGCCCACCTGTGCCACAACAACTGGTTTTCTGCATGTAAAAGCCAGGGCCGGCATTAGGCGGTAGCAAGCAGGGCAATTGACTGGGGCCCCCATGAAGCTCAGATGCTCAGGCTTCAGCCCCAGGTGGTAGGGCTCAGGACCCCCAGCTTCAGCCCCACGCAGTCAGGCTTCAGCTTTCTGCCCTGGGCCCCAGCAAGCCTAACATTGGCCCTGGTTGGCGGCTCCCCTGAAACCTGCTTGAGGCCCCCCAGTGGGCCACAGACCCCTGGTTGAGATCCACCGATCTAGAGTCTGGCTGTTTTCTTGTGCAGTAAAATGCCTGATAAGAAATGAAGGAGAGGGACAGATTTCTGAAAAACAGGTGCAAAATGAAGGGGTGGACAAACACATTAGGACAGATATTCACCCTATTTACTCCTCACTTATGCCTTAATCCTGCAATGAAATCCACAAAGAAAGACCCCGCACCTGCTTGGAGTCCTGCTGAGGCCCATGGGGTTTGCCTGTGGCGATCTCATTTCAAGAACCACTACTTAGGCCTGGTCCCCACTAAGCCCCCACTTCGGACTAAGGTACGCAAATTCAGCTACGTTAATAATGTAGCTGAATTTCAAGTACCTTAGTCCGAACTTACCGCGGGTCCAGACGCGGCAGGAAGGCTCCCCCGTTGATGCCGCGTACTCCTCTCGGCGAGCTGGAGTCCCGGCGTCGACGGCGAGCACTTCCGGGATCGATTTATTGCGTCTTAACCAGACGTGATAAATCGATCCCAGAACATCGATTGCCTGCCGCCGGACCCTCCGGTAAGTGAAGACGTACCCTTAGGATATACAGGTCATGTCACACAAATGCAAATGGCCATCCTCCAACCACAGGGAAAAAGTGAACTGGGTAATTAAACTGGTTAAAAACACAAACTGGCTAAAGATAAGCCTTTCATACCTTAATATGGAGAAAATAATGATCCTTCACTTTGCGTTTCAGTGCAACAGATGTGGTAAGCACTCCCTGGTGGTTAATCTCAAAAGCGTTCTCTTCATTTCCACTCAGAATGGTGAAGATGAAAGGTGGACCATTATGAGAAGAATCCTTGTCTGTCACTGTGAGCTGGAGCACACTAAATCCAACAGGCTTATTTTCCTATAAATGTATAGGAACATTGCATCAGACAGTTTCATTATAACAATGTAATCAGTGAGATACTCTGATTCAGTTTTCCTTTCCACAACAGAAAAAAGTCAATTGGTATCACAGTATTGTCAAACAGTTGTTTTTTCTACTTCCCGGAAAATTTTCCAGTCCTTTTGGGTTAGTGTGTTAAAAAATGTCATGGCCTTGAAACTCCATTTTTTTTTACCTTTGGTCTTAATGAGCCCTGGTACCTCTGGGTTAATTATTAACTCACCAAACATTCAAATCTAGCTAATGCTACCTATTAAGGATAATCACAGTACCTGCACATAGATGAGCACATGGACTGCTTTTCTCCTGCAAAATAACCACAAAGTGGGAGAAAGGGAGATGAGTCCCTGGGTCAGAACCTGGCCCAGAGCTCCTAGTGGGGCAGTGGGTAAATGCCACAATTTAGTCCCCGTTAAATAGCTCTCAAGTCGAGCTTTTTACACATATAGATCATCTAACTATTTGCATCACTGGGATGCAGCAGGGTTTATATACACTTGGAAACCAACTGATCAGATTTGTCAACTACTATACTCTACAAATCTCTACTTCCTTCTGGAACAAAGATTATACACCATTTCCCGCAGAATATTTAAATGTGACAGCTGTGCTGCACAAAGCCTTTTTCACTTTAATATGTTGGTAGAATGATATGGTATTGAATGCAGGATATCAGTAAAATGCCATCCATTAGAAAAAATATCCACCCTCCCAATATGCACCCCCTCCCCCCCGTTTATCAACTTTTGAGCCCTTTTGCTATTGTTCTTTGAAAAGGTTCTGGGACAGAGATGACTTGAGGAAGTAGGTGAAATTCGCTGAGGTCAACAGTTTAGTCGTCTGAGCTTTACAGCTGATACTCTTCATGCCAGGAAGTCCATAAAACAGACCAGGGCCATATTTTTAAATGTGGATGCCTAAAGTCGGACACCTAAGTGGCCGGATTTTCAGAACTACTGAGCACTTATGGCTCCCACCTCATTTGAATCCAGTGGAGCTCTTTTCCTTGTTACATGCGGGTGGACTGGAGGGGAGTTCACCATTCTCCCTGAGGTACTCTGGCTGATTAGAAGGGAGTGACATGGACCTCATGTAATACAGAATTATTTCCTCCTCTCCTCCAGCTAGAGTGAGCTGTTGGGGAAGAGGAAACACCAAAGATGTCCTTGAGATGGGAACCAGTTACCAGGTTTCCCTTCTTGACTCTATGGATATTCATTGAGTTATCTTGGGTATGTAGGTTAGGGCAAAAAAGTGGCCATAAAAAACTGCTCATATTTTGGGGGTGAGGATGGGCTGCACATCTGGGTTTTTTAAGATATGTATGTGCTTAACTCCCACTGGTTTGTTGGAATTAGGCACCTAAATACCTTTTAAAATCTGGCCCACTGGACGAAAAGCACAATCCTTTGAGAGCACAAGGGAACATGCACCCAGCAGCATCTATTACTTTCTTGAACAGTGTGCCTTACTCCCATGCTCTAAGAGTTAAAGTCGAGGCAGGTGCATTCACAGCCCTTTCTGACCACTTTGGGGAGTCTAGTACAGCTGTTTGGTCTAGACTCCTCAAGTTCATGTGCATTAGGAGTGCCTTCATTTCCCCTATAAAATGGAGATCATAATTTTACCTACTTTCATAGAGCATTTTAAGAGTCTGAATAAAGGTGCTATGTTGGGATGAGTCACTGGATGAGTTATGACTCCCTCATTCTGGTCCGTGTTGACCCATGCCAGCAAGAGAAAGCATCTGA